>NC_034174.2:31300595-31648095 GCF_002021735.2 Oncorhynchus kisutch
AGATAGATAGATAGATAGATAGATAGATAGATAGATAGATAGATAGATAGATAGATAGATAGATAGATCACCTGCACAATGCCCCAGCAGGGAGAGGGGGCTGGGTCAGAGGGGCTCAGTGTAGTCCCATCATCATGGCCCGGGCCTGAAAAAAGAGTTTCATCTGAGACCAATAGGATGTAGAGGCCACACTCAGCCCTTATGAAAGGCTTCAGAGGGCTTTAGGAGGAGGACTGAGGACAGACAGGGGAGAGGACTCAAAGATTCTGGAAAGGTGACAGAGGGACACCCTTCAGAACCCAGTCTCTCTGACCCTCTCTATGAGCCGCTGGGGCTGACTCCCCTTTGTCTGTAATCAGAGTGGTGGGGTGTGTGTGGGGGGGGGGGGGGCTCTGGGGTCCACTGACCGACTCCCATTTGTCTGCGGTTCCCTCCTCTCTGTCAGGGTCTTTGTTATGACAGTTGGCCGCTTTTATACTGACTAAATCACAGCACTCAGCTGTTCATTTACGTGCCTAACCCTGGCACCCCTCTCATGACCCCTACACCCCTGGCCCTCTCTCCTGCCTCTCATCCAGCTTACCACATAAACTCCAGGACCCCATCATCACTCCCCAGATATCAGGCCTAGTTATTTCACACAGTGAATACTCTGATTCCTCTGGAGGAAATGTATACTGTCAATATATGCCACCGATGCAATACACCCACCCACATACAGAGCCACTCTTGACAAGTTTTTACCCAGAGTTCTACTAATGATGTATTCCAACACAAATCAGGACGTTGTTGTTCGTCTGACCTCTGGAAAGAACATAGGAAGAGAAGGAGGAATGAGTAGTGGGAGGGAGAGGAGGAGGGATGAGTAGTGGGAGGGAGAGGAGGAGGAATGAGTAGTGGGAAAGAGAAGAAGGGATGAGTAGTGGGAGGGAGAGGAGGAGGGATGAGTAGTGGGAGGGAGAGGAGGAGGGATGAGTAGTGAGAGGGAGAGGAGGAGGCATGAGTAGTGGGAGGGAGAGGAGGAGGGATGAGTAGTGGGAGAGAGGAGGAGGCTTGACCTCTAGGCTGGGACACAGAGAGGTCAGGGGAGAGAGAGACCCCTGTTACTGAGTAACCAACCACCTTCTATCAACAGGCAGTGAAGAGAGAGAGAAGAGAGAGAGAGAGAGAGAGAGAGAGAATTCTGCTCATATAGTATGTGCAGATATCCTCTTCAAATACAGTTGAGCTAGGTCATGGTCATGTGGTCGTCAAGGTCATGTCAAGAAATAGTGTCCAGACCTGAACCATGCAACCTGACACCCAAACAACTAGAGCGCTGCAATTTGACCACACACACTACCCTGAAAGAGAAACATCCACACGGTCAATATTTGCAGGTGTGTACGAGTCTCTGTGTGTGTGTGTGTGTGTGTGTGTGTGTGTGTGTGTGTGTGTGTGTGTGTGTGTGTGTGTGTGTGTGTGTGTGTGTGTGTGTGGTGTGTGTGTTTGAGCAGGTAGGAGGAGGAGTGGGGAGAATGCACACTTAACCTGATGTGATCTTAGATGAGAGACAGACACTTTCCCTCGTGGTCCTGAGAGAGAAGGGGGGGGGGCTAGAGACTTGTATAATCAGAACTCACGCAAGGGGGAAGTTTTACGGCACCAGACGTCCAGAGTATTGTAGTGGTGTGTGTCAGAGGCCCAGGGGTAAATGTTACGGGGGTCCTGTGACATTAGTGTTTCCAGGGTAACGGGCCAAGCATGCTGGCTAAGGCTATATAAAACCTGTCCTCCCAGAATGCCTTCGTGACGGACGGATGAGCCAGCTCATGTTGCTATGGAGACAAGGCTGTTAGTGGAACGCTGTTCTGACTCAGGACTTTCTCCCAGGACCCCCTCTCACACAGCTTCATCTCTCCTCACACACACATACTGTACACAGGTGAGTGTGTGGGCTGGCTGGCTGTGTGCTGGGTGTAGTGTGTGGGCTAGCTGGCTGGCTGTATGCTGGGTGTAGTGTGTGGGCTGGCTGGCTGTATGCTGGGTGTAGTGTGTGGGCTGGCTGGCTGGCTGGCTGTATGCTGGGTGTAGTGTGTGGGCTGGCTGGCTGTATGCTGGGTGTAGTGTGTGGGCTGGCTGGCTGTATGCTGGGTGTAGTGTGTGGGCTGGCTGGCTGTATCCTGGGTGTAGTGTGTGGGCTGGCTGGCTGCGTGCTGGGTGTAGTGTGTGGGCTGGCTGTATGCTGGGTGTAGTGTGTGGGCTGGCTGTATGCTGGGTGTAGTTTGTGGGCTGGCTGTATGCTGGGTGTAGTGTGTGGGCTGGCTGTATGCTGGGTGTAGTGTGTGGGCTGGCTGTATGCTGGGTGTAGTGTATGTATGGCTGTAATGGCTGTATGCTGGGTGTAGCGTTTCTCACTGAGTTCCCTGAATTCCTATCGGACCTTGTAGTCATAGCAGATAATATTCTAATCTTTGGTGACTTTAATATTCACATGGAAAAGTCCACAGACCCACTCCAAAAGGCTTTCGGAGCCATCATCGACTCAGTGGGTTTTGTCCAACATGTCTCTGGACCCACTCACTGTCACAGTCATACGCTGGACCTAGTTTGTCCCATGGAATAAATGTGGTGGATCTTAATGTTTTTCCTCATAATCCTGGACTATCGGACCACCATTTTATTACGTTTGCAATTGCAACAAATAATCTGCTTAGACCCCAACCAAGGAACATCAAAAGTCGTGCTATAAATTCACAGACAACACAAAGATTCCTTGATGCCCTTCCAGACTCCCTCTGCCTACCCAAGGACGCCAGAGGACAAAAATCAGTTAACCACCTAACTGAGGATCTCAATTTAACCTTGCGCAATACCCTAGATGCAGTTGCACCCCTAAAAACTAAAAAAATGTCTCATAAGAAACTAGCTCCCTGGTACACAGAAAATACCCGAGCTCTGAAGCAAGCTTCCAGAAAATTGGAACGGAAATGGCGCCACACCAAACTGGAAGTCTTCCGACTAGCTTGGAAGGACGGTACCGTGCAGTACCGTAGAGCCCTTACTGCTGCTCGATCATCCTATTTTTCTAACTTAATTGAGGAAAATAAGAACAATCCGAAATTCCTTTTTAATACTGTCGCAAAGCTAACTAAAAAGCAGCATTCCCCAAGAGAGGATGACTTTCACTTTAGCAGTGATAAATTCATGAACTTCTTTGAGGAAAAGATTATGATTATTAGAAAGCAAATTACGGACTCCTCTTTAAACCTGCGTATTCCTCCAAACCTCAGTTGTCCTGAGTCTGCACAACCTCTGCCAGGACCTAGGATCAAGAGAGACGCTCAAGTGTTTTAGTACTATATCTCTTGACACAATGATGAAAATAATCATGGCCTCTAAACCTTCAAGCTGCATACTGGACCCTATTCCAACTAAACTACTGAAAGAGCTGCTTCCTGTGCTTGGCCCTCCTATGTTGAACATAATAAACGGCTCTCTATCCACTGGATGTGTACCAAACTCACTAAAAGTGGCAGTAATAAAGCCTCTCTTGAAAAAGCCAAACCTTGACCCAGAAAATATAAAAAACTATCGGCCTATATCGAATCTTCCATTCCTCTCAAAAATCTTAGAGAAGGCTGTTGCGCAGCAACTCACTGCCTTCCTGAAGACAAACAATGTATACGAAATGCTTCAGTCTGGTTTTAGACCCCATCATAGCACTGAGACGGCACTTGTGAAGGTGGTAAATGACATTTTAATGGCATCGGACCGAGGCTCTGCATCTGTCCTCGTGCTCCTAGACCTTAGTGCTGCTTTTGATACCATCGATCACCACATTCTTTTGGAGAGATTGGAAACCCAAATTGGTCTACACGGACATGTTCTGGCCTGGTTTAGATCTTATCTGTCGGAAAGATATCAGTTTGTCTCTGTGAATGGTTTGTCCTCTGACAAATCAACTGTACATTTCGGTGTTCCTCAAGGTTCCGTTTTAGGACCACTATTGTTTTCACTATATATTTTACCTCTTGGGGATGTTATTCGAAAACATAATGTAAACTTTCACTGCTATGCGGATGACACACAGCTGTACATTTCAATGAAACATGGTGAAGCCCCAAATTGCCCTCGCTAGAAGCATGTGTTTCAGACATAAGGAAGTGGATGGCTGCAAACTTTCTACTATTAAACTCGGACAAAACAGAGATGCTTTTTCTAGGTCCCAAGAAACAAAGAGATCTTCTGTTGAATCTGACAATTAATCTTAATGGTTGTACAGTCGTCTCAAATAAAACTGTGAAGGACCTCGGCGTTACTCTGGACCCTGATCTCTCTTTTGAAGAACATATCAAGACCATTTCGAGGACAGCTTTTTTCCATCTACGTAACATTGCAAAAATCAGAAACTTTCTGTCCAAAAATGATGCAGAAAAATTAATCCATGCTTTTGTTACTTCTAGGTTAGACTACTGCAATGCTCTATTTTCCGGCTACCCGGATAAAGCACTAAATAAACTTCAGTTAGTGCTACATACGGCTGCTAGAATCCTGACTAGAACCAAAAAATTTGATCATATTACTCCAGTGCTAGCCTCTCTACACTGGCTTCCTGTCAAAGCAAGGGCTGATTTCAAGGTTTTACTGCTAACCTACAAAGCATTACATGGGCTTGCTCCTACCTATCTCTCTGATTTGGTCCTGCCGTACATACCTACACGTACGCTACGGTCACAAGACGCAGGCCTCCTAATTGTCCCTAGAATTTCTAAGCAAACAGCTGGAGGCAGGGCTTTCTCCTATAGAGCTCCATTTTATGGAACGGTCTGCCTACCCATGTCAGAGACGCAAACTCGGTCTCAACCTTTAAGTCTTTACTGAAGACTCATCTCTTCAGTGGGTCATATGATTGAGTGTAGTCTGGCCCAGGAGTGGGAAGGTGAACGGAAAGGCTCTGGAGCAACGAACCGCCCTTGCTGTCTCTGCCTGGCCTGTTCCCCTCTTTCCACCAGGATTCTCTGCCTCTAACCCTATTACAGGGGCTGAGTCACTGGCTTGCTGGGGCTCTCTCATGCCATCCCTGGAGGGGGTGCGTCACCTGAGTGGGTTGATTCACTGTTGTGGTCATCCTGTCTGGGTTGGCGCCCCCCCCTTGGGTTGTGCCGTGGCGGAGATCTTTGTGGGCTATACTCAGCCTTGTCTCAGGATGGTAAGTTGGTTGTTGAAGATATCCCTCTAGTGGTGTGGGGGCTGTGCTTTGGCAAAGTGGGTGGGGTTATATCCTTCCTGTTTGGCCCTGTCCGGGGGTGTCCTCGGATGGGGCCACAGTGTCTCCTGACCCCTCCTGTCTCAGCCTCCAGTATTTATGCTGCAGTAGTTTATGTGTCGGGGGCTAGGGTCAGTTTGTTATATCTGGAGTACTTGTCCTGTCCTATTCGGTGTCCTGTGTGAATCTAAGTGTGCGTTCTCTAATTCTCTCCTTCTCTCTTTCTTTCTCTCTCTCGGAGGACCTGAGCCCTAGGACCATGCCCCAGGACTACCTGACATGATGACTCCTTGCTGTCCCCAGTCCAACTGGCCATGCTGCTGTTCCAGTTTCAACTGACCTGAGCCCTAGGACCATGCCCCAGGACTACCTGACATGATGACTCCTTGCTGTCCCCAGTCCACCTGGCCATGCTGCTGCTCCAGTTTCAACTTCCACCTGACTGTGCTGCTGCTCCAGTTTCAACTGTTCTGCCTTATTATTATTCGACCATGCTGGTCATTTATGAACATTTGAACATCTTGGCCATGTTCTGTTATAATCTCCACCCGGCACAGCCAGAAGAGGACTGGCCACCCCACATAGCCTGGTTCTGTCACGGTTCATGAATCCACTGCCTCCCTCTCTCTCTCTCTCTCTCTCTCTCTCTCTCTCTCTCTCTCTCTCTCTCTCTCTCTCTCTCTCTCTCTCTCTCTCTCTCTCTCTCTCTCTCTCTCTCTCTCTCTCTCTCTCTCTCTCTCTCTCTCTCTCTCTCTCTCTCTCTCTCTCCCGTGTTTGTGTGGGCGTGGTTCCCAATCTCGGCCTGATTGTCTGTGCCAGCTGGAATCACTTATCTTCCCTTTATATGTTCTGTAACCAGTATTTCTTGTTGTCAGATCGTTGTTACTTCTCTGAGTTTGTGTCGTGTGTCCGTACTCATCTCTCACCGCCCTTGTGTGGATTATCTGCTGTGCTCCCTCCTACACATCCGGACACACTCCCCTGGATTTCTCAGCACGCTATCATCGGAAGATGCGCCCTAGTCCCTGGGTCGGATTCCGTCTGAGTACAGTCAGTCTGTCCTGTTGCTGCTGTAAACTGTATTCATTAAAACCATCGTTGCTTGCATCTTGCATCCGCCTCTGTATTGTCACAGGTTCCTCTCTAGGTTTCTTCCTAGGTATTGGCCTTTCTAGGGAGTTTTTCCTAGCCACCGTGCTTCTACACCTGCATTGCTTGCTGTTTGGGGTTTTAGGCTGGGTTTCTGTACAGCACTTTGAGATATCAGCTGATGTACGAAGGGCTATATAAATAAATTTGATTTGATTTGATTTGATTTGAGTGTGTGGGCTGGCTGTATGCTGGGTGTAGTGTGTGGGCTGGCTGTATGCTGGGTGTAGTGTGTGGGCTGGCTGTATGCTGGGTGTAGTGTGTGGGCTGGCTGTATGCTGGGTGTAGTGTGTGGGCTGGCTGCGTGCTGGGTGTAGTGTGTGGGCTGGCTGCGTGCTGGGTGTAGTGTGTGGGCTGGCTGCGTGCTGGGTGTAGTGTGTGGGCTGGCTGTATGCTGGGTGTAGTGTGTGGGCTGGCTGTATGCTGGGTGTAGTGTGTGGGCTGGCTGTATGCTGGGTGTAGTGTGTGGGCTGGCTGCGTGCTGGGTGTAGTGTGTGGGCTGGCTGCGTGCTGGGTGTAGTGTGTGGGCTGGCTGCGTGCTGCTTGTAGTGGGCCCAGATCTCTGGGGTCCATAGAGGGATACTGGTTTCTTTCACAGGCAGCGCATGCCTGCACTAATTTCACTTAAACACACAGCAGGGGACTGGCAGCCACTTACAACATACTTACACATGTACACAGACACACACACACACACGGGACATTACGGGAGGTAATTTATAGGTAATGAGGCTGACTGGAAACACCCCAGGGACACACCGGAGAGGAACGCAAGGAAACACACACACTTGAGTTCTCATGGGCAGAGTAACCCGAGGACTAATGGTACTGTACTGTTTGAATTTGACAGTTTTAATGGAAGCCATGTTGGCACCAATGTTCCAAGACAGTAATGTCCTTGTAAGAATGGCAATAAGAATGTACCATAGAGGATAGTTGTGTTTGGATCTGGTTGACAGCCTACTAGAAGGGGGGATAAAGGACAGACACACACTTCCACAGGCACACCTCGTCCTTGGCATCTGCAGGACAACTAATCACATCTATTGTTCCTGTGGGATTGTCCCACGGCCAAAGACCAGTAAATCAGATCAGCCCAATAGAACTCTGGGCAGCTGTGTGTGTGTGTGTGTGTGTGTGTGTGTGTGTGTGTGTGTGTGTGTGTGTGTGTGTGTGTGTGTGTGTGTGTGTGTGTGTGTGTGTGTGTGTGTGTGTGTGTGTGTGTGTGTGTGTGTGTGTGTGCTCCAGGTCCACAATCCTGATCCTGATTTTCACACACCTCCCAACATTACTCACTGTCCCCCTCTGTTGGCCATTCTAGGACCTCATCTTCAGACTGAGCCTGGTTAGCATAATGCATCATGGTCGGTATCATCACCGAGTTCATTCACTTGTCATTAGCTGTTATGACTGTTTATAACATCTGAGCTATATTATATAGGGTGGCTGTGAGTTCCTGTGGAATCAAAGCAGTTATTGTTTCTGTAAACATGCATGTCCAGAACAACTCACTGATGCTATAACTCAACCAGTCCTTCAGAAGCTCAGTTATGATCTTTCAGTCTGACTCAGTTACTGGAAAGGTTTTGTCCACCTTCTCACGCCCAAGTGGCTGCACATTTCATTGTGTGTGTGTGTGTGTGTGTGTGTGTGTGTGTGTGTGTGTGTGTGTGTGTGTGTGTGTGTGTGTGTGTGTGTGTGTGTGTGTGTGTGTGTGTGTGTGTGTGTGTGTGTGTGTGTGTGTGTGTGTGTGTGTGTGTGTGGCGACTGCAGACGCCATATTACAGCTGGTGCCGCGTGGCTGCAGTGTCTTGCGCTGGTTTGGTGTATTCTTAGCTCCCTAAAACCCAATAAGTGAAATGAGATTAGATCACACACACACACACAATGAGATTAGAACTCCAAACTCTGATGTAGGGTGCCTGGCGGTGAAATGACTGAACTCTAGTTCTTTATTAAGATGTCTGCAAATGAATATGCCATTTTTGACATGGAAGTTTCTGGTGTGATAATTTGTGTGTACAAGACATTTTTCATAGAAAATAATTCCAGATAGGTTTCTGGACATTGTTGTGATGAGCATGGGTTAGGCCTACATCATTACGCATTTTAAACCATTTCCTATTATTATTATTATACCTTTGTTGCCTAGGCTACTACTTGTACCCTTGTCACCATTAATGCCCCAGTCTAAAATGCACTGGTTTTCAGTGAGGCTTAAAATAGCCTTCTGACCACAGAATATTTGGTTGAGTGGGACAGGGGGATCAAGACTCTGCCAACGTGTGTGTGTTTGTGTGTGTGTGTGTGTGTGTGTGTGTGTGTGTGTGTGTGTGTGTGTGTGTGTGTGTGTGTGTGTGTGTGTGTGTGTGTGTGTGTGTGTGTGTGTGTGTGTGTGTGTGTGTGTGTGTGTGTGTGTGTGCGCGCAGCCAGGTCAGCCATGATACAAGTATTCGGCGTCCATCCAGCCATGGTAAATGGCTGCGCTATTGCATCCTCCCAGGAGAGCTTTAAAACGGAGCGCGCGCGCACACACACACACACACACAATACCTTCATAACGCACTAAACCCGCCTTCATCTCCAAACTCACTCCCATACCTCCCTTTAGCCTCGCGCCGCCCCTCCACTAAAGTCAGCTTTCACCCTGTCTCCCCTCGCAGAGTGCCATCCACAGAACTGACGCACAGAGACAGACAGTGTGTGTGTCACATAGTGTGTGAAGAGTGTGTTTCCAAGTGAATGTGTGTGTGACAACCTGGAGAGAACAATAGCCCATCCTTTGGAATGGACCACAGCAGCAATAATACCGTAATCAAGGAGTGTCTCGAGGAGCACCTGAAGGATTAAAACTCCAATCTGTAGGTTTTTACTGCCCGTTCCTCGCGAGCCCTGTAGTGTTACCAAGAAAACAGGAACGAGAGTAAACACGTGAAATAAGAAGGGTCCAATTCATTCCCAGCCTGCCCGAGTTTGGCGCCGTGGCACAGAGAAGAGAGTTTTACCGTATTTTTAGCATCCTCTCTTTTCCCTCTCCTCCCTTCTTTTCCTCTCGCGGGAGGCGAACGGACCGGGCGATACAGCTGTGAGTCTCGCGCCTCTCCGGTGGATCTCTGTGGATGTGTGACAATGGATTAACTGTCTTTAACGGGATCCCACGTATCTCCGGTCCTTCACGAGACCATCGCTGCCACCTCTCATCCCTCCCCCCGCAGAGATCACCACCATACCTTGTGTGGATTATTTTAACTCTCTTTGGTCTCGTTCTCCCCCGGTAGCGCTCGAGATGACCGCTGAATATGTTTTACGGTCCCTGCTGATGCTCTTCCTCGCGCTGCTCTCGGCCAACGCCAGTAACTGGCTGTAAGTGAAGTTTGTGGACTCCAACTCTCTCTCTATTTCTCTCTAACCTCTGCATCTTCCCCTCTCTGCCCACAACCTCTGACTTGCCTCCACATCCCATCCCTTTACACACTCTCTCCTTTTACCTCCCTCGCCTCTTCCCAAAACATTTTCCCCATCTCTCCTCAAACGACCCCAAACCTATTACTTTCCTAGTTTCCTTGTTCCTGTCATTATCACCAACGCTGTCATTCTTTCTGTCATTTTCGCTGTCTCTGTCCCTGTTTCTGTGATCTCTGTGTTTTGTCTGCAGGGTCACAGCTCAATGCCCTGTCATGTTTAAATGTTAACCCGACCAGTGACCAGGCCACTCATCCAGCCGGCAGTATCCTTGTGGTTTATTATGCTAAAGGCTACGTCTTAACAATCTTATATTTGGTCTGCAGTCTGCACCTATGTCCAATAAGGATCATCTCTCACCTCGCTGTTTACATCGCTGAAGTCACTTTTAGGGCATCTTGAGTGTGGAATGACCTATTCCATTGTTGGCTATTTGTCAGTCTAAAAACACCATTAGTTGTCAGTCTCAGTTGTCCTGGTAAGAAAAAAACATAGTTGTCCGTCTTAGTTGTCTCCTGGGCACTGCAATGTGAAGGGTAGGCTACACAGTACGTTACTAGGTCTAGACTACACTATGGACACATTGTACATTGTTGCCTGTTTCTCCCCACTGCGCTCGCCTCGCTGTTCCGTCGCATGTGCGTGCTTGCTTTCCGGGGAGCTCGTGGGAGGTGGTTAGGTGGGTCTGCATACCTCAAGAGAAAGAGCTGAGCAACAACTCTGTTTTACTGCCCTTCTTTTTTACCGTTAAAAGACTGTGTGACCAACTTTTATTTCAATGATTAGTGTTTGTATCATATGGCGAGAGAGATGTAGTGTATAACTGGTGACCTTAATATCGTGCATGTATGACAGAAATGGGCTCTGTAGACAGGAGGATAGCCCTACCCAATTCTAATCATTATTTGAGTTCATATATCCATGATTAAATATTGCATTAAGCAATTATAGATTGTATACATGATGAATGCATAGTATCCCAATACATTACAATGTCTTCAAATGATACACCCATTCAGCCCTTGTGATTATATTATGCATAGATGGTGGATTATTCATAACTGCTACAGGGTTTGATGACAGCTCGTGTTTTTTGACTCAAGGCGTGGTGAGAGAGCAGAACGCGGGCGTGTGCAGGCATGTTCCACGCGAAGTGAAAACCCTCGCTAGTCTGCTAAATATGATTATTCTGTTTGAGGGATCCGACCGGGAGCATGTACAGCTCTCCCCCTCACCCCTGAACCCATAGCCCCGTCTCCCCGGGCCCGGTAGGAGACCTGTCAGGTGGGAACAGCATAGGTAGACGAGAGAGGAAACACTTCGGAGGGAAACTTTCTCTAGGTCAGATCATGTGAACAGTCACTGGCGTGATACATTTAAATGAGGCCTATGTATTGGCCTGGCCTATTTTGCACAATAATACAAATATTTATGTAGGTCAGGTAGCCTACATTTTGAAGGTATATGGACAAAATGTTAATTATTTGTACATTTTATTAAAGAGGTTTGAAATTCGAAAGTAATACCCTAATTTTGGCATCGAAATCATGGGCATATAACTGTGGATCTTTATACACATTAATACAAATCTATCCACAATATATCTCATGAATGAATCGAATATGATCGAATAGATTATTTCGAGCTACTGAGCATGTCATCATGCTGGTATTATTTCCCAGAGTTATTTCCTTATTAATGTCTGTTATGCAGGCTCATTGAACAAGAGCAGGAGATTTAGACATTATTTAACGAAAAATAGCTGTTTTCGATGAAAGGGTCGATTTAGAATAATTGTCCACATTTTGTAGACGTCTACATAAAAAACTATTCCTGAAACATGTTCAACTTGTTATGGCTCAGCGCATTTTAATTGTCTAGGCTAACGCAGAAAAAATGAAATAGCCTAAATGATTTCTATAGGCCTATGTTCTCTTGGTGATCTCAATAATCTTTTAAATACTTGTTTTGTTCTTTGCTGAAATCGAAAAGGCCTGTAGCGACATGCAGATATACATTTAAATGATCCTACAGGTAATAGCTGATACAATTGTTTAATACATAACTCAATGACGTCATCATGATTTCCAAGTCGATCCAATTATTTATTTACGTTTTTAGTGACGGTGTTTCATTTTATCACGCACGTTAGTCAGTGTAGGCTATTCTAACATTATCATTCTATTGAACATTGTCAGCGGATGGAAGAGTTATTCAATTATTAGAACAATTATTACGACACATTTTGGGGGGATAACCTAATTGCATGCTTTTTTTTCCTTTTTGGCTCTTCAAAACAACAAAGAGAAAATCCTTAATTCCAATTTAGGATACAATTCGTTAAGCCTGCCAAATCTCATGAATGTTTAAAATTATCTTTCGAATTTGCTTAACATTTTTGGGTAAACGAATTATTTTAGTCATAACAGTTTGATAGAGCACTGTTGAGTGAACTATTTGGTTTTGGCCTAAATCATTTTCTTCTTGCCTGAAATCCCGTGTGAATTTCGGGTTCCCTCTCTAAACCACTCATCGGCTACTAAGCGCTGAGTCATGCTCCTACAGCCTCCCCAGAAGGCTGACTGGCCTGCAGTACTACTGTTCATTAGTTTATCTGTCAACACCTTCCTTTCACCCTCCTCTCCTTTTCCTTTCCTCTCCTAGCGCTAGCGACTTGCACCTGCTCGAGGCTCGAGGGGTTCCAGCTCCCAGGCCCGGTAAACAGCTGGCTCCTGTGTGTGTGTGAGGGGGATTAGACGCGTCATCATATAACTGACAGACGTCTGGCATGCGTCAAAGGGAAAGCGGAGTGCGTGCGACCCGTCAGCGGTTAGATGTGTTGGTTTCTTGATTCAATTTCATTTATTTACTCAGCATAAGCCGCGTGAATTGCCCCTGGGGAGAAGATCATAATCCTCGTTTATTTGTTTTAGATTGGTCATCGCATTTGAAACTTCAAATCCATTGAGTAATTGTTTTTTAAACACCCATGCAGTGTTTTCATAGACTATTGCTTGACTTGACCTCCCAGTTTGAAGGAATATGCCTACAGTAGCTACATATTAAAGGTGCTATATGTAGAATATCTTGTCCATGTGGAAGCTAGATGAATTGCAACAACTCTTAGGCTGAATATAAACAACTTTCCCCCTTCCCCGCATCCCATTTTCCACAACATCCTGGAAAGGTTAGCGCTATCCAACACCCCAAGAATCCCGGATAGCATGGATCATGGAGGAGACTATTTAACTTTCAGTTTCCTCCACTAACTTCAAACAGCTTTATAATTGATTTATTTTTGTTATCCAAAGCTATTAAAATGGTACAATGATTCCCTACACAATTCAGTGCTTGTTTTCTCAAATAAACTGACATTCAGCAAAGATTGTAGAATTGTAGAAACCCAGAAATGAAAGAGGGATTTCTACATCGGCCCATTCTGCCAGTCTGCCATTGTTCGTTGTGCAGGAGGAGGAGATGACCATGCATTTGAGTGACACCAATGTAAGAGAGGGAGTGTGCCGTTTTCCCATCTTGACAACATACGCCGGTCTGGCTTCTGTTGTCAATTAGAATGTCTGCATTTTAGAATGCGATTTTGTGAAAATATATTGTGAAGCAGTGTCATTCCACTATTACTGCAGATATATTATGGACATTTTCTGAAAAAAATTCTATATGTAACTCCTTTGAGGACCAATGTCAGTGGTGATTGAACCAAGCCGACCATGAACCTGCTGGTTTTAATAATACAGGTGTTGAGTTGATATGCTGTCAGGTTTGTTGTAAAGAAATGAGAGAATAAACGATGGTCATGCTCTTCTAGTTAAAGCTGAACTATAAGTAAATATAAATTCAAAGACAATTAAATATTAAACTTAGTCTGTTATGATAAAGAATATGTTTTTATTTTACTGCGCCATGTTGGCTCTGTCAAATGACAAACCTGTTCAGGATTCTCTGGACTCTGATGAGGGTTTACACACTGTGAGCAGTACCACCTTTGTTCAGGTTTCTCTAGACTGTCTGATGAGGGTTTACACACTGTCAGCAGTCCCACCTTTGAGCAGGATTCTCTGGACTCTGATGAGGGTTTACACACTGTCAGCAGTACCACCTTTGAGCAGGATTCTCTAGACTGTCTGATGAGGGTTTACACACTGTGAGCAGTACCACCTTTGAGCAGGATTCTCTGGACTCTGATGAGGGTTTACACACTGTCAGCAGTACCACCTTTGAGCAGGATTCTCTGGACTCTGATGAGGGTTTACACACTGTCAGCAGTACCACCTTTGAGCAGGATTCTCTAGACTGTCTGATGAGGGTTTACACACTGTGAGCAGTACCACCTTTGAGCAGGTTTCTCTAGACTGTCTGATGAGGGTTTACGCGCTGTGAGCAGTACCACCTTTGAGCAGGATTCTCTAGACTGTCTGATGAGGGTTTACACACTGTGAGCAGTACCACCTTTGAGCAGGATTCTCTAGACTGTCTGATGAGGGTTTACACATTGTGAGCAGTACCACCTTCGAGCAGGATTCTCTAGACTGTCTGATGAGGGTTTACACACTGTCAGCAGTACCACCTTTGAGCAGCATTGGTGTGTGTGAAATAGACTATAAGGCCATGGTCAGTTGTGCTTCAGGCAGGCGATAAAGAGATGGCAGCTGATCAGTAACCAGAGAAAGCAGGGACCTTGGCGTTGCACTACACTGTGGCGCCTCACACTGCAAACAGACACACACACTACACTCAGACACTGCAAACAGACACACACCACACACAGCAAATACAAATACCAGTGGTGACGAAGTGGTGTGATGAAGCTGTAGTCGTGTTGTCACATTCCTGTCCTCCTGTCAGCGGCCTGTCCCCAGACCCCCTGCCGCTCACTCTAATATGCTATGGCTAACCACAGGCTAACCCACAGGCTAACCCACAGGCTAACACACAGGCTAACACACAGGCTAACCCACAGGCTAACACACAGGCTAACACACAGGCTAACCCACAGGCTAACACACAGGCTAACACACAGGCTAACCCACAGTCTAACACACAGGCTAACACACAGGCTAACCCACAGGCTAACCCACAGGCTAACCCACAGGCTAACACACAGGCTAACCCACAGGCTAACACACAGGCTAACATAGAGCCCTAATAATACCAGAGGAAAAGCACAACTGCATTGTGGATGTCTGATGAAACATACACACACACACACACACACAGCTGTCTCAACCTGTTGGGGCCAGGGGATTAGAAAACCAGGCGGGAGGTTATTGCCTCTTCTCTTCTCTACTGTGTGTGTGTGTGTGTGTGTGTGTGTGTGTGTGTGTGTGTGTGTGTGTGTGTGTGTGTGTGTGTGTGTGTGTGTGTGTGTATTTTCATGCTCTGCCTGGTGCCTGCTCTGCTGCTGTCTCCACTAGTGCTCATTTTCCCCTAAAAATAACAGTCTCTGCCCACACCATGACCCCATCGCTAACACACACACACATATATACGTTTCTGCGTGTGCACGTGCATGTGTGTGTGCTTGTCAATGCGTCATGGCAGCGCGATTGAGTTTTGCGGTAAGGGCTAGCTTGGCACGTGGTGTGTGTATGGTTAAATGCATGAGAGCATGGCTATTTGAAGCATTATTGGTCACAAATTTAGATAGGGACTTAAACAAGACTGTTGTCTCCTCCTGGATCTCACCATGCTGAAATAGAATAGGGTTCTGTTCCTGACAGAGAGAAGAATAGAATAGGGTTCTGTTCCTGACAGAGAGAAGAATAGAATAGGGTTCTGTTCCTGACAGAGAGAAGAATAGAATAGGGTTCTGTTCCTGACAGAGATAATAATAGAATAGGGTTCTGTTCCTGACAGAGAGAAGAATAGAATAGGGTTCTGTTCCTGACAGAGATAATAATAGAATAGGGTTCTGTTCCTGACAGAGATAATAATAGAATAGGGTTCTGTTCCTGACAGAGAGAATAATAGAATAGGGTTCTGTTCCTGACAGAGATAATAATAGAATAGGGTTCTGTTCCTGACAGAGAGAAGAATAGAATAGGGTTCTGTTCCTGACAGAGATAATAATAGAATAGGGTTCTGTTCCTGACAGAGATAATAATAGAATAGGGTTCTGTTCCTGACAGAGATAATAATAGAATAGGGTTCTGTTCCTGACAGAGAGAATAATAGAATAGGGTTCTGTTCCTGACAGAGAGAAGAATAGAATAGGGTTCTGTTCCTGACAGAGATAATAATAGAATAGGGTTCTGTTCCTGACAGAGAGAATAATAGAATAGGGTTCTGTTCCTGACAGAGATAATAATAGAATAGGGTACTGTTCCTGACAGAGAGAATAATAGAATAGGGTTCTGTTCCTGACAGAGATAATAATAGAATAGGGTTCTGTTCCTGACAGAGAGAATAATAGAATAGGGTTCTGTTCCTGACAGAGATAATAATAGAATAGGGTTCTGTTCCTGACAGAGATAATAATAGAATAGGGTTCTGTTCCTGACAGAGATAATAATAGAATAGGGTTCTGTTCCTGACAAAGAGAAGAATAGAATAGGGTTCTGTTCCTGACAGAGATAATAATAGAATAGGGTTCTGTTCCTGACAGAGATAATAACAGAATAGGTTTCTGTTCCTGACAGAGAGAATAATAGAATAGGGTTCTGTTCCTGACAGAGAGAATAATAGAATAGGGTTCTGTTCCTGACAGAGAGAAGAATAGAATAGGGTTCTGTTCCTGACAGAGATAATAATAGAATAGGGTTCTGTTCCTGACAGAGAGAAGAATAGAATAGGGTTCTGTTCCTGACAGAGATAATAATAGAATAGGGTTCTGTTCCTGACAGAGAGAATAATAGAATAGGGTTCTGTTCCTGACAGAGAGAAGAATAGAATAGGGTTCTGTTCCTGACAGAGATAATAATAGAATAGGGTTCTGTTCCTGACAGAGAGAAGAATAGAATAGGGTTCTGTTCCTGACAGAGATAATAATAGAATAGGGTTCTGTTCCTCACAGAGAGAATAATAGAATAGGGTTCTGTTCCTGACAGAGACAAGAATATAATAGGGTTCTGTTCCTGACAGAGACAAGAATAGAATAGGGTTCTGTTCCTGACAGAGAGAAGAATAGAATAGGGTTCTGTTCCTGACAGAGACAAGAATAGAATAGGGTTCTGTTCCTGACAGAGACAAGAATAGAATAGGGTTCTGTTCCTGACAGAGACAAGAATAGAATAGGGTTCTGTTCCTGACAGAGACAAGAATATAATAGGGTTCTGTTCCTGACAGAGAGAAGAATAGAATAGGGTTCTGTTCCTGACAGAGAGAATAATAGAATAGGGTTCTGTTCCTGACAGAGAGAAGAATAGAAGAGGGTTCTGTTCTTTATAGAGACAAGAATAGAATAGGGTTCTGTTCCTGACAGAGAGAAGAATAGAATAGGGTTCTGTTCCTGACAGAGACAAGAATATAATAGGGTTCTGTTCCTGACAGAGACAAGAATAGAATAGGGTTCTGTTCCTGACAGAGAGAAGAATAGAAGAGGGTTCTGTTCTTTATTGAGACAAGAATAGAATAGGGTTCTGTTCCTGACAGAGAGAAGAATAGAATAGGGTTCTGTTCCTGACAGAGACAAGAATATAATAGGGTTCTGTTCCTGACAGAGACAAGAATAGAATAGGGTTCTGTTCCTGACAGAGACAAGAATATAATAGGGTTCTGTTCCTGACAGAGACAAGAATAGAATAGGGTTCTGTTCCTGACAGAGAGAATAATAGAATAGGGTTCTGTTCCTGACAGAGAGAAGAATAGAAGAGGGTTCTGTTCTTTATAGAGACAAGAATAGAATAGGGTTCTGTTCCTGACAGAGAGAAGAATAGAATAGGGTTCTGTTCCTGACAGAGACAAGAATATAATAGGGTTCTGTTCCTGACAGAGAGAATAATAGAATAGGGTTCTGTTCCTGACAGAGAGAAGAATAGAAGAGGGTTCTGTTCTTTATAGAGACAAGAATAGAATAGGGTTCTGTTCCTGACAGAGAGAAGAATAGAATAGGGTTCTGTTCCTGACAGAGACAAGAATATAATAGGGTTCTGTTCCTGACAGAGACAAGAATAGAATAGGGTTCTGTTCCTGACAGAGACAAGAATATAATAGGGTTCTGTTCCTGACAGAGACAAGAATAGAATAGGGTTCTGTTCCTGACAGAGAGAAGAATAGAATAGGGTTCTGTTCCTGACAGAGAGAAGAATAGAATAGGGTTCTGTTCCTGACAGAGAGAAGAATAGAATAGGGTTCTGTTCCTGACAGAGAGAAGAATAGAATAGGGTTCTGTTCCTGACAGAGAGAATAATAGAATGGGGTTCTGTTCCTGACAGAGAGAAGAATAGAAGAGGGTTCTGTTCTTTATAGAGACAAGAATAGAATAGGGTTCTTTTTCTGACAGAGAGAAGAATTCAATTGGGTTCTGTTCCTGACAGAGAGAAGAATAGAATAGGGTTCTGTTCCTGACAGAGAGAAGAATAGAATAGGGTTCTGTTCCTGACAGAGAGAAGAATAGAAGAGGGTTCTGTTCCTGACAGAGAGAAGAATAGAATAGGGTTCTGTTCCTGACAGAGAGAAGAATAGAAGAGGGTTCTGTTCCTGACAGAGAGAAGAATAGAATAGGGTTCTGTTCCTGACAGAGACAAGAATATAATCGGGTTCTGTTCCTGACAGAGACAAGAATAGAATAGGGTTCTGTTCCTGACAGAGAGAAGAATATAATACAATCAATTATTCCTATATCATAAATCAATGTTTCTGTCAAAGACAAACAAAAAATTCAAATAATGAAGTAATTAGTTAATATTATGGTTATGTTCCTTTGCCGAGAAGTCACGAGGCTAAAAACAATTACCATAAACACACAGTAATTACATCAGAAACAATAACAGGAACTTGACATGTGTTTGTCATCACATACCGGAACAGTAGAAAGAAACGATGCAGACAGAGTGTGTGTTGATCATCAACTTCTGAACTCGCTGGTTTCAAATCTTAACAGAGCATATGTTAAGGTATATTTGAACAGACTGAACTTTATGTACTGTAATGGAATTGCATGCTGTACTGACACCCTCATGTCAAATGGCAAAAGCCTTTCCTGTAAATCCAATCTGGATCCAGCAGCTCTGTTCATGTAGGCCTGCACAGTTCCTGCTCCACAGGAGCCATGATGGGGTATGAGTTTAGCGTGGGTCGGAGTCAGACTGAACATCAGCAGCTACGAGTGAAAGCCAGGGTTCAGGTGTTAGGGTCAGAGTTCACTTTTAGGGTCAGTCTGAGTGAGTGTTGCTGTTGTTTGTTGGTTTGACCTGACTGGGGTGAGACAGTTAATGTTCTGACTAGGGGAGCTTCATCTTTCTCCTCTTTCCTCTGTCTCACTCTTCATTCCCCCACCTCCTCTTTCCCCTGTCTCACCCCTCATTCCCCCACCTCCTCTTTCCCCTGTCTCACTCCTCATTCCCCCACCTCCTCTTTCCCCTGTCTCACTCCTCATTCCCCCACCTCCTCTTTTCTCTGTCTCACTCCTCATTCCCCCACCTCCTCTTTCCTCTGTCTCACTCCTCATTCCCCCACCTCCTCTTTCCCCTGTCTCACTCCTCATTCCCCCACCTCCTCTTTCCCCTGTCTCACTCCTCATTCCCCCACCTCCTCTTTCCCCTGTCTCACTCCTCATTCCCCCACCTCCTCTTCCCCTGTCTCACTCCTCATTCCCCCACCTCCTCTTTCCTATGTCTCACTCCTCATTCCCCACCTCCTCTTTCCCCTGTCTAACTCCTCATTCCCCCACCTCTTTCCTCTGTCTCACTCCTCATTTCCCTACCTCCTCATTCCTCTGTCTCACTCCTCATTTCCCCACCTCCTCTTTCCTCTGTCTCACTCCTCATTCCCCCACCTCCTCTTTCCCCTGTCTCACTCCTCATTCCCCCACCTCCTCTTTCCCCTGTCTCACTCCTCATTCCCCACCTCCTCTTTCCTCTGTCTCAATCCTCATTCCCCCACCTCCTCTTTCCCCTGTCTCACTCCTCATTCCCCCACCTCCTCTTTCCCCTGTCTCACTCCTCATTCCCCCACCTCCTCTTTCCTCTGTTTCACTCCTCATTCCCCCACCTCCTCTTTCCTCTGTCTCACTCCTCATTCCCCCACCTCCTCTTTCCTCTGTCTCACTCCTCATTCCCCCACCTCCTCTTTCCTCTGTCTCACTCCTCATTCCCCCAACTCCTCTTTCCTCTGTCTCACTCCTCATTCCCCACCTCCTCTTTCCTCTGTCTCAATCCTCATTCCCCCACCTCCTCTTTCCCCTGTCTCACTCCTCATTCCCCCACCTCCTCTTTCCCCTGTCTCACTCCTCATTCCCCCACCTCCTCTTTCCCCTGTCTCACTCCTCATTCCCCCACCTCCTCTTTCCCCTGTCTCACTCCTCATTCCCCCACCTCCTCTTTCCTCTGTCTCACTCCTCATTCCCCCACCTCCTCTTTCCTCTGTCTCACTCCTCATTCCCCCACCTCCTCTTTCCTCTGTCTCACTCCTCATTCCCCCACCTCCTCTTTCCTCTGTCTCACTCCTCATTCCCCCACCTCCTCTTTCCTCTGTCTCACTCCTCATTCCCCCAACTCCTCTTTCCTCTGTCTCACTCCTCATTCCCCACCTCCTCTTTCCCCTGTCTCACTCCTCATTCCCCCACCTCCTCTTCCCCTGTCTCACTCCTCATTCCCCCACCTCCTCTTTCCTCTGTCTCACTCCTCATTCCCCCACCTCCTCTTTCCCCTGTCTCTCTCCTCATTCCCCCACCTCCTCTTTCCCCTGTCTCACTCCTCATTCCCCCACCTCTTTCCTCTGTCTCACTCCTCATTTCCCTACCTCCTCATTCCCCTGTCTCTCTCCTCATTCCCCCACCTCCTCTTTCCCCTGTCTCACTCCTCATTCCCCCACCTCTTTCCTCTGTCTCACTCCTCATTTCCCTACCTCCTCATTCCTCTGTCTCACTCCTCATTCCCCCACCTCCTCTTTCCTCTGTCTCACTCCTCATTCCCCCACCTCCTCTTTCCTCTGTCTCACTCCTCATTCCCCCACCTCCTCTTTCCCCTGTCTCACTCCTCATTCCCCCACCTCATCTTTCCCCTGTCTCACTCCTCATTCCCCCACCTCCTCTTTCCTCTGTCTCACTCCTCATTCCCCCACCTCCTCTTTCCTCTTTCTCACTCCTCATTCCCCCACCTCCTCTTTCCTCTGTTTCACTCCTCATTCCCCCACCTCTTTCCTCTGTCTCACTCCTCATTTCCCTACCTCCTCTTTCCTCTATCTCACTCCTCATTCCCCCACCTCCTCTTTCCTCTGTCTCACTCCTCATTCCCCCACCTCCTCTTTCCTCTGTCTCACTCCTCATTCCCCCACCTCCTCTTTCCTCTGTCTCACTCCTCATTCCCCCAACTCCTCTTTCCTCTGTCTCACTCCTCATTCCCCACCTCCTCTTTCCTCTGTCTCAATCCTCATTCCCCCACCTCCTCTTTCCCCTGTCTCACTCCTCATTCCCCCACCTCCTCTTTCCCCTGTCTCACTCCTCATTCCCCCCACCTCCTCTTTCCTCTGTTTCACTCCTCATTCCCCCACCTCTTTCCTCTGTCTCACTCCTCATTTCCCTACCTCCTCTTTCCTCTATCTCACTCCTCATTCCCCCACCTCCTCTTTCCTCTGTCTCACTCCTCATTCCCCCACCTCCTCTTTCCTCTGTCTCACTCCTCATTCCCCCACCTCCTCTTTCCTCTGTCTCACTCCTCATTCCCCCACCTCTTTCCTCTGTCTCACTCCTCATTCCCCCACCTCCTCTTTTCTCTGTCTCACTCCTCATTCTCCCACCTCCTCTTTTCTCTGTCTCACTCCTCATTCCCCCACCTCCTCTTTTCTCTCGTATCTCCTTTTCCTCCTCCTTGTCTCCTCTCCTCATCTCAGCCCATCTCCTGTGAATCTATGCAACTCTCTCATATCCTCTCCTCTTTTTCCTCCCTCCTCTCCTCTTTCTCCTCTCCTCCAACTACTAATATCTTCATCCACCTTGTTTTCCTTTTCTATATTCAGTATATCCTCTTTCTGTAACAATCAGCTTGGATCACAAACCAAGTTACCTTTTTAAAGTTCAAAGAAATACTGTGTAAATATGAGAGCAAATATGAGTACATTGTAACCATTAGATTACAATCAAGTGAACAAATACCATTCTTTCAATGATAAAGTTAATATAGAATTTTCTCTAAACTCTCAACGTAAATTGTCCAAATCAACAACAAAAAAGAACAAAAAAAGAATCTCAATCACCCTTA
This sequence comes from Oncorhynchus kisutch, assembly GCF_002021735.2. Lineage (NCBI taxonomy): Eukaryota > Metazoa > Chordata > Actinopteri > Salmoniformes > Salmonidae > Oncorhynchus > Oncorhynchus kisutch. The sequence goes on from NC_034174.2 coordinate 31,322,829, forward strand.
AAAAACATGTTTTTGAAATATATATACACAGTTGAAGTTGGAAGTTTACATACACCTTAGCCAAATACATTTAATCCCGGTAAAAATTCCCTGTTTTAGGTCAGTTAGGATCACCACTTTATTTTAAGAATGTGAAATGTCATAATAATAGTAGAGAGAATGATTTATTTCAGCTTTTATTTCTTTCATCACATTCCCAGTGGGTCAGAAGTTTACATTCACTCAATTAGTATTTGGTAGCATTGCCTTTAAATTGTTTAACTTGGGTCAAACGTTTCGGGTAGCCTTCCACAAGCTTCCCACAATAAATTGGGTGAATGTTGGCCCATTCCTCCTGCAAAGCTGGTGTAACTGAGTCAGGTTTGTAGGCCTCCTTGCTCGCACACGCTTTTTCAGTTCTACCCACAAATCTTCTATGGGATTGAGGTCAGGGCTTTGTGATGGCCACTCCAATACCTTGACTTTGTTGTCCTTAAGCCATTTTTCCACGACTTTGGAAGAAAGCTTGGGGTCATTGTCCATTTGGAAGACCCATTTGCGACCAAGCTTTCACTGCCTGACTGATGTCTTAAGATGTTGCTTCAATATAACCTCATAATTTTCCCTACTCATGATACAATCTATTTTGTGAAGTGCACCAGTCCCTCCTGCCGCAAAGCATCCCCACAACATGATGCTGCCACCCCCGTGCCTCACGGTTATGGTGTTCTTCGGCTTGTCTTTACTCCTGTTGGGCAAATGTTCCTGTGTTGGAAAATGGCCTCATCCCAAAGGGCATTAAAACACAATTTCAATGACAGATTTGGATTGTTTGGATTGCAAACCTTCTCCAAACACAACGATGGTCATTATGGCTAAACAGTTCTATTTCTGTTTCATCAGACCAGAGGACATTTCTCCAAAAAGTACGATCTTTGTCCCCATGTGCCATAGCAAACCGTAGTCTGGCTTTTTTTATGGCGATTTTGGAGTAGTGGCTTCTCCTTGCTGAGCGGCCTTTCAGGTTATGTCGTCATAGGACTCGTTTGACTGTGGAAAAAGATACTTTTGTACCTGTTTCCTCCAGCATCTCCACAAGGTCCTTTGCTGTTGTTCTGGGATTGATTTGCACTTTTCGCACCAAAGTACGTTCATCTCTAGGAGACAGAACATGTGTCCTTCCTGAGCGGTATGACGGCTACGTGATCCCATGGTGTTTATACTTGCGTACTATTGTTTGTACAGATGAACGTGGTACCTTCAGGCATTTGGAAATTGCTCCCAAGGATGAACCAGACTTGTGGAGGTCTCTAATTTATTTCCTGAGGTCTTGGCTGATTTCTTTTGATTTTCCCATGATGTCAAGCAAAGAGGCCCTGAGTTGAAGGTAGGCCTTGAAATACATCCACAGGTACACCTCCAATTGGCTCAAATTATGTCAATTAGCCTATCAGAAGCTTCTAAAGCCATGGCCTGTGGAATTTTCTGAGCTGTTAAAAGGCTGTCAACTTAGTGTATGTAAACCTCTGGCCCACTGGAATTGTGATACAGAGGTGAAATAATCTGTCTGTAAACAGTTGTTGGAAAAAAACTAAAAACAATTACTGGTGTCATGCACACAGTAGATGTCCTAACCGACTTGCCAAAACTATAGTATGTTAACAAGCAATTTGTGGAGTGGTTGAAAAACGAGTCAACTTCCGACTTCAACTGTATATATATATAAGGTATACTGACTAGTAAGGTATATTGTATATTATATATATATATAAATAAATAAAGACTAACCAGTTGAATCCAGTTGAAAGGTATGATGCCTTATTGATGTCACTTGTTAAATCCACTTCAATCAGTGTAGATGAAGGGGAGGAGACAGGTTGAAGAAGGATTTTAAAGCCTTGAGACAATTGAGAGATGGATTGTGTCTATGTGCCATTCAGAGGGAGAACGGTCAAGACAAACTATATAAGTGACTTTGAACGGCGTATGGTAGTATGTGCCAGGCACACCGGTTTGAGTGTGTCAAGAACAGCAAAGCTACTAGGTTTTTCACGCTTTTCTGTGTGTATCAAGAATGGTCCACCACCCAAAGGACATCCAGCCAACCTGACACAACTGTAGGAAGCATTGGAGTCAACATGGGCCAGCATCCCTGTGGAACGCTTTCCATACCTGATTGAATCCATGCCTCAACATTAGGAAGGTGTTCCATACCTTATTGAATCCATGCCTCAACATTAGGAAGGTGTTCCATACCTTATTGAATCCATGCCTCAACATTAGGAAGGTGTTCCATACCTTATTGAATCCATGCCTCAACATTAGGAAGGTGTTCCATACCTTATTGAGTCCATGCCTCAACATTAGGAAGGTGTTCCATACCTGATTGAATCCATGCCTCAACATTAGGAAGGTGTTCCATACCTTATTGAATCCATGCCTCAACATTAGGAAGGTGTTCCATACCTTATTGAATCCATGCCTCAACATTAGGAAGGTGTTCCATACCTTATTGAGTCCATGCCTCAACATCAGGAAGGTGTTCCATACCTTATTGAATCCATGCCTCAACATTAGGAAGGTGTTCCATACCTTATTGAATCCATGCCTCAACATTAGGAAGGTGTTCCATACCTTATTGAGTCCATGCCTCAACATCAGGAAGGTGTTCCATACCTGATTGAATCCATGCCTCAACATTAGGAAGGTGTTCCATACTTGATTGAATCCATGCCTCAACATTAGGAAGGTGTTCCATACCTTATTGAATCCATGCCTCAACATTAGGAAGGTGTTCCATACCTGATTGAATCCATGCCTCAACATTAGGAAGGTGTTCCATACCTTATTGAATCCATGCCTCAACATTAGGAAGGTGTTCCATACCTTATTGAATCCATGCCTCAACATTAGGAAGGTGTTCCATACCTTATTGAGTCCATGCCTCAACATCAGGAAGGTGTTCCATACCTGATTGAATCCATGCCTCAACATTAGGAAGGTGTTCCATACTTGATTGAATCCATGCCTCAACATTAGGAAGGTGTTCCATACCTGATTGAATCCATGCCTAAACATTAGGAAGGTGTTACATACCTGATTGAATCCATGCCTCAACATTAGGAAGGTGTTCCATACCTTATTGAATCCATGCCTCAACATGGGCCAGCCTCCCTGTGGAAGGCTTTCCATACCTTATTGAATCCATGCCTCAACATTAGGAAGGTGTTCCATACCTTATTGAATCCATGCCTCAACATTAGGAAGGTGTTCCATACCTTATTGAATCCATGCCTCAACATTAGGAAGGTGTTCCATACCTTATTGAATCCATGCCTCAACATTAGGAAGGTGTTCCATACCTTATTGAATCCATGCCTCAACATGGGCCAGCCTCCCTGTGGAAGGCTTTCCATACCTGATTGAATCCATGCCTCAACATGGGCCAGCCTCCCTGTGGAAGGCTTTCCATACCTGATTGAATCCATGCCTCAACATTAGGAAGGTGTTCCTTACCTGATTGAATCCATGCCTCAACATTAGGAAGGTGTTCCATACCTTATTGAATCCATGCCTCAACATTAGGAAGGTGTTCCATACCTTATTGAGTCCATGCCTCAACATCAGGAAGGTGTTCCATACCTTATTGAATCCATGCCTCAACATTAGGAAGGTGTTCCATACCTTATTGAATCCATGCCTCAACATTAGGAAGGTGTTCCATACCTGATTGAATCCATGCCTCAACATTAGGAAGGTGTTCCATACCTGATTGAATCCATGCCTCAACATTAGGAAGGTGTTCCATACCTTATTGAATCCATGCCTCAACATTAGGAAGGTGTTCCATACCTTCTTGAATCCATGCCTCAACATCAGGAAGGTGTTCCATACCTGATTGAATCCATGCCTCAACATTAGGAAGGTGTTCCATACCTGATTGAATCCATGCCTCAACATCAGGAAGGTGTCCCATACCTGATTGAATCCATGCCTCAACATTAGGAAGGTGTTCCATACCTTATTGAGTCCATGCCTCAACATCAGGAAGGTGTTCCATACCTGATTGAATCCATGCCTCAACATTAGGAAGGTGTTCCATACTTGATTGAATCCATGCCTCAACATTAGGAAGGTGTTCCATACCTGATTGAATCCATGCCTCAACATTAGGAAGGTGTTCCATACCTTATTGAATCCATGCCTCAACATTAGGAAGGTGTTCCATACCTTATTGAGTCCATGCCTCAACATTAGGAAGGTGTTCCATACCTTATTGAGTCCATGCCTCAACATCAGGAAGGTGTTCCATACCTGATTGAATCCATGCCTCAACATTAGGAAGGTGTTCCATACCTGATTGAATCCATGCCTCAACATTAGGAAGGTGTTCCATACCTTATTGTATCCATGCCTCAACATTAGGAAGGTGTTCCATACCTTATTGAATCCATGCCTAAACATTAGGAAGGTGTTACATACCTGATTGAATCCATGCCTCAACATTAGGAAGGTGTTCCATACCTTATTGAATCCATGCCTCAACATGGGCCAGCCTCCCTGTGGAAGGCTTTCCATACCTTATTGAATCCATGCCTCAACATTAGGAAGGTGTTCCATACCTTATTGAATCCATGCCTCAACATTAGGAAGGTGTTCCATACCTTATTGAATCCATGCCTCAACATTAGGAAGGTGTTCCATACCTTATTGAATCCATGCCTCAACATTAGGAAGGCTTTCCATACCTGATTGAATCCATGCCTCAACATGGGCCAGCCTCCCTGTGGAAGGCTTTCCATACCTGATTGAATCCATGCCTCAACATTAGGAAGGTGTTCCTTACCTGATTGAATCCATGCCTCAACATTAGGAAGGTGTTCCATACCTTATTGAATCCATGCCTCAACATTAGGAAGGTGTTCCATACCTTATTGAGTCCATGCCTCAACATCAGGAAGGTGTTCCATACCTTATTGAATCCATGCCTCAACATTAGGAAGGTGTTCCATACCTTATTGAGTCCATGCCTCAACATCAGGAAGGTGTTCCATACCTGATTGAATCCATGCCTCAACATTAGGAAGGTGTTCCATACCTGATTGAATCCATGCCTCAACATTAGGAAGGTGTTCCATACCTTATTGAATCCATGCCTAAACATTAGGAAGGTGTTACATACCTGATTGAATCCATGCCTCAACATTAGGAAGGTGTTCCATACCTTATTGAATCCATGCCTCAACATTAGGAAGGTGTTCCATACCTTATTGAATCCATGCCTCAACATTAGGAAGGTGTTCCATACCTTATTGAATCCATGCCTCAACATTAGGAAGGTGTTCCATACCTTATTGAATCCATGCCTCAACATGGGCCAGCCTCCCTGTGGAAGGCTTTCCATACCTGATTGAATCCATGCCTCAACATGGGCCAGCCTCCCTGTGGAAGGCTTTCCATACCTGATTGAATCCATGCCTCAACATTAGGAAGGTGTTCCTTACCTGATTGAATCCATGCCTCAACATTAGGAAGGTGTTCCATACCTTATTGAATCCATGCCTCAACATTAGGAAGGTGTTCCATACCTTATTGAGTCCATGCCTCAACATCAGGAAGGTGTTCCATACCTTATTGAATCCATGCCTCAACATTAGGAAGGTGTTCCATACCTTATTGAATCCATGCCTCAACATTAGGAAGGTGTTCCATACCTGATTGAATCCATGCCTCAACATTAGGAAGGTGTTCCATACCTGATTGAATCCATGCCTCAACATTAGGAAGGTGTTCCATACCTTATTGAATCCATGCCTCAACATTAGGAAGGTGTTCCATACCTTCTTGAATCCATGCCTCAACATCAGGAAGGTGTTCCATACCTGATTGAATCCATGCCTCAACATTAGGAAGGTGTTCCATACCTGATTGAATCCATGCCTCAACATCAGGAAGGTGTCCCATACCTGATTGAATCCATGCCTCAACATTAGGAAGGTGTTCCATACCTTATTGAGTCCATGCCTCAACATCAGGAAGGTGTTCCATACCTGATTGAATCCATGCCTCAACATTAGGAAGGTGTTCCATACTTGATTGAATCCATGCCTCAACATTAGGAAGGTGTTCCATACCTGATTGAATCCATGCCTCAACATTAGGAAGGTGTTCCATACCTTATTGAATCCATGCCTCAACATTAGGAAGGTGTTCCATACCTTATTGAGTCCATGCCTCAACATTAGGAAGGTGTTCCATACCTTATTGAGTCCATGCCTCAACATCAGGAAGGTGTTCCATACCTGATTGAATCCATGCCTCAACATTAGGAAGGTGTTCCATACCTGATTGAATCCATGCCTCAACATTAGGAAGGTGTTCCATACCTTATTGTATCCATGCCTCAACATTAGGAAGGTGTTCCATACCTTATTGAATCCATGCCTAAACATTAGGAAGGTGTTACATACCTGATTGAATCCATGCCTCAACATTAGGAAGGTGTTCCATACCTTATTGAATCCATGCCTCAACATGGGCCAGCCTCCCTGTGGAAGGCTTTCCATACCTTATTGAATCCATGCCTCAACATTAGGAAGGTGTTCCATACCTTATTGAATCCATGCCTCAACATTAGGAAGGTGTTCCATACCTTATTGAATCCATGCCTCAACATTAGGAAGGTGTTCCATACCTTATTGAATCCATGCCTCAACATTAGGAAGGCTTTCCATACCTGATTGAATCCATGCCTCAACATGGGCCAGCCTCCCTGTGGAAGGCTTTCCATACCTGATTGAATCCATGCCTCAACATTAGGAAGGTGTTCCTTACCTGATTGAATCCATGCCTCAACATTAGGAAGGTGTTCCATACCTTATTGAATCCATGCCTCAACATTAGGAAGGTGTTCCATACCTTATTGAGTCCATGCCTCAACATCAGGAAGGTGTTCCATACCTTATTGAATCCATGCCTCAACATTAGGAAGGTGTTCCATACCTTATTGAATCCATGCCTCAACATTAGGAAGGTGTTCCATACCTGATTGAATCCATGCCTCAACATTAGGAAGGTGTTCCATACCTTATTGAATCCATGCCTAAACATTAGGAAGGTGTTACATACCTGATTGAATCCATGCCTCAACATTAGGAAGGTGTTCCATACCTTATTGAATCCATGCCTCAACATGGGCCAGCCTCCCTGTGGAAGGCTTTCCATACCTTATTGAATCCATGCCTCAACATTAGGAAGGTGTTCCATACCTTATTGAATCCATGCCTCAACATTAGGAAGGTGTTCCATACCTTATTGAATCCATGCCTCAACATTAGGAAGGTGTTCCATACCTTATTGAATCCATGCCTCAACATGGGCCAGCCTCCCTGTGGAAGGCTTTCCATACCTGATTGAATCCATGCCTCAACATGGGCCAGCCTCCCTGTGGAAGGCTTTCCATACCTGATTGAATCCATGCCTCAACATTAGGAAGGTGTTCCTTACCTGATTGAATCCATGCCTCAACATTAGGAAGGTGTTCCATACCTTATTGAATCCATGCCTCAACATTAGGAAGGTGTTCCATACCTTATTGAGTCCATGCCTCAACATCAGGAAGGTGTTCCATACCTTATTGAATCCATGCCTCAACATTAGGAAGGTGTTCCATACCTGATTGAATCCATGCCTCAACATTAGGAAGGTGTTCCATACCTGATTGAATCCATGCCTCAACATTAGGAAGGTGTTCCATACCTGATTGAATCCATGCCTCAACATTAGGAAGGTGTTCCATACCTTATTGAATCCATGCCTCAACATTAGGAAGGTGTTCCATACCTTCTTGAATCCATGCCTCAACATCAGGAAGGTGTTCCATACCTGATTGAATCCATGCCTCAACATTAGGAAGGTGTTCCATACCTGATTGAATCCATGCCTCAACATCAGGAAGGTGTTCCATACCTGATTGAATCCATGCCTCAACATTAGGAAGGTGTTCCATACCTTATTGAGTCCATGCCTCAACATCAGGAAGGTGTTCCATACCTGATTGAATCCATGCCTCAACATTAGGAAGGTGTTCCATACTTGATTGAATCCATGCCTCAACATTAGGAAGGTGTTCCATACCTGATTGAATCCATGCCTCAACATTAGGAAGGTGTTCCATACCTTATTGAATCCATGCCTCAACATTAGGAAGGTGTTCCATACCTTATTGAGTCCATGCCTCAACATTAGGAAGGTGTTCCATACCTTATTGAGTCCATGCCTCAACATCAGGAAGGTGTTCCATACCTGATTGAATCCATGCCTCAACATTAGGAAGGTGTTCCATACCTGATTGAATCCATGCCTCAACATTAGGAAGGTGTTCCACACCTTATTGTATCCATGCCTCAACATTAGGAAGGTGTTCCATACCTTATTGAATCCATGCCTAAACATTAGGAAGGTGTTACATACCTGATTGAATCCATGCCTCAACATTAGGAAGGTGTTCCATACCTTATTGAATCCATGCCTCAACATGGGCCAGCCTCCCTGTGGAAGGCTTTCCATACCTTATTGAATCCATGCCTCAACATTAGGAAGGTGTTCCATACCTTATTGAATCCATGCCTCAACATTAGGAAGGTGTTCCATACCTTATTGAATCCATGCCTCAACATTAGGAAGGTGTTCCATACCTTATTGAATCCATGCCTCAACATTAGGAAGGCTTTCCATACCTGATTGAATCCATGCCTCAACATGGGCCAGCCTCCCTGTGGAAGGCTTTCCATACCTGATTGAATCCATGCCTCAACATTAGGAAGGTGTTCCTTACCTGATTGAATCCATGCCTCAACATTAGGAAGGTGTTCCATACCTTATTGAATCCATGCCTCAACATTAGGAAGGTGTTCCATACCTTATTGAGTCCATGCCTCAACATCAGGAAGGTGTTCCATACCTTATTGAATCCATGCCTCAACATTAGGAAGGTGTTCCATACCTTATTGAATCCATGCCTCAACATTAGGAAGGTGTTCCATACCTGATTGAATCCATGCCTCAACATTAGGAAGGTGTTCCATACCTGATTGAATCCATGCCTCAACATTAGGAAGGTGTTCCATACCTTATTGAATCCATGCCTCAACATTAGGAAGGTGTTCCATACCTTCTTGAATCCATGCCTCAACATCAGGAAGGTGTTCCATACCTGATTGAATCCATGCCTCAACATTAGGAAGGTGTTCCATACCTGATTGAATCCATGCCTCAACATCAGGAAGGTGTTCCATACCTGATTGAATCCATGCCTCAACATCAGGAAGGTGTTCCATACCTGACTGAATCCATGCCTCAACATCAGGAAGGTGTTCCATACCTGATTGAATCCATGCCTCAACATTAGGAAGGTGTTCCATACCTGATTGAATCCATGCCTCAACATCAGGAAGGTGTTCCATACCTGATTGAATCCATGCCTCAACATTAGGAAGGTGTTCCATACCTGATATAATCCATGCCTCAACATCAGGAAGGTGTTCCATACCTGATTGAATCCATGCCTCAACATCAGGAAGGTGCTCCATACCTGATTGAATCCATGCCTCAACATTAGGAAGGTGTTCCATACCTGATTGAATCCATGCCTCAACATTAGGAAGGTGTTCCATACCTTATTGAATCCATGCCTCAACATTAGGAAGGTGTTCCTAATGATTTGTACACAAATTACATTCAATAAATCAACAGTATCACACTTCTATCTCCTTCACTCCTTCCTTTCCTTTTCCTTGACCTTTTCCTCCTCATCTGCATCATATTGCTGAGATTGTTATCATGGTCTTTACAATTACTCTTGAAATATGTCCTTGCTGTATATAAAATGTTTGCTGTATTGTAGTATAGCACCACAGCTGCCCAGATTCTCATAGATTCTTATGGAGTACATCTCAATAGTCTGAATCAGCGTCCTCTCCTCTCCTATCTACTCTAATAACATGATAAAAGTGAACCCAACATGAAATAAGCCAACCAGAACCAGTTATTTCATTTTCACTCAAACTGGAGGAAAGGAGATGAGGATAGGAAACCACCACACTATTGAGATGCACCTCTATACTCTACTGACAATCAGGCTCTAAATTAATGCTTGTCAAATGTATCATTCTTTGCCCCTTTCCTTAAAATGCTTTACATACGTTTCTGATGTAACACATTTGCTGTCAGGTGCAGACTGTGAGTTTGATGCTGTCAGAGTCAGTCCTTACAGAACATTGCCTGGAAAACACTAACATGGCTACCATGGAATTATGTGACATTGTCCAAGTCTAAGAGACCCCTCAGGGGAGACTCCTCAGGGGACACTGCTGAGGGGAGACTCCTCAGGGGACACTGCTGAGAGGAGACTCCTGAGGGGAGGCTGAGATCAGGCTGCCCTCTGCAGGCCAGACTGGGTGTTGCAGGTGTGTCTCCTTCTCTGACTGCTGTCCAGCAGAGGGTATCCCAGGTCATCATACTACCTTGGTGAGTGGAGGTGCAGAGTCATCCGTGCTGCTCTCATATACAAGGGCCTGCAGTTTTCTAGACAAGACTAATACTTTATTGTCCATTTTTGTTCAGATCATGGAAATTCATATTTTGCTTTTAACCCAACCCCACGAGAAACACACAGACACACACACACACACAGAGGGATTGGTAGCCAGCCAGGGTCAGCCGCGATGCAGCAACATAGGTACGATTCAATCTATTCTATATGGCCATATATCTAGGGTCATTATTGTGCTGTGGCATACCACAGTATGAAGGAATCCAAAGATTGCAAACTAGGACTGGTGTGTGTGCGTGTGTGTGTGTGTGTGTGTGTGTGTGTGTGTGTGTGTGTGTGTGTGTGTGTGTGTGTGTGTGTGTGTGTGTGTGTGTGTGTGTGTGTGTGTGTGTGTGTGTGTGTGTGCGTGCGTGCGTGCGTGCGTGCGTGCGTGCGTGCGTGCGTGCGTGCGTGCGTGCGTGCGTGCGTGCGTGCGTGCGTGCGTGCGTGCGTGCGTGCGTGCGTGCGTGCGTGTTTGAGTATGTGCACTTGTGCCTTGCCACAAACCTTTCCACTTACTTTCCCAATCATGCTTCCAGAATGTCTGTGGTTGTCCTGTTGGCTGGCTTAACTTTGTCTTCCACTAGCTGTGTCCTCCACTAGCTGTGTGGTGAGAGTGTTGTTGTGCCTGGCCTCTGTTCAGACCAGGGACAACATTTTACATTAAGTGCACCATGTGCATGTGAAGCAATGATAAGTTACTATAGTATAGAAGTAGCTGTTGCAGTGAACACAGATGAACAGCACGTGTTTCTGTGAGGAGCTCCCTAAGCTCCTATATAAACCTCCACCTGTTTACCTCTCATGTGTACTCAGCAGAGGAAAGTTTAATCAACTGGTATAAATACCCTGGGAGAGACAGAGACAGAGAGAGCTGTCTGTAAGAGCGTGTGAGAGCTGGTCTCTGTGAGATCCTCCTCTGTGTGAGTAGAGATACATCTAGAGGTTGATCAGTCCTCAGAGGAAGGGGGAGTTGATACAGACCTATCTATCATAGATATATGGTGTACAGCGTGGCATCGTTAGAGCATCACACTTGCTTAGCCAAGGATGTTCTCTCTCCTATCTATCTCTCTTCCTTTCTCTCGGTCTCCACTCCAAGCTCCCAATCTCTCTCTCACGCTCTCTCACTGTAGAACTGCAGTGGTTGCTGTCTGTCTCTGTCTCTCAGTCAGTAGTGGTTGGGCTGTAGTGGAGTGGTTCCTGTCTGTCTCTGTCTCTCAGTCAGTAGTGGTAGGGCTGTAGTGGAGTGGTTGCTGTCTGTCTCTCTCTCTCAGACAGTAGTGGTAGGGCTGTAGTGGAGTGGTTGCTGTCTGTCTCTGTCTCTCAGTCAGTAGTGGTAGGGCTGTAGTGGAGTGGTTGCTGTCTGTCTCTGTCTCTGTCTCTCAGACAGTAGTGGTAGGGCTGTAGTGGAGTGGTTGCTGTCTGTCTCTGTCTCTCAGTCAGTAGTGGTAGGGCTGTAGTGGAGTGGTTGCTGTCTGTCTCTGTCTCTCAGACAGTAGTGGTAGGGCTGTGGTGGAGTGGTTGCTGTCTGTCTCTGTCTCTCAGTCAGTAGTGGTAGGGCTGTAGTGGAGTGGTTGCTGTCTGTCTCTGTCTCTCAGTCAGTAGTGGTAGGGCTGTAGTGGAGTGGTTGCTGTCTGTCTCTGTCTCTCAGACAGTAGTGGTAGGGCTGTAGTGGAGTGGTTGCTGTCTGTCTCTGTCTCTGTCTCTCAGACAGTAGTGGTCGGGCTGTAGTGGAGTGGTTGCTGTCTGTCTCTGTCTCTCAGACAGTAGTGGTAGGGCTGTAGTGGAGTGGTTGCTGTCTGTCTCTGTCTCTGTCTCTCAGACAGTAGTGGTAGGGCTGTAGTGGAGTGGTTGCTGTCTGTCTCTGTCTCTCAGACAGTAGTGGTAGGGCTGTAGTGGAGTGGTTGCTATCTGTCTCTGTCTCTGTCTCTCAGACAGTAGTGGAGTGGTTGCTGTCTGTCTCTGTCTCTGTCTCTCAGACAGTAGTGGTAGGGCTGTAGTGGAGTGGTTGCTGTCTCTTTCTCTCTCTCTCAGACAGTAGTGGTAGGGCTGTAGTGGAGTGGTTGCTGTCTGTCTCTGTCTCTCAGACAGTAGTGGTAGGGCTGTCGTGGAGTGGTTGCTGTCTGTCTCTGTCTCTGAGACCATAGTGGTAGGGCTGTAGTGGAGTTGTTGCTGTCTGTCTCTGTCTCTCAGACAGTAGTGGTAGGGCTATAGTGGAGTGGTTGCTGTCTGTCTCTGTCTCTCAGTCAGTAGTGGTAGGGCTGTAGTGGAGTTGTTGCTGTCTGTCTCTGTCTCTGTCTCTCAGACAGTAGTGGTAGGGCTGTAGTGGAGTGGTTGCTGTCTGTCTCTGTCTCTGTCTCTCAGTCAGTAGTGGTAGGGCTGTAGTGAAGTGGTTGCTGTCTGTCTCTGTCTCTCAGACAGTAGTGGTAGGGCTGTAGTGGAGTGGTTGCTGTCTGTCTCTGTCTCTCAGACAGTAGTGGTAGGGCTGTAGTGGAGTGGTTGCTGTCTGTCTCTGTCTCTCAGACAGTAGTGGTAGGGCTGTAGTGGAGTGGTTGCTGTCTGTCTCTATCTCTGTCTCTCAGACAGTAGTGGTAGGGCTATAGTGGAGTGGTTGCTGTCTGTCTCTGTCTCTCAGACAGTAGTGGTAGGGCTGTAGTGGAGTGGTTGCTGTCTGTCTCTGTCTCTCAGACAGTAGTGGTAGGGCTATAGTGGAGTGGTTGCTGTCTGTCTCTGTCTCTCAGACAGTAGTGGTAGGGCTGTAGTGGAGTGGTTGCTGTCTGTCTCCCTCTCTGTCTCTCAGACAGTAGTGGTAGGGCTGTAGTGGAGTGGTTGCTGTCTGTCTCTGTCTCTCAGACAGTAGTGGTAGGACTGTAGTGGAGTGGTTGCTGTCTGTCTCTGTCTCTCAGACAGTAGTGGTAGGGCTGTAGTCGAGTGGTTGCTGTCTGTCTCTGTCTCTCAGACAGTAGTGGTAGGACTGTAGTGGAGTGGTTGCTGTCTGTCTCTGTCTCTGTCTCTGTCTCTCAGACAGTAGTGGTAGGGCTGTAGTGGAGTGGTTGCTGTCTGTCTCTGTCTCTCAGACAGCAGTGGTAGGGCTGTAGTGGAGTGGTTGCGTGCTAAGTTGTGCAGGGCTAAGCCTGTTGGAAGCAGCGGTGTTGTGAGGACTGCGATGCCTAATGCAACACAAACACACAGTAGCTGGCGAACACACCACACTCCAGGTGAATACTCCCACGAACCCACTGACTTTTCCTCCTAGAGAGAGAGAGAGAGAGAGAGAGAGTTTGTGGAGTACTGAGAGCAAGTACTGAGACAAATTTAAAGGACATTAAATATAAAGGAAGGGAATGGGGTGGAAAGTAATGAGTGGAGGTAGAGAGAGGAGTGTGTGGTAGAGAGAGGAGTGTGTGGTAGAGAGAGGAGTGTGTGGTAGAGAGAGGAAGAAGATAGAGAGAGGAGTGTGTGGTAGAGAAAGGAAGAAGAAGATAGAGAGAGGAGTGTGTGGTAGAGAGAGGAAGAAGATAGAGAGAGGAGTGTGTGGTAGAGAGAGGAAGAAGATAGAGAGAGGAGTGTGTGGTAGAGAGAGGAAGAAGATAGAGAGAGGAGTGTGTGGTAGAGAGAGGAAGAAGATAGAGAGAGGAGTGTGTGGTAGAGAGAGGAAGAAGATAGAGAGAGGAGTGTGTGGTAGAGAGAGGAATAAGATAGAGAGAGGAGTGTGTGGTAGAGAGAGGAAGAAGATAGAGAGAAGAGTGTGTGGTAGAGAGAGGAAGAAGAAGATAGAGAGAGGAGTGTGTGGTAGAGAGAGGAAGAAGATAGAGAGAGGAGTGTGTGGTAGAGAGAGGAAGAAGATAGAGAGAGGAGTGTGTGGTAGAGAGAGGAAGAAGATAGAGAGAGGAGTGTGTGGTAGAGAGAGGAAGAAGAGAATAGAGAGAGGAGTGTGTGGTAGAGAAAGGAAGAAGAAGATAGAGAGAGGAGTGTGTGGTAGAGAAAGGAAGAAGAAGATAGAGAGAGGAGTGTGTGGTAGAGAGAGGAAGAAGATAGAGAGAGGAGTGTGTGGTAGAGAGAGGAAGAAGATAGAGAGAGTAGTGTGTGGTAGAGAGAGGAAGAAGATAGAGAGAGGAGTGTGTGGTAGAGAGAGGAAGAAGACGATAGAGAGAGGAGTGTGTGGTAGAGAAAGGAAGAAGAAGATAGAGAGAGGAGTGTGTGGTAGAGAGAGGAAGAAGAAGATAGAGAGAGGATTGTGTGGTAGAGAGAGGAAGAAGAAGATAGAGAGAGGAGTGTGTGGTAGAGAGGAAGAAGGGGAGGGAGAGGAAACAGTGGAAATAGAGAGGAAGAAGGGGAGGGAGAGGAAACAGTGGAAAGAGAGAGGAAGAAGTGGAGGGAGAGGAAACAGTGGAAAGAGAGAGGAAGAAGGGGAGGGAGAGGAAACAGTGGAAAGAGAGAGGAAGAAGGGGAGGGAGAGGAAACAGTGGAAAGAGAGAGGAAGAAGGGGAGGGAGAGGAAACAGTGGAAAGAGAGAGGAAGAAGGGGAGGGAGAGGAAACAGTGGAAAGAGAGAGGAAGAAGGGGAGGGAGAGGAAACAGTGGAAAGAGAGAGGTCGAGGTATTCTGCTGTAAGTAGGAGGAGGATGGCTCTAGGAAACGTCTCTCTGTGTTGTTTTGGTACCCCTGGCTTGGGAAATAGGGGGTGGGGGAGAGCGGGATTGTTTCTAGGAAACCATACACAAAATGTACATTTTTACCAAATGTTTAGGAAGAGGTCATCATTTCATGGGGTCTGTGAATGAAGAAACCACATGGAAAAAGTGATAAACAAGTTAGGTCCAGAAAACAGATTTTCACAAAGTCTAATTAATTTATTGTTTGAGGTTTCCTGATGTTTGTATCTAAACCAAGTAGATCATTTTAAGATTGTTCTATTGTTATATACCTCAGTTGGGGTCTCTATAAGCTTCAATTGGAGGTCCTAAACCCAGCATGAAAGTGCATCCTTGTAACTGGGTGGGCTAATATAGTCAAAATGTTTGCCTTGGGGTAATGGGCCAATGGCCATGGGGTATGTTGAGCCAATGGTAATTTGAGCGAATTGAAGTGTTGTTCTTCCCAGGCGTAATGCAAGGCATTATCGCTGGGATATGAGGTAACAACAGGGCCTATGTTAAAAGTGTTTGTTAGGTGAAATATATATAGATATCTTTGTTAGGGCGGCAGGTAGCCTAGCAGTTAAGTAAGGGCCAGTAACTGAACGGTCGCTGGTTTGAATCCCCCAGCTGACTAGGTGAAAAATCTGTCAATGTGCCCTTGAGCAAGGTACTTAACCCTAGTCACTCTTGGGGCGGCAGGGTAGCCTAGTGGTTAGAGCGTTGGACTAGTAACCCGAAGGTTTCATGTTCAAACCCCCGAACTGACAAGGTACAAATCTGTCGTTCTGCCCCTGAACAAGGCAGTTAACCCACTGTTCCTAGGCCGTCATTGAAAATAAGAATTTGTTCTTAACTGACTTGCCTCGTTAAATAAAGGTAAAATAAAATTAAAATAAACTCTGGATAAGAGCATCTGCTAAATGGTAAATAAATAATACATTTCCCTTGATGGAGTGACGCTGAATGTAAAAAAGGGCTCAATTTACCCCACCCTGCCTGACACAACCGAATGAATGGATGAAGATGGAAAGGACTGCGTCAGGTAGCCTAGCAGGTAGCCTAGCAGGTAGCCTAGCAGGTAGCCTAGCAGGTAGCCTAGCAGGTAGCCTAGCAGGTAGCCTAGCAGGTAGCCTAGCAGGTAGCCTAGCAGGTAGCCTAGCAGGTAGCCTAGCAGGTAGCCTAGCAGGTAGCCTAGCTGTTAAGTGCGGTGGGCCAGTAACTGAAGAAAAATCTGTCAATGTGCCCTTGAGCAAGGCACTTAACCTAAATTGCTCCTGTAAGTCGCTCTTGATAAGTATTACATACACACTAACACACACTCCCCAAATGTCTGGGCTAGTCTTTTCCCATGTAGCACCGTCTCACAAATATACAGCCAGAACATCAGCTTCGTAGAGCTTATCTGTCGTTTTCTCATGTGGGTTATCCAAAGTTTATTAAATGTTTCCAGGGTCAGGGCTGGGCCAGTGGCATGCCAGCAACAGCAACTGGTGCTTTATGAGTACTTTCATCTGTGTGTGTGTGTGTGTGTGTGTGTGTGTGTGTGTGTGTGTGTGTGTAAAGGTATTGAATGCTGAGGATGACAGGTTTATGTGTTGGGAGAGATGCTGTGTCTCACTAGCTGCAGTACAGCCAGACAATGATTCTCCAGTGTTCAGAAGAGGTTTCACAGCTGGATGTGTGGAGACTGTAGACCCAGACATACAGAGCACACAGATCAAGGTTGAGGGTCTTATTGTTGTATAGCTGTAGAGGAACGTCAATGTCTTTTATTGAAGGAAGAATGGTATGTACAAATTGAGGGAAGATAATTTTTTAACTGATTAACTTTAACACGAAGAGAATGATGCAGACATTATTCTCAGGTACATGACAAAACTGGAGAGAAACGTGATTCTACATGTTCAATCATTTGTTTAGTATATACCATCTTCTCTGTTGGTGTAGAGAGTTGGTTGTGAACTGATCCTGTACCACTTCATGAATAGAAGGTGATTGGTTGCTGTTGTCAGACAGACTGAGGAGAGGATTGGAGCAGTCTCAGTCAGAGAGAGAGAGGAGAGGGAAATGGGGGGAGAGAGAGAGAGGAGAGTAAGTGAGTGTAGACAAGACTGTCGGAGGGAGGGTGTGGTCGAGTGGTCACGGTCCTGGTTATCTGACCATTGACGAGGGGAGGTGACTGGGAGAGAAGGAGAGACAGAGACAGAGAGAGATGGGGAGAGGGAAAGAAAGAGGTTATCTGGGCTGTAGAGGAAGGGTGGTGAGGGTGGAAGGCTAGAAGGAGGTGTGTGGACTATCAGCCCTGGGAGAGACCCCAATCAACCTTACCTAATGATACCCTGTCAACATAGGAGGGAGAGAAGGACAGAGAGACTGACAGAGAGAGAGGAGGAGAAGGGCAAGGTGAGGGAGAGCAGGAGGAGAGTAAGGTGAGGGACAGAGAAAGAGAGAGAGAGGGAGGGCCACAGACAAGGCTCAGACAGCCCCTCTGTGGGAAGTTCTGGTGAAGAGTGTGTCTGTGATGAGCGTATGAAATGGGCCTATTTCTGTAAGGTGCTTTTAGCCAAAGAGATATGGGCCTGAAGGAGAGAGGAGTGACCTGTGTGTCCTGGAGGTGGTGTGGATGATAAACCTCTTTCCCTCCTCTCAACATGATGACCAAAACGTTCCCACAACGTCATGGGAGCCAAATTCTCGCCGCCAAACTTCTCCCTATCAGGCTGTAGAACTAAACCTATACATAGCCCATGCTGAGGCATCTGTGTCTGTCTATGGACACTTTTATATCATCTCAGTAATTGGAGGGAATATTTCATATCAATTCTCCCCCCTTCTCTGTGTCTCTGTAAGGTACCTGGCTAAACTGTCTTCGGTTGGCAGTATCAGTGATGAGGAGACATGTGAACGCCTGCGGGGACTTATCCAGAGACAGGTACACATCTACCATGACAAACTGTGGTCATATTTTCAGGTTTGTAAGGTTGGCAGGGTATGACAAGATGGTACATAAGTTATAGAAGTTTATGTCCAAGTCTTTGAATTCAAGATACAAGTCATAGTCATTTAGCATTCTCTTTAACCAGGAGCAGATCTGTAATGTAATGATCGTTATTCTAACCAGGAGCAGATATGTAATGTAATGATCATTATTCTAACCAGGAGCAGATCTGTAATGTAATGATCATTATTCTAACCAGGAGCAGATATGTAATGTAATGATCATTATTCTAACCAGGAGCAGATCTGTAATGTAATGATCATTATTCTAACCAGATACAGATCTGTAGTATAATGATCATTATTCTAACCAGGAGCAGATCTGTAATGTAATGATCATTATTCTAACCAGATACAGATCTGTAATAATGATCGTTATTCTAACCAGGTGCAGATCTGTAAGCGCAGTGTGGAGGTGATGGATGCTGTGCGGCGTGGGGCTCAGCTAGCCATAGACGAGTGTCAGTTTCAGTTCCGGAACCGCCGATGGAACTGCTCCACACTGGAAACCATGCCTGTCTTCGGCAGGGTCGTCACACAGGGTACGCCTCAGTATCAGTAACTTATCTTACAATAAATATAGTTTTATATCTGAAGATAAAAACTTACTGCCTGATCTGTGATGAATGTAGTTGTGTATTTATTGTCTGCCTGTGTATTTGTGACAGGCACTCGGGAGGCAGCCTTTGTGTATGCCATCTCAGCAGCCAGTGTGGCGTTTGCTGTGACCCGAGCCTGTAGCAGCGGAGAGCTGGAGAAATGTGGCTGCGACCGCACCGTCCATGGAGTCAGTCCGGAGGGTAGGACACACACACGCACACACACACACACACACACACATCTCAGATGTTTGACTGCTAACACTCTCTCTCTGTCTCTCTCTGTCTCTCTCTGTCCGAGTCTCTCTCCCTGTCTCTCTTTCTCTGTGTCTGTGTCTCTCTCTCTGTGTCTCTCTCCGTCTCTCTCACTATCTCTCCGTGTCTCTCCCCCTCTCTCCGTCTCTCTCCCTTCCTCCAGGGTTCCAGTGGTCAGGCTGTAGTGATAACATAGCATACGGAGTGGCCTTCTCTCAGTCCTTCATTGACGTAAGGGAGAGGAGTAAAGGACAGTCCCCCAGCAAAGCACTCATGAACCTACACAACAACGAGGCTGGGAGGAAGGTATGATATATCACAACCAACAATATGTCCTAGTAAACTCAACAGCAAAGACACAACAATGAGGCTGGGAGGAAGGTATGATATATCACAACCAACAATATGTCCTAGTAAAGTCAACAGCAAAGACACAACAACGAGGCTGGGAGGAAGGTATGATATATCACAACCAAAAATATGTCCTAGTAAACTCAACAGCAAAGACACAACAACGAGGCTGGGAGGAAGGTATGATATATCACAACCAACAATATGTCCTAGTAAACTCAACAGCAAAGACACAACAACGAGGCTGGGAGGAAGGTATGATATATCACAACCAACAATATGTCCTAGTAAACTCAACAGCAAAGACACAACAACGAGGCTGGGAGGAAGGTATGATATATCACAACCAACAATATGTCCTAGTAAACTCAACAGCAAAGACACAACAACGAGGCTGGGAGGAAGGTATGATATATCACAACCAACAATATGTCTTAGTAAACTCAACAGCAAAGACACAACAACGAGGCTGGGAGGAAGGTATGATATATCACAACCAACAATATGTCCTAGTAAACTCAACAGCAAAGACACAACAACGAGGCTGGGAGGAAGGTATGATATATCACAACCAACAATATGTCTTAGTAAACTCAACAGCAAAGACACAACAACGAGGCTGGGAGGAAGGTATGATATATCACAACCAACAATATGTCCTAGTAAACTCAACAGCAAAGACACAACAACGAGGCTGGGAGGAAGGTATGATATATCACAACCAACAATATGTCCTAGTAAACTCAACAGCAAAGACACAACAACGAGGCTGGGAGGAAGGTATGATATATCACAACCAACAATATGTCCTAGTAAACTCAACAGCAAAGACACAACAACGAGGCTGGGAGGAAGGTATGATATATCACAACCAACAATATGTCTTAGTAAACTCAACAGCAAAGACACAACAACGAGGCTGGGAGGAAGGTATGATATATCACAACCAACAATATGTCCTAGTAAACTCAACAGCAAAGACACAACAACGAGGCTGGGAGGAAGGTATGATATATCACAACCAACAATATGTCTTAGTAAACTCAACAGCAAAGACACAACAACGAGGCTGGGAGGAAGGTATGATATATCACAACCAACAATATGTCCTAGTAAACTCAACAGCAAAGACACAACAACGAGGCTGGGAGGAAGGTATGATATATCACAACCAACAATATGTCCTAGTAAACTCAACAGCAAAGACACAACAACGAGGCTGGGAGGAAGGTATGATATATCACAACCAACAATATGTCCTAGTAAACTCAACAGCAAAGACACAACAACGAGGCTGGGAGGAAGGTATGATATATCACAACCAACAATATGTCTTAGTAAACTCAACAGCAAAGACACAACAACGAGGCTGGGAGGAAGGTATGATATATCACAACCAACAATATGTCCTAGTAAACTCAACAGCAAAGACACAACAACGAGGCTGGGAGGAAGGTATGATATATCACAACCAACAATATGTCCTAGTAAACTCAACAGCAAAGACACAACAACGAGGCTGGGAGGAAGGTATGATATATCACAACCAACAATATGTCCTAGTAAACTCAACAGCAAATAAGAGAACAGGAGATAAAACATGTATTCTTTCTGTCTCCCTGCAGGCCATTCTGAGCCACATGCGTGTGGAGTGTAAGTGTCATGGCGTGTCAGGTTCCTGTGAGGTAAAGACCTGCTGGAAGGCCATGCCCCCATTCCGCAAGGTGGGCAACGTCATCAAGGAGAAGTTTGACGGCGCCACAGAGGTGGAGCAGCGCAAGGTGGGCACCACCAAGGTCCTGGTGCCACGGAACTCCCAGTTCAAACCTCACACAGACGAAGACCTGGTCTACCTGGAGCCCAGCCCCGACTTCTGTGACCACGACCCGCGCACACCAGGCATGCTGGGTACGGCCGGGCGGCAGTGTAACCGGACATCGAAGGCCATCGACGGCTGTGAGCTGATGTGCTGCGGCCGGGGCTTCCAGACAGAGGAGGTGGAGGTGGTGGACAGGTGCAGCTGTAAATTCCACTGGTGCTGCTACGTCAAGTGCAAACAGTGCCGCAAGATGGTGGAGATGCACACCTGCCGGTGATCACCATGGAAACCACCAGTGGAGACCCAAACAATTTCCCCACTCTCTCCCTCCTCACCTGCACTTGGGGAGGGAGAGAGAAAGGGAGGGTGGGGGGTGTTTGTGGTTTTCCTCTACCCCCTATTTCAAAGCCACCCTGATTCCTTTTACAACAGACCACGGGAACAGCCAGCCAGACAGAGGACAGGTTCATACAATGTTAAAGGAACATCTTACACACGCACAGGATGTAAAATCTAAAACGGCAAATATACACTGAGTATACTAAACGTTAGGTGGCATAGACTGACCAGGTGAATGCAGGTGAAGCTATGATTCCTTATTGATGTCACTTGTTAAATCCACTACAATCAGTGTAGATGGAGAGGAGATTGTGTATGTGTGCCATTCAGAGGGTGAATGGGCAAGACAAAAAATGTGAGTGCTTTGAACGGGGTATGGTAGTAGGTGCCAGGCGCACCGGTTTGTGTCAAGAACTGCAACGCTGCTGTGTGGTTCAAGAATGGTCCACCACCCAAAGGACATCCAGCCAACTTGGCGCATTGGAGTCAACATGGGCCAGCATCCCTGTGGAATGCTTTCAACACCTAGAGACCATGCCCCGACAAAATGAGGCTCTTCTTAAGAGGGGGGGGGGGGTGAAACTCAATATTAGGAAGGTGTTTGGTATACTCGGTGTATGTTTTCCAAGTCCCAACACAGTATTTTCCCTCCCCCTCCCACACTCTCAGTTGATTCTAATTGATGTGATTGCTCTTTGTTTTGTTTTTTAACTTATTTGATATTGTGAGTGATTTGGGGTGGGTGAGGTTGAGAGTGGATTGAAGGGGAGAGGGGAACTGAGGGTAGGACATATTAGACCTGGGAAGGGGAGAGTGGAACTGAGGGTAGGACATATTGGACCTGGGAAGGGGAGAGTGGAACTGAGGGTAGGACATATTGGACCTGGGAAGGGGAGAGGGGAACTGAGGGTAGGACATATTGGACCTGGGAAGGGGAGAGGGGAACTGAGGGTAGGACATATTAGACCTGGGAAGGGGAGAGGGGAACTGAGGGTAGGACATATTGGACCTGGGAAGGGGAGAGGGGAACTGAGGGTAGGACATATTGGACCTGGGAAGGGGAGAGGGGAACTGAGGGTAGGACATTTTGGACCTGGGAAGGGGAGAGTGGAACTGAGGGTAGGACATATTGGACCTGGGAAGGGGAGAGGGGAACTGAGGGTAGGACATATTGGACCTGGGAAGGGGAGAGGGGAACTGAGGGTAGGACATATTGGACCTGGGAAGGGGAGAGGGGAACTGAGGGTAGGACATATTGGACCTGGGAAGGGGAGAGGGGAACTGAGGGTAGGACATATTGGACCTGGGAAGGGGAGAGGGGAACTGAGGGTAGGACATATTGGACCTGGGAAGGGGAGAGGGGAACTGAGGGTAGGACATATTGGACCTGGGAAGGGGAGAGGGGAACTGAGGGTAGGATATATTGGACCTGGGAAGGGGAGAGGGGAACTGAGGGTAGGACATATTGGACCTGGGAAGGGGAGAGGGGAACTGAGGGTAGGACATATTGGACCTGGGAAGGGGAGAGGGGAACTGAGGGTAGGACATATTGGACCTGGGAAGGGGAGAGGGGAACTGAGGGTAGGACATGTTGGACCTGGGAAGGGGAGAGGGGAACTGAGGGTAGGACATATTGGACCTGGGAAGGGGAGAGTGGGGGAGCTGAGTTTTCCCTCCATCTTGCTGCTGCTTCACTGGATGTAAAGGGAGAGACACGCCTGCCTGTCGGTCTGAGACAACAAACTTTACCGCCCAGAGTAGGAATGCTGACTCACAGACATTGTAATTTGTGGTCCAGGTGTACATGACCGTGTTGTGTTGGGGTTGAGTAGCGGTTTAGTTGTGTGGACATTTGTCCCTTTTAGCCCTGATGCTGCTCCACTCATGAAATCAGTCACAAAATCAGAATTACTCACAGAAGAACACACAGAATCAGTTATGGGCTGGAATTCAATCTGATCGCGGGTTATAGGTACTGCAGCTCTGAAATGTCATGTTCACATTCGTGGAGATCCCATTCATGATAAACGCTGCATATGTCTGCTCAATCGGAAATTGCCTTTAAAAAACCTTAATGCCTATAACCCACAATACAATAGAATCCAGCCTTAGTCTGTGTCAGACCAGGAGGAAGTTTGCCCATACAGATACATACAGACAGATACATACAGACAGACAGATACATATATACAGATAGATACATACAGATAGATACATACAGACAGATACATATATACAGATAGATACATACAGACAGATACATACAGATAGATACATACAGACAGATACATACAGATAGATACATACAGACAGATACATACAGATAGAAACATACAGATAGATTCATACATACAGACAGATACATACATACATACATACATACATACAGGGCTGGGTGGAGCAGGGATGCTGTACAAGATGACTTAAGCACTTTTCTCTCCGAGCGCACACACCACACACCACATACCACACACCACACACCACATACCACACCACATACCACATACCACAGCACACACCACATACCATACCACACCACACACCACACCACATACCGCACCACATACCATACCACATACCACACTACACACCACATACCATACCACACACCACATACCACACCACACACCACATACCACACCACACACCACATACCATACCACACACCACATACCATACCACACCACACACCACATACCATACCACACCACACACCACACCACATACCGCACCACATACCATACCACACTACACACCACATACCATACCACACACCACATACCACACACCACACACCACACCACATACCATACCACATACCACACCACACACCACATACCATACCACACCACACACCACACCACATACCGCACCACATACCATACCACATACCACACTACACACCACATACCATACCACACACCACATACCACACCACATACCGCACCACATACTATACCACATACCACACCACACACCACATACCACACCACATACCATACCACATACCCCACCACACATCACATACCATACCACATACCACACCACACACCACACTACATACCACACCACATACCACACCACATAAAATACCACACCACATAAAATACCACACCACATACCATACCACATCACACCACACCACACTACATAAAATACCATACCACACATACCACACCACATAAAATACCACACCTCATAAAATACCATACCACACCACATACAACACCACACCACATAAAATACCACACCACATACCATACCACATCACACACCACACCACATAAAATATCACACCACACCACACACCACACCACATAAAATACCACATACCACACCACATACCATACCACATACCATACCACACACCACATAAAATATCACACCACACCACATACCATACCACATACCACACCACATAAAATACCACATACCACACCACACCACATAAAATACCACACCACACACCACACCACACCACATAAAATATCACACCACACCACATACCATACCACATACCACACCACACAAAATACCACACCACACACCACATACCACATACCACACCACATTAAATACCACACCACATACCATACCACACCACATAACATATCACATCACATACCATACCACATTCCACACCACGCCGTATACAATACCACACCACATACCATACCACACCACATCACATACCACACCACATCACATACTACACCAAATACCATACCACACCACATACCACACCACATACCACACCACCTCACATACCACACCATACCACACCACACCACATACCATACCACACCACATACCACACCACATACCACATCACATACCACACCACATACCACACCACATACCATACCACACCACATACCATACCACATACCACACCACATACCACATCACATACCACACCACATACCACACCACATACCACACCACATACCACACCACATACCATACCACACCACATACCATACCACATACCACACCAAACCACATACCACACCACATACCACATACCACACCACATACCATACCACATGACATACCACACCACATACCACCGTCCCTACACCTTACCACAAACAACAAAGCCTACACACACATCACTGTCCCACATCATATACTACACACACATGTACATACACACCATACTCGCTAAATACATAACGTACAACACACTAGCCGCACACACACCTACCATATGCCACACAGCATACCATACACTACATACAGTCTCCCCAGGTCACTGCCAGGGCACAGGGACTGACCTATGTGTGGCTACCATGTACAACCACCATAAGCCAAAGCTTTCTATAGTAACATGCTATTCATTATAGAAACATAGATCTGTAAAGACTTATACACTGAAGAAGACTATACTGCGTATGAATGTATGTTAAAATGAAATATATGCTGTGTCAAAGATTATACTCTTGTTTGTCATATTTCTTTTGACATGTCTCTTTAGGATGTAAGAAAACAACTCTGATATCAGGGTTGCATGTTAATTTCATGCTTTCTGTGTGTGTGTTTGTGTGTCTTTGTTTGTGTGTGGGTGATTGCTTGATATCACTCATTAAAACAACCATTATTGCAGCTGACTGGGTACCAACATCAAATGTTTTAAATATCCTGTCAATATCCTGAGTCCAGCTAGTTGTGCCCTGAAGCCAAACCCAGTCCTGATTCCTTCCAGCTGTTTTAATAATGGGGGTGTGCCTCCAATTCAGTGCCTTTTGAGAAGTGTAATTTAGTAAATATATATATTTCACACAATTTTATCAATCTGTCATGTTTGACTTAATAAAATATGTTTTCCCATTTCAAGATGTTAAATAAAAAAATACTATAGTAAGTGCGTATGAAGTGCCAAATAAAGTAACAGGGTTGACCGTAACAGGGTTGACCGTAACAGGGTTGACCATAACAGTGTTGACAATTTCATCAAAAAATCTGTCATAAATACCTTTGTGACTGGGGGAATGGAAGTGTGTTGTGTGCAATAGGGAGAGGCAATTGAATGCAAGCTTCCCACATTATAATATTTTTTACATTTCTAGCCTGCCTATCTGTGGGTAACAGGGTTGATGTGCTATTCTAGCCTGCCTATCTGTGGGTAACAGGGTTGACGTGTTATTCTAGCCTGCCTATCTGTGGGTAACAGGGTTGACGTGTTATTCTAGCCTGCCTATCTGTGGGTAACAGGGTTGACGTGTTATTCTAGCCTGCCTATCTGTGGGTAACAGGGTTGATGTGTTATTCTAGCCTGCCTATCTGTGGGTAACAGGGTTGACGTGTTATTCTAGCCTGCCTATCTGTGGGTAACAGGGTTGATGTGTTATTCTAGCCTGCCTATCTGTGGGTAACAGGGTTGACGTGTTATTCTAGCCTGCCTATCTGTGGGTAACAGGGTTGACGTGTTATTCTAGCCTGCCTATCTATGGGTAACAGGGTTGACGTGTTATTCTAGCCTGCCTATCTATGGGTAACAGGGTTGACGTGTTATTCTAGCCTGCCTATCTGTGGGTAACAGGGTTGACATGTTGTTCTAGCCTGCCTATCTATGGGTAACAGGGTTGACGTGTTATTCTAGCCTGCCTATCTGTGGGTAACAGGGTTGACGTGTTATTCTAGCCTGCCTATCTGTGGGTAACAGGGTTGACGTGTTATTCTCGACTCGCTCAGTTTTCCAACACAAAACAAAATGTGAAGAACCAGCTGACCTGCTTTTACACTATGATTCTACTATTAGATGTTTAATGTTTCTTTTGAAAAAAATATTTAAAATAAATCGTTTTGCCATATTAAAATGAGTAAAATGAGGGACAGACTAATCACATGAAATAAATAGTAATCTTCAGAAATGTCTAAGCTACAAAACTTTGTGAAATTGTGGGGATAAGTGGGTTCAAATATTCCTAAAAGTCACAGAGGGTGCAAAGACTTTGGCAAGTCTTTATTCATATAAAACATCTGATAGATTCCCCATGTGGTCTAAATTAAAAGGAATTTAATTTAATATAAGACTATTTGAAAATGCTATATTGGTGCACAATCTTTACTTAAAATATCAATGGGACGCAAAAGGCACTCATTTCGTGGAATAACCCAGTGGCAGGCAGGAGGAATGGCAGGGATCAAGGACCAGGGACCAGGAACCAGGGATAAAGGATCAGGGACCAGGGATCAGGGACCAGGGATCAGGGATCAGGGACCAGGGACCAGGGATCAGGGACCAGGGATCAGGGATCAGGGATCAGGGATCAGGGACCAGGGACCAGGGACCAGGGACCAGGGACCAGGGACCAGGGATCAGGGACCAGGGATCAAGGATCAGGGACCAGGGGCTGACAACAGCAATCTACAGAGTCCTGCCACAAACTGGCTGTACCCACACCTAGAAAGAGAGAGAGAAAGAGCTTCTCATTGTTTATGTTCACATTGTCAAATACAGAATATAAGATGAAATAAAGAGAAATAAATGACCGGTATGGAGTAAATGCTAACTGACACTTATATAGTGACTTTACCTTATCAGTATGTAGGAAATACACATGGAGACAGGGTATCCATATGAGAGAACAGCTACATTAACCCTACATGTATAGAAAAGAGAAAAAAGCTACTTGTGTGCATAGGTGTCCCTCAACATACAGATGACATCTAATCTACACAATGACTTTCTGCCTTGTTACTGTCACAGAAACTCCAGAGACAAGCCTTCATGACATGACCCTTCTTGCAGTCTGATACCCTGCACACACCCATACACACCCTCGCCGCAGGACACACATTTCTATTGAAAATGTCTGTGTTTGTGTGTTATATGTGTGTGTGTGTGTGTGTGTGTGTTCGTGTGTTATGTGTCTGTGTGTGAGGTACATTACTCCCCCAGGCTCTTTTCCCCAACACTGACACCTATAAACACAATTTATGTGCCAGAGATCAGCACATCTATCATCCCAGATATCAGGGCACATATCCCCTGGCCATGGGAGCAGTCACCGTGGGTTTGGGTTGAAACAGCACAGAGGCTCATGTTTCACGGCTTCTCTGATTCTGCTCCAATCAGATGGTAAGAAGGCAGAGAGGCAGAGAGAGCCAGCATACCAGAGAGCAAGGATTATGCTGAAATACAGACCACATGGCATCCCTTCTGTCTGTCTCTCTCTGTCTCCATCTGTCTCCCTTTCTGTCTCTCTCTGTCTCCCTTTCTGTCTCTCTGCCTCCCTTTCTGTCTCTCTGTCTCCATCTGTCTCCCTTTCTCTCTCTCTCTGTCTCCCTTTCTGTCTCTCTCTGTCTCCCTTTCTGTCTCTCTCTGTCTCCCTTTCTGTCTCTCTGCCTCCCTTTCTGTCTCTATCTGTCTCCCTTTCAGTCTCTGTCTCCCTTTCTGTCTTTCACTGTCTCTCTTTATGTCTCTATGTCTCCCTTTCTGTCTCTATAGGTCTCCCTTTCTGTCTTTCTCTGTCTTCGTCTCCCTTTCAGTTTTTATCTGTCTCCCTTTCTGTCTCTATCTGTCTCCCTTTCTGTCTTTCTCTGTCTCTGTCTCCCTTTCTGTCTCTCTCTGTCTCTGTCTCCCTTTCTGTCTCTCTCTGTCTCCCTTTCTGTCTTTCTCTGTCTCTGTCTCCCTTTCAGTCTCTGTCTCCCTTTCAGTCTCTATCTGTCTCCCTTTCTGTCTCTATCTGTCTCCCAGCCTGTCTCTCTCTTTCTCTATCTGTCTCCCTTTCTGTCTCTCTCTTTCTCCCTTTCAGTCTTCCTCCCTTTCTGTTTTTCTCTGTCTCTATCTGTCTCCCTTTATGTCTCAATCTGTCTTGGGTGTCTCTTTCAGCACTCGGTAGCTTCTGCCTCCAATAAGGCCTCCTGATGCCCCAGATGATGTGGAGAGAGGTGGGAGTGGTGATCGCTTGATAATATTCCTGTTAATGAACCCGGGGCATTTCTGCGGGCTCCTGTCTGTACACAGTCAGCTGGGGAGAAGACGGGGAGGAGGGGAGCGGCGAGGGGGTAAGAGAAGAGTATCTGTAATAACTCTCCTTCCTGTGTTTGTGGAGGCAGAGATATTGAGGCCTAAGAGCTCTAGAACTGTGTTCACTAGGGGGGTTGGGGGGGCATGCATGCGTGTGTTGTGTGTGGAGGAGCAGAGCAATGGTGACAAGAGAAACAACTTGGGGCTTGCCTGGCTCCCACAGTACTTCCGCAATAGAAGCACACCAGTTTGTACCTGTGTGACTGTGTGAGAGTGTTCAGGCAGGTCCCTCCATCTGGCCCCTCCATCTGGCCCCTCCATCTGAGAACCATCTGAGGTGTGAAAATATTCAAGTAAATATTCCCGTGTTGGGCAGCTTTCCCACAGAATTTCTACAATGTTCCCAGGGACAAATGCTTCCCTGTCACCGCCTGCCTGATGAGAATACTTGCCTGCAATTTCACATTTGGACAGGCTTCTCTGGGGCATACCGTAACCATGGACCCCAGCCCAGTGAGAGGGCTCTGAGATCACAGGAGGGAGGTTTCAGCTTTCAGCTGGGCTTAATATGACAGCCGGAAAACCCTGGGCATCTGGTCCTCTCCAGCAGGGTAATCTAGTGACTAACCTGGGAACTGAGCTGTTTGGTCCTCTCCAGCAGGGTCATCTAGTGACTAACCTGGGAACTGAGCTGTTTGGTCCTCTCCAGCAGGGTCATCTAGTGACTAACCTGGGAACTGAGCTGTTTGGTCCTCTCCAGCAGGGTCATCTAGTGACTAACCTGGGAACTGAGCTGGAGTTGAACCTGTGTACAGCTATAGGCTGGGTATCCATGGAGTTGAACCTGTGTACAGCTATAGGCTGGGCATCCATGGAGTTGAACCTGTGTACAGCTATAGGCTGGGTGTCCATGGAGTTGAACCTGTGTACAGCTATAGGCTGGGTATCCATGGAGTTGAACCTGTATACAGCTATAGGCTGGGTATCCATGGAGTTGAGCCTGTATACAGCTATAGGCTCGGTATCCATGGAGTTGAACCTGTATACAGCTATAGGCTGGGTATCCATGGAGTTGAACCTGTGTACAGCTATAGGCTGGGTATCCATGGAGTTGAACCTGTGTACAGCTATAGGCTGGGTATCCATGGAGTTGAACCTGCTATACTGGATAGTTTGTTGGTATGCAGCTTTTTGGCAGATTAGAAGAGTGTGGGGCTAAATCACACATACTTAACCCAACCTATCACATCATGAACTGATGTCAATGGGAGATTTGCATGAAACTTCAGCTTACATTAAACAAGCATGGTTAGTAGGTTTTTCTCTTTCACTTGTTTCTCTGTGCCTAGGTTGAGCACACATACACCAGCAAGTGCACGTGAGGGGTTAACAAGGCAGGTTTGGGAGATAACCAAGCCAAAGCCATGGTCTGTGAGTGAGAGACAGAGGATGGAGGCTTTAGTTCTCAGTCCTGCCCTCCCAGGCCTCTCTCTAACTCACATCTCACCAGCATACTTCTCATATTAAAAGAAAACAAGTTACACAAATGAGACAGATGGTTCTTGTTTGTGATGACAGTTGTGATTCTCCCCTCCCCTCCTCTCCTCTCCTTCCCTCCTTTATTTTCTCTCTATATTTTAGGAGTGCCAAGTTGTCCAACACACACACAAAAACACAGAGTTGAACCCCAGCACCTAGTAGACCTGCACTGGTCTCATGGGTTTTAGATTTACAACTCTCTGTAACTGTACATACAACCGGGAATAACCATTAGATATCATAGAGACGTCAACTTACCAGCACAACCAGCACTACGACCATGAAGACAACTTTCACAAAGCGGATCCTTTGTTTGCGTCTCCCAGGGCATTTGAACTGATTCTAGAGGCCGACCCAAAACAACACCATTGGAGGAGAGGGTGCCGGAGCGGTCTTCTAGTGAGGCTTCGGATGCATGCACACCACCCACCGCTTACTCGCTAAAGTCCAGTCCCTACATAACAAAGTCGATGAAATCAGGGCAAGAGTTGCTTTTCAAAGAGATATCCAGGATTGTAACATACTCTATTTCACGGAATCATGGCTAGCTGAGAACATGCTGTCGGAGTCCATACAGCCAAAGGGATTTTCAATGCATCGCGCTGACAGGAATAAACATCTCTCCCGTAAGAAGAAGGGCGGGGGTGTATGTTTCATGATTAACGACTCATGGTGTAATTGTAACAACATATAGGAACTCAAGTCCTTTTGTTCACCTGACCTAGAATTCCTCACAATCAAATGTCGACCGTATTATCTCCCAAGAGAACTCGCCTCGGTTATTGTCACAGCCGTGTATATTCCCCCGCAAGCGGATACCAAGACAGCCATCAAGGAACTTCACTGGACATTATGCAAACTGGAAAACATACAGTGCCTTGCGAAAGTATTCGGCCCCCTTGAACTTTGCGACCTTTTGCCACATTTCAGGCTTCAAACATAAAGATATAAAACTGTATTTTTTTGTGAAGAATCAACAACAAGTGGGACACAATCATGAAGTGGAACGACATTTATTGGATATTTAAAACTTTTTTAACAAATCAAAAACTGAAAAATTGGGCGTGCAAAATTATTCCGCCCCCTTAAGTGAATACTTTGTAGCGCCACCTTTTGCTGCGATTACAGCTGTAAGTCGCTTGGGGTATGTCTCTATCAGTTTTGCACATCGAAAGACTGAAATTTTTCCCATTCCTCCTTGCAAAACAGCTCGAGCTCAGTGAGGTTGGATGGAGAGCATTTGTGAACAGCAGTTTTCAGTTCTTTCCACAGATTCTCGATTGGATTCAGGTCTGGACTTTGACTTGGCCATTCTAACACCTGGATATGTTTATTTTTGAACCATTCCATTGTAGATTTTGCTTTATGTTTTGGATCATTGTCTTGTTGGAAGACAAATCTCCGTCCCAGTCTCAGGTCTTTTGCAGACTCCATCAGGTTTTCTTCCAGAATGGTCCTGTATTTGGCTCCATCCATCTTCCCATCAATTGATTACACACAGGTGGATTGTATTTATCATCATTAGTCATTTAGGTCAACATTGGATCATTCAGAGATCCTCACTGAACCTCTGGAGAGAGTTTGCTGCACTGAAAGTAAAGGGGCTGAATAATTTTGCACGCCCAATTTTTCCGTTTTTGATTTGTTAAAAAAGTTTGAAATATCCAATAAATGTCGTTCCACTTCATGATTGTGTCCCACTTGTTGTTGATTCTTCACAAAAAAATACAGTTTTATATCTTTATGTTTGAAGCCTGAAATGTGGCAAAAGTTTGCAAAGTTCAAGGGGGGCGAATACTTTCGCAAGGCACTGTATATCCTGAGGCTGCATTTATTGTAGCTGGGGATTTTAACAAAGCTAATTTGAGAACACGGCTACCTAAATTCTAGCAGCAACCGTGGATTGCTGTACACGAGCGAGTAGCATGCACGACCATTGCTATTCTAACTTCCGCTATGTATACAAGGCCCTTCCCCGCCCTCCTTTTTGATAATCTGACCATGACTCCATCTTGTTGCTCCCCTCCTATAGGCAGAAACTAAAACAGGAAGCGCCCGTGCTTAGGTCTATCCAACGCTGGTCTGACCAATAGGATTCCACACTTCAAGATTGCTTCGATCACGGGGATTGGGATATGTTCCGGGTAGCCTCAGATAATAACATTGACATATACGCTGACTCGGAGAGCGAGTTTATAAGGAAGTGTATAGGAGATGTTGTACCCACTGTGACTATTAAAACCTTCCCTAACCAGAAACCGTGGATCGATGACAGCATTTGCGCAAAACTGAAAGCACGTACCACCGCATTTAATCATTACAAGGCATCTGGAAATATGGCCGAATACAAACAGTGTAGTTATTCCCTCCGTAAGTAAATTAAACAAGCAAAGCTTCAGTATAGAGACAAAGTGTAGTCACAATTCAACGGCTCAAACACAAGACATATGTGGCAGGGTCTACAGACAACCACGAAATACAAAAAGAAAACCAGCCCCGTCTCGGACATCGACGTCTTGCTTCCCGACAAGTTAAACAACTTCTTTGCGCACTTTAGGGACAATACAGTGCCAACAACACGGCCCGCTACCAAAGACTGTGGGCTCTCCTTCTCCGTGGCCAACGTGAGTAAAACATTTCAACAAGGCTGCCAGCCCAGACCATTGTTCCTGTTCCCAAGAAAGCTAAGATAACTAAACTAAAATGACTACCGTCCCGTAGCACTCACTTCCGTCATCATGAAGTGCTTTGAGAGACTAGTCAAGGACCATATCACCTCCACCCTATCTGACACCCAAGACCCACTCCAATTTGCTTACCGCTCCAATAGGTCCACAGACGACACAATCACAATGACACTGCACACTGCCCTAACCCATCTGGACAAGAGGAATACCTATGTCATCGACTACAGCTCAGCATTTAACACCATAGTACCCTCCAAATTCATCATTAAGCAGTGACTCCATCCCGCATGAGGGAGCGTAATCATCGACTGACACTAATTAGCATCATGCAAAGGACATAAATATTCCTAGAAAATATTCCTATTCATGAAAATCACAAGTGAAATATACAGCCAAAGCTAGACAAGCATTTGTGTATGTTTATCGATAGCCTAGCATAGCATTTTGTCCAGCTAGCAGCAGGTAACTTGGTCACGGAAATCAGAAAAGCAATCAAATGAAATAGTTGACCTTTGATGAGCTTCGGATGTTTTCACTCACGAGACTCCCAGTTAGATAGCCAATGTTCATTTTTTCCAAAAATATTCTTTTTGTAGGCGAAATAGCTCCGTTTGTTCTTCACGTTTGGCTGAGAAATCGCCCGGAAATTGCAGTCATGAAAACGCAGGAAAATATTCCAAACTAGCTCCATAATATCGACAGAAACATGGCAAACGTTGTTTATAATCAATCCTCAAGGTGTTTTTCAAATATCTATTCTATAATATATCCACCGGGACAGTTTTTCAGTAGGACCGATTGGAATAATGGCTACCTCTGTATTTTACGCGAGAATCACTCTGAGAGCATCAGGTGACCACTTGCGCAATGTAGCCGCTTAGGGGTATTCTTCAACATAAATGCGTAAAACTACGTCACAATAATGTAGCCACCTTGGGGAATACAGAGAAAAAGTAATCTGGTTGATAGCCCATTCACTGCTCAATAGGGACGCATTGGAACGCAGCGCTTTCAAAATATGAGGCACTTCCGGATTGGATTTTTCTCAGGCTTTCGCCTGCAATATCAGTTCTGTTATACTCACAGACAATATATTTACAGTTTTGGAAACTTTAGAGGGTTTTCTATCCTAAGCTGTCAATTATATGCATATTCTAGCATCTTGTCCTGACAAAATATCCCGTTTACTACGGGAACGTTATTTTTCCAAAAATGAAAATACTGCCCCCTAGTCACAAAAATGAAGACCCTGGGTCTCGACCCCGCCCTGTGCAGCTGGGTCCTGAACATTCTGACGGGCCACCCCCAGGTGGTGTAGGTAGGAAACAACATCTCCACCCCGCTGATCCTCAACACTGGGGCCCCACAAGGGTGCATTCTCAGCCTCCTCCTGTACACACTATTCACCCATGACTGAGTGACCATGCACACCTCCAACTCAATCATCAAGTCTGCAGATGACACAACAGTGGTAGGCTTGACTACCAACAACGACGAGACAGCCTCCAGTGAGGGCCTTCAGAGTGTGGTGTCAGGAAAATAACCTCTCACTCAATGTCAGCAAAACAAAAGAGGTGATCGTGGACTTCAGGAAACAGCAGAGGGAGCACCCCCCCTATCCACATCACCGGGACAGTAGTGGAGAAGGTGGAAAGTGTGAAGTTCCTCTGTGTACATATCATGGACAAACTGAAATGGTCCACGCACACAGACAGTGTGGTGAAGAAGGCCATCAGATTGTTAAACAGCCACCACTAGCTCAGAGAGGCGGCTGCCTACCTAAAGACTTGATATCATTGGCCACTTTAATAAATGGAACACTAGTCACTTTAAAAATGCCACTTTAAGAATGTTTACATATCTCAACACACACTTATATATTCTCATCCCGTATTCCTTTACTAGATTGTGTTTATTAGGTTTGTATTGGAATTGTTAGATATCACCTGTTAATTACTGCTGCACTGTCAGATCTGGAAGCTACACTCGCAATAACATCTGCTAACCATGTGACCAATAACATCTGCTAACCATGTGACCAATAACATCTGCTAACAATGTGACCAATAACATCTGCTAACCATGTGACCAATAACATCTGCTAACCAAGTGACCAATAGCATCTGCTGACCATGTGTATGACCAGCAACATTTGATTTGTATTTCATTGAAATGATTTGGGTAGTAAACTAAGGATCAGTATGGATACTAAACATAAGTACTGTGCAAGAAGTCACAGAAAACATTATCCATTGATTATACTGTATTTTTAAAATATCTCTACAGAAACATTAATATATTCAAAGAAATTATAATACATTACAAATGTTCAACGTTGATCAGGTGATGAAATTCCTACACATATAATTACATTGACATTTGAGTCATGAAGCAGACGCTCTCATCCAGAGAGAATGACAGTTAGTGCATTCATCTTCAGATGGCTAAGTGGGGAAACAACTTATCACAGTCATAGTGAGTACATTTTTCCTCAATAAAGTAGCTAATCAGCAGAGTCAGAGCTAGCAAGGTACACACACCACCACACTGTCTCTGCCTATCATAGAAGGCAGTGCCTAGCAGTGCTCTAGTGCTTCCTGTAGTTGGCTCTATGTTGTGCTGTGCTGGGCTGTGCTCGGCTGTGTACCCTTTCACGCTGAGTCTGGGTTAGGATGTTCCCCTCTACAGCCCGAGGCAAGGCTTACAGCTGCAGCTCTGATCTCATTCTCCTCACAGAGAGTCCAGCCTCCACTAGACCCACAGGTAGGGAGCAGACTAGAGGCCAGCCTCCACTAGACCCACGGGTAGGTAGTAGACTAGAGCCCAGCCTCCACAGGTAGGTAGTAGACTAGAGACCAGCCTCCACTAGACCCCCAGATACAGTGGGGAGAACAAGTATTTGATACACTGCCGATTTTGCAGGTTTTCCTACTTACAAAGCATGCAGAGGTCTGTAATTTTTATCATAGGTACACTTCAACTGTGAGAGACAGAATCTAAAACAAAAATCCAGAAAATCACATTGTATGATTTTTAAGTAATTCATTAGCATTTTATTGCATGACATAAGTATTTGATCACCTACCAACCAGTAAGAATTCCGGCTCTCACAGACCTGTTAGTTTTTCTTTAAGAAGCCTCCTGTTCTCCACTCATTACCTGTATTAACTGCACCTGTTTGAACTCGTTACCTGTATAAAAGACACCTGTCCACACACTCAATCAAACAGACTCCAAACTCTCCACAATGCACAAGACCAGAGAGCTGTGTGTAACGATCTGGGTGTAGTGGGTGCTAAGTCAGGCACAGGAAGCAGAGAGTTCAGGGTAGTGCTATTTAATGCACAAACGGCGAACATAAGCCACCCCATGAAAACACAGGGCGCACACAAAACAAATGCCCCAAACTTGGGGACCAAAACAGTCCAGCAAAAACCCACGAACAGGAAAACACGTTAACCTCAAACGTGCACACTAGTCACACAAACAATGACGTGAATACCTAAGTATGATTCTCAATCAGGGACAACAATTGACAGCTGCCTCTGATTGAGAACCATACTAGGCCGAACTCAAAAACCAACATAGAAAAACAAACATAGACTGCCCACCTAACTCACGCCCTGACCATACTAAAACAAAGATATAATAACAGAACTAAGGTCAGAACGTGACAGTACCCCACCCCCAAAGGTGCGGACTCCGGCAGCGCTGGGCAGGAAGGCGGCTCTGGCAGCTCTGGACAGGCGGGAGCACCTGTAGGGAGGAGACAGAGAGACAGCCTGGTGCGGGGGGCTGCCACCGGAGGACTGGTGCGGGGAGGTGGCACCGGATAGACCGGACCGTGAAGGCGCACTGGAGCTCTTGAGCACCGAGCCTGCCCAACCTTACCTGGTTGAATGCTCCCAGTAGCCAGGCCAGTGCGGCGAGGTGGAATAGCCCACACTGGGCTGTGCTGGCGAACCGGGGACACCATGCGTAAGGCTGGTGCCATGTACACCGGTCCGAGGAGACGCACTGGAGACCAGTGGTCAGAACGTGACAATGTGTAAGGACATCAGGGATAAAATTGTAGACCTGCACAAGGCTGGGATGGGCAACGGGACAATAGGCAAGCAGCGTGGTGAGAAGGCAACAACTGTTGGCGCAATTATTAGAAAATGGAAGAAGTTCAAAATGACGGTCAATCACCCTCGGTCTGGGGCTCCATGCAAGATCTCACCTCGTGGGGCATCAATGATCATGAGGAAGGTGAGGGATCAGCCCAGAACTACACGGCAGGACCTGGTCAATGACCTGAAGAGAGCTGGGACCACAGCTGGGACCACAGCGTAACACACTACGCCGTCATGGATTAAAATCCTGCAGCGCACGCAAGGTCCCCCTGCTCAAGCCAGCGCATGTCCAGGCCCGTCTGAAGTTTGCCAATGACCATCTGGATGATCCAGAGGAGGAATGGGAGAAGGTCATGTGGTCTGATGAGACAAAAATATAGCTTTTTGGGTCTAAACTCCACTCGCCGTGTTTGGAGGAAGAAGAAGGATGAGTACAACCCCAAGAACACCATCCCAACCGCGAAGCATGGAGGTGGAAACATCATTCTTTGGGGATGCGTTTCTGCAAAGGGGACAAGACGACTGCACCGTATTGAGGGGAGGATGGATGGGGCCATGTATTACGAGATCTTGGCCAACAACCTCCTTCCCTCAGTAAGAGCATTGAAGATGGGTCATGGCTGGGTCTTCCAGCATGACAACGACCCGAAACACACAGCCAGGGAAACTAAGGAGTGGCTCCGTAAGAATCATCTCAAGGTCCTGGAGAGGCCTAGCCAGTCTCCAGACCTGAACCCAACAGAAAATCTTTGAACGGAGGTGAAAGTCTGTATTACCCAGCGACAGCCCAGAAACCTGAAGGATCTGGAGAAGGTCTGTAGGGAGGAGTGGGCCAAAATCCCTGCTGCAATGTGTGCAAACCTGGTCAAGAACTACAGGAAACGCATGATCTCTGTAATTGCAAACAAAGATTTATGTACCAAATATTAAGTTCTGCTTTTCTGATGTATCAAATACTTATGTCATGCAATAAAATGCAAATTAATTACTTAAAATCATACAATGTGATTTTCTGGATTTTTGTTTTAGATTCCGTCTCTCACAGTTGAAGTGTACCTATGATACAACTTACAGACCTCTACGTGCTTTGTAAGTAGGAAAACCTGCAAAATCGGCAGTGTATCAAATACTTGTTCTCCCCACTGAAGGTAGCAGACTAGAGCCCAGCCTCCACTAGACCCACAGGTAGGTAGTAGACTAGAGCCCAGTCTCCACTAGACCCACAGGTAGGTAGTAGACTAGAGACCAGCCTCCACTAGACCCACGGGTAGGTAGTTGACTAGAGACCAGCCTCCACTAGACCCACAGGGAGGTAGTAGACTAAAGACCAGCCTCCACTAGACCCACGGGTAGGTAGTAGACTAGAGACCAGCCTCCACTAGACCCACAGGTAGGTAGTAGACTAGAGACCAGCCTCCACTAGACCCACAGGTAGGTAGTAGTCTAGAGACCAGCCTCCACAGGTAGGTAGTAGACTAGAGACCAGTCTCCACTAGACCCACAGGTAGGTAGTAGACTAGAGACCAGCCTCCACTAGACCCACGGGTAGGTAGTAGACTA
The DNA here is from genome assembly GCF_002021735.2 of Oncorhynchus kisutch. Classification (NCBI taxonomy): domain Eukaryota; kingdom Metazoa; phylum Chordata; class Actinopteri; order Salmoniformes; family Salmonidae; genus Oncorhynchus; species Oncorhynchus kisutch. The sequence continues at coordinate 31,362,277 of NC_034174.2, forward strand.
GAGACCAGCCTCCACTAGACCCACAGGGAGGTAGTAGACTAGAGACCAGCCTCCACTAGACCCACGGGGAGGTAGTAGACTAGAGACCAGCCTCCACTAGACCCACAGGTAGGTAGTAGACTAGAGACCAGCCTCCACTAGACCCACGGGGAGGTAGTAGACTAGAGACCAGCCTCCACTAGACACACAGGTAGGTAGTAGACTAGAGACCAGCCTCCACTAGACCCACGGGTAGGTAGTAGACTAGAGACCAGCCTCCACAGGTAGGTAGTAGACTAGAGACCCCTCTGCCTTCGTTCGTTCCCTTTTCACTGATCTATGGAGGTATAAGCAATAGCACCACCTATAGCTGCTGTCATGAGGCATATGGGGTGATGTAGGTAGGTGACTCACAGCATCTTAGAGTCTGCATTTCTAGTCTAACTTGCTAAATTGGATACACACAGACACGCACTCACATTTGGAATGGACACTGTGAATATTACATGGAATACAATACAATATAATTCTTCAAAAAAATATACACTGATCTGAATAAAACACAACACATGACTACACCATGCAGTTAAGTGCCCACTACTAGTCCAGTGACTAAACACATTTCTTTGACTTTGTGATGAAGCCACCAAATGTCACACACAGCTAGGCTATGTCTAAAGATGTATTTTTGGCTTTAGTGCCATCGCATATCTGGTCCATTACCCCCGGGTGGCCCTTTCCAAAATGGCCAGCAACTAGCTCCATAAATAATATGTACAGGAAGCCCAATGATGGCTTAAAATGTTTGAGGGGGTCTGGAGAAGAAAAGAAAATGGTCCAAATATGCCAGATACAGTGCATGTATCCTTTAAAATTGTAGTAGAAGAGTGGTGAACAAGTGTACTGTTTTTTGTAAATGTTTTCATAGCTAGCTCAATAGTTTACATGTAAACACTCATAAAAGGTTATATGGATGTTCCCTGGCATCTACTGATTGCAATGATATATAATATGATATTCTATATCATGTCAATTTGAAGAAATGTGACAGGAAACCAGCCCTGTACATGTCACGTTGGGTCAAATCCAAATCCCCTCCTCAGAAATGTAGTCATCCATAGGGATGAATGGAGTTCTACAGTAATTCAATTCAATATTTCAAGGACAAAATGACATGTATTTAAGTACTTTTTTGTTGCAGTTTTTTGTTGGACAGTAACATTAGTACTTTATAAAAAATGATACTTTGTATGTTTAGCTCACATATAATTTAAAGTATGCATTAAGGTGTCTGTAATCTGTCAACAACTAATTTAGATGTTAGGAAATGGAATTCTATAGCTCCCCAAATATTATTTGGCAACAGTAGGGGAGTACCAGGATGGAGGTGTAGGGGCTTCAAAACAGAGCCCCCTGTCTGTCATCTAATAATGTATATATATATAAATGCCAAAGAAATGACTTATGCCAAGCAGAGAGATAGGTAACCCATTTTAACAAAATTATTTTATGATGAGACCATTCAACCTTTACCAAAGCAAGTAAAGGTTTAAATAAAGATATCTAGCTATAGTGCCATTGCAGAATGAAGATACAGTATATGTATCCTTTAAAAAAGCGATGAGCAGCTTATGGGGGTGGCAGGTAACCTGGCGGGTAGAAACGATGGGCCAGTTGCTGGAAAAAAAGGTTGCTTGATTGAATCCCTGAGCCGAGAAGGTAAAAATCTGTCATTCTGCCCCTGAGCAAGGCAGTTAACCCCGAACAACATATGCTTCCCAGGCATTAGAATGAAATGACGGCCTAGGAACAGTGCCTTGTTCAGGGGCAGAATGACAGACCTTGTCAGCTCAGGGATTCAATCTAGCAACCTTTGCGTTACTAGTCCAATGCTCTAACCACTGGGCTACCTGCCAGCCCATGTTTGTTAGGGATGGGCACACCACATCATCAAACGTGGATGTTTGGGTAATATTTTGTAATAATGAGATTTCAACATTTATTCACCCTCTCAAAAATACAGTTTTTGAATTCCCAACGTGTTATCGCTACGCTTTGAATCATCTGAAAGCACAACCAAATACAAAAAGACGGTCTAATTTTTGGGGTTGTTGTCATCTAAATGTGTTACCACTGCGCTTTCAACCATTTAAAAGCCCAACAAGGTAGAAATGGGAGTATAATTTTGTATTTATACAATAACTTAATCTAATAGCTCAACCAAATGACCAGAATTGCAGTTGAGATTACATTAAAAGTACATAGTGCAAGTGATCAATGCTGTTTGAGATTCTTCACAGATTATTATAGCAATTGTGAAGATCTCCACTGATCTACGACCTCTGCGTACTGTTGTACATGCACGCTTTCTATGATTACATAAGATATTTATACTGAGTGTACAAAACATTATGAACACCTTCCTTATACTGAGTTGCACCCCGTTTTACCCTGAGATCAGCCTCAATTCATCGGGGCATGGACTCTAAAAGGTGTCGAAAGCATTCCACATGGATGCTGGCCCATGTTGACTCCAACGCTTCCCACAGTTGTGTCAAATTGGCTGGCTGTCTGTTGGGAGGTGGACCATTCTAGATCAACACTGGTTATTGTTGAGCGTGAAGAACCCAGCAGGGTTGTGGTTCTTCACACACTCAAAACGATGCGCCTGGCACCTACTACTATTACCATACCCCGTTCAAATGCACTTCAATATGTTGTCTTGCCCATTCACCCTCTGAATGGCACACATACACAATCCATGTCTCAAGGCTTAACTATCCTTCTTTGTCCTGTCGCCTCTCCTTCATCTACACTGATTGAAGTGGATTTAACAAGTGACATCAATAATGGATCATAGCTTCACCTGGATTCATCTGGTCAGTCTGTGTCATGGAAAAAGCAGGTGTTCTTAGTGTATATCATTGCAATCACTAGACTTTAGTGAACACCCATGTTTAAATGTAAAATACTGAAATTGAGAAGTATATTCATACACACAGCGCCGGTCAAACGTTTGGAAATACCAACTCATTCAAGGGTTGTTCTTGAATTTTACTATTTTCTACATTGTAGAATAATAGAAGACATCTAAACTATGAAATAACACATGAAAACTATGAAATAACACATGAAAACTATGAAATAACACATGAAAACTATGAAATAACACATGAAAACTATGAAATAACACATGAAAACTATGAAATAACACATGAAAACTATGAAATAACACATGAAAACTATGAAATAACACATGAAAACTATGAAATAACACATGAAAACTATGAAATAACACATGAAAACTATGAAATAACACATGAAAACTATGAAATAACACATGAAAACTATGAAATAACACATGAAAACTATGAAATAACACACATGGAATCATGTAGTAAAAAAAATAAAAAATAAAATCAAAACATATTTTCTGTTTGAGATTCTTCAAAGTAGCCACCCTTTGCCTTGTTGACAGCTTTGCACACGCTTGGCATTCTCTCAACCAGCGTTCCAACATATGCTCAGCACTTGTTGGCTGCTTTTCCTTCACTCTGCGGTCCAACTCATCCCAAACCATCTCAATTGGGTTGAAGTCGGGTGATTGTGGAGGCCAGGTCATCTGAAGCCGCACTCCATCACTCTCCTTCTTGGTCAAATAGCCCTTACACAATCTGGAGGTGTATTGGGTCATTGTCCTGTTGAAAAACAAAGGATAGTCTAAGCGCAAACCAGATGGGATGGCGTATCGCTGCTGTGGTAGCCATGATGGTTAAGTGTGCTTTGAATTCTAAATAAATCACTGACAGTGTCACCAGCGAAATATCCCCACACCATCACACCTCCTCCTTAATGCTTCAAGGTGGGAACTACACATGCAGAGATCATCTGTTCACCTACTCTGCGTCTCACAAAGACACAGCGGTTGGAACCAAACATCTCAAATTTGGACTCATCAGACCAAAGGACAGATTTCCACTGGTCTAATGTCCATTGTTCGTGTTTCTTGTACCAAGCAAGTCTCTTCTTATTATTGGTGTCCTTTAGTAGTGGTTTCTTTGCAGATATTAGACCTTGAAGGCCTGATTCATGTAGTCTCCTCTAAACAGATGATGTTGAGATGTGTCTGTTACTTGAACTCTGTGAAGAATTTATTTGGGCTGCAATCTGAGGTGCAGTTAACTCTAATGAACGTACAGTGGGGCAAAAATTATTTAGTCAGCCACCCATTGTGCAAGTTCTCCCACTTAAAAAGATGAGAGAGGCCTGTAATTTTCATCATAGGTACACTTCAACTATGACAGACAAAATGAGAAGGAAAAAAATCCTGAAAATCACACTGTAGGATTTTTTATGAATTTATTTGCAAATTATGGTGGAAAATAAGTATTTGGTCACCTACAAACAAGCAAGATTTCTGGCTCTCACAGACCTGTAACTTCTTCTTTAAGAGGCTCCTCTGTCCTCCACTCGTTACCTGTATTAATGGCACCTGTTTGAACTTGTTATCAGTATAAAAGACACCTGTCCACAACCTCAAACAGTCACACTCCGAACTCCACTATGGCCAAGACCAAAGAGCTGTCAAAGGACACCAGAAACAAAATTGTAGACCTGCACCAGGCTGGGAAGACTGAACTTGCACAATTGGTGGCTGACTAAATACTTTTTTGCCCTACTGTATCCTCAGCAGCAGAGGTACAGTGAGGGAAAAAAGTATTTGATCCCCTGCTGATTTTGTACGTTTGCCCACTGATAAAGAAATGATCAGTCTATAATTTTAATGGTAGGTTTATTTGAACAGTGAGAGACAGAATAACAACAAAAAATATCCAGAAAAACGCATGTCAAAAATGTTATAAATTGATTTGCATTTTAATGAGGGAAATAAATATTTGACCCCTCTGCAAAACATGACTTTTTACTTTGTGATTGCCAACTAGGGTTTTGAACCGAGGTCAGACGTTTATTGTAGTTGGCCACCAGGTTTGCACACATCTCAGGAGGGATTTTGTCCCACTCCTCTTTGCAGATCTTTTCCAAGTCATTAAGGTTTCGAGGCTGACGTTTGGCTCGAACCTTCAGCTCCCTCCACATATTTTCTATTGGATTAAGGTCTGGAGACTGGCTAGGCCACTCCAGGACCTTAATGTGCTTCTTCTTGAGCCACTCCTTTGTTGCCTTGGCCCTGTGTTTTGGGTCATTGTCATGCTGGAATACCCATCCACGACCCATTTTCAATGCCATGGCTGAGGGAAGGAGGTTCTCACCCAAGATTTGAAGGTACATAGCCCCATCCATTATCCCTTTTGATGCGGTGAAGTTATCCTGTCCCCTTAGCAGAAAAACACCCCCAACGCATAATGTTTCCACCTCCATGTTTGACGGTGGGGATGGTGTTCTTGGGGTCATAGGCAGCATTCCTCCTCCTCCAAACACTGCGAGTTGAGTTCATGCCAAAGAGCTCCCTTTTGGTCTCATCTGACTACAACACCTTCACCTAGTTGTCCTCTGAATCATTCAGATGTTCATTGGCAAACTTCAGACGGGCATGTATATGTGCTTTCTTGAGCAGAGGGACCTTGCAGGCGCTGCAGGATTTCAGTCCTTCACGGCGTAGTGTGTTACCAATTGTTTGTTGGTGACTATGGTCCCAGCTGCCTTGAGATCATTGACAAGATCCTCCCGTGTAGTTCTGGGCTGATTCCTTACTGTTCTCATGATCATTGCAACTCCACGAGGTGAGATCTTGCATGGAGCCCCAGGCCGAGGGAGATTGACGGTTATTTTGTGTTTCTTCCATTTGCGAATAATCCCACCAACTGTTGTCACCTTCTCACCAAGCTGCTTGGCGTTGGTCTTGTAGCCCATTCCAGCCTTGTGTAGGTCTACAATCTTGTCCCTGACATCTTTGGAGAGCTCTTTGGTCTTGGCCATGGTGGAAAGTTTGGAATCTGATTGATTGATTGCTTCTGTGGACAGGTGTCTTTTATGCAGGTAACAAACTGAGATTAGGAGCACTCCCTTTAAGAGTGTGCTCCTAATCTTAGCTCGTTACCTGTATAAAAGACACCTGGGAGCCAGAAATCTTTCTGATTGAGAGGGTGTCAAATACTTATTTCCCTCATTAAAATGCAAATCCATTTATAACATTTTCGACATGCGTTTTTCTGGATTTGTTTGTTGTTATTCTGTCTCTCACGGTTCAAATAAACCTACCATTAAAATTATAGACTGATCATTTCTTTGTCAGTGGGCAAATGTACAAAATCAGCAGGGGATTAAATACTTTTTTCCCTCACTGTACCTCTGGGTCTTCCTTTCTTGTGGTGGTCCTCATGAGAGCCAGTTTCATCATAGCGCTTGATGGTTATTGTGACTGTACTTGAAGAAACTTTCAAAGTTCTTGAAATTTTCCGTATTGACTGACCTTCATGTCTTAAAGTAATGATGGAATGTTGTTTCTCTTTGCTTATTTTAGTTGTTCTTGACAAAAAATGGACTTGGACAAGATAGGGCTTTCTTCTGTAATATTTTATTTAACTAGGTAAGTCAGTTAAGAACAAATTCTTATTTATAATGACAGCCTACCCCTGCCAAACCTGGGCCGCCCTATGGTACTCCCAATCACAGCTGGATGTAGCCTGGATTTGAACCAGGGACTGCAGTGTCCCCACTTGCACTCGAATGCAGTGTCTTAGACCACTGCGCCACTCGGGAGCCCAACTATATCACCCCTACCTTGTCACAACACAACTGATTAGCTCAAACGCATTAAGAAGGAAAGAAATTCCCACAAGCTAACTTTTAACAAGGCCTACCTGTTAATTGAAATGCATTTCAGGTGAGTACCTCATGAAGCTGGTTGAGAGAATGCCATATAGCTAAAAACACTTCTAAGGACCTGTCATAGCTGTGTGTGAAATCGGGTGCCTTTAACACAAAGTCCACAATTCCCCTCACATTTGATGCATAGCCACTGGACTGTACCCCCTGTTCCATATAGGCCCAGACCTAGAGGCTGTAGTAGTACATTCACAGACAGGGTGTCTATATATGCCCTGTGTCCATACCAACTCTTGTGGAATACAGTGCTGTGATAAACAGGAACCAGTCTGAGGACTAGGCTGCAATGGACAGATTGATTGATCATTGAAGATCATGGTTTTTGAATTGTAAGTGGGCCAGTTCATCTTGGGTTGGTTAGAAACATGGTTCTGTCTATCTGGTGGGCCTCAATAAACTCTAGAGGGCTTTAAATGGGTCACATCCCCAAACTGATGTTCTGCTGACCGCACTCTTTCCATAAACTCCGAGAATCAGCCAGGAGATGGAGATGGAGATAGGGAATGGAAAGCAGCAGAGGGAGGAAGAGAGGAGAAGAAACGAGAGAGGACAGATACTGTATCAGTGAGACAGATGGTGAGTGACCTCACTGATAACATCATCTCCTCCCTGAGTGGATAAATCAGATAAGGAGAACAGCGTGGATCAGACAGGGAGTGAAAGTGACAGGCGTGTCGTGGTCCAGAGCTTTCCAGGCACTGTGTTCATGTGGGCAGCCTGCTGTGGTCTTGGCCAGTACTGTTTATATGGGCTCAGCTGCACTAGCTCTCTCCATGCTGGTGTGTTTTTCTATGGGGGATTGGACTCAGTATTGGTTCCCCTTGGCCTGCATGGCGACCACCTCTCTCTCTAACATACAGCTGGGGTCACAGTGGATATATGAAGACCATCTCAGGCAGGACGGTGTGTCGACACATCATACGGGTGGATCAGAGATGTGTGAGATGTTCCTCACACCTGGACAGTGCTAACACCTGTGGGAATGTATCTGTGGCGTGGCAGGTGAGGGGTGACGGACTGTGTGTGTGTGTAGTACAGCTGAGGCTGAGGGGAGACGGCCTGTGTGTGTGTGTGTGTAGTACAGCTGAGGCTGAGGGGAGACGGACTGTGTGTGTGTGTGTAGTACAGCTGAGGCTGAGGGGAGACGGACTGTGTGTGTGTGTAGTACAGCTGAGGCTGAGGGGAGACGGACTGTGTGTGTGTGTGTAGTACAGCTGAGGCTGAGGGGAGACGGACTGTGTGTGTGTGTGTGTGTGTGTGTGTAGTACAGCTGAGGCTGAGGGGAGACGGACTGTGTGTGTGTGTGTGTGTGTAGTACAGCTGAGGCTGAGGGGAGACGGACTGTGTGTGTGTGTGTGTAGTACAGCTGAGGCTGAGGGGAGACGGACTGTGTGTGTGTGTGTGTGTAGTACAGCTGAGGCTGAGGGGAGACGGACTGTGTGTGTGTGTGTGTAGTACAGCTGAGGCTGAGGGGAGACGGACTGTGTGTGTGTGTGTGTGTAGTACAGCTGAGGCTGAGAGGAGACGGACTGTGTGTGTGTGTAGTACAGCTGAGGCTGAGGAGAGACGGACTGTGTGTGTGTGTGTAGTACAGCTGAGGCTGAGGGGAGACGGACTGTGTGTGTGTGTGTGTGTGTGTAGTACAGCTGAGGCTGAGGGGAGACGGACTGTGTGTGTGTGTGTGTAGTACAGCTGAGGCTGAGGGGAGACGGACTGTGTGTGTGTGTGTGTGTGTAGTACAGCTGAGGCTGAGGGGAGACGGACTGTGTGTGTGTGTGTGTAGTACAGCTGAGGCTGAGAGGAGACGGACTGTGTGTGTGTGTGTAGTACAGCTGAGGCTGAGGAGAGACGGACTGTGTGTGTGTGTGTAGTACAGCTGAGGCTGAGGGGAGACGGACTGTGTGTGTGTGTGTAGTACAGCTGAGGCTGAGGGGAGACGGACTGTGTGTGTGTGTGTAGTACAGCTGAGGCTGAGGGGAGACGGACTGTGTGTGTGTGTAGTACAGCTGAGGCTGAGGGGAGACGGACTGTGTGTGTGTGTAGTACAGCTGAGGCTGAGGGGAGACGGACTGTGTGTGTGTGTGTAGTACAGCTGAGGCTGAGGGGAGACGGACTGTGTGTGTGTGTGTAGTACAGCTGAGGCTGAGGGGAGACGGACTGTGTGTGTGTGTAGTACAGCTGAGGCTGAGGGGAGACGGACTGTGTGTGTGTGTGTGTAGTACAGCTGAGGCTGAGGGGAGACGGACTGTGTGTGTGTGTGTGTGTGTGTGTAGTACAGCTGAGGCTGAGGGGAGACGGACTGTGTGTGTGTGTAGTACAGCTGAGGCTGAGGGGAGACGGACTGTGTGTGTGTGTGTAGTACAGCTGAGGCTGAGGGGAGACGGACTGTGTGTGTGTGTGTAGTACAGCTGAGGCTGAGGGGAGACGGACTGTGTGTGTGTGTGTAGTACAGCTGAGGCTGAGGGGAGACGGACTGTGTGTGTGTGTAGTACAGCTGAGGCTGAGGGGAGACGGACTGTGTGTGTGTGTAGTACAGCTGAGGCTGAGGGGAGACGGACTGTGTGTGTGTGTGTAGTACAGCTGAGGCTGAGGGGAGACGGACTGTGTGTGTGTGTGTAGTACAGCTGAGGCTGAGGGGAGACGGACTGTGTGTGTGTGTAGTACAGCTGAGGCTGAGGGGAGACGGACTGTGTGTGTGTGTGTGTAGTACAGCTGAGGCTGAGGGGAGACGGACTGTGTGTGTGTGTGTGTGTGTGTGTAGTACAGCTGAGGCTGAGGGGAGACGGACTGTGTGTGTGTGTAGTACAGCTGAGGCTGAGGGGAGACGGACTGTGTGTGTGTGTGTAGTACAGCTGAGGCTGAGGGGAGACGGACTGTGTGTGTGTGTGTAGTACAGCTGAGGCTGAGGGGAGACGGACTGTGTGTGTGTGTGTGTGTGTGTGTGTAGTACAGCTGAGGCTGAGGGGAGACGGACTGTGTGTGTGTGTAGTACAGCTGAGGCTGAGGATAGACGGACTGTGTGTGTGTAGTACAGCTGAGGCTGAGGGGAGACGGACTGTGTGTGTGTGTGTGTGTGTGTGTGTGTGTGTGTGTGTGTGTGTGTGTGTGTGTGTGTGTGTGTAGTACAGCTGAGGCTGAGGGGAGACGGACTGTGTGTGTGTGTAGTACAGCTGAGGCTGAGGGGAGACGGACTGTGTGTGTGTGTGTAGTACAGCTGAGGCTGAGGGGAGACGGACTGTGTGTGTGTGTAGTACAGCTGAGGCTGAGGGGAGACGGACTGTGTGTGCGTGTAGTACAGCTGAGGCTGAGGAGAGACGGACTGTGTGTGTGTAGTACAGCTGAGGCTGAGGGGAGACGGGCTGTGTGTGTGTGTGTGTGTGTGTGTGTGTGTGTGTGTGTGTGTAGTACAGCTGTTGCTGAGGGGAGACGGACTGTGTGTGTGTGTGTAGTACAGCTGAGGCTGAGGGGAGACGGACTGTGTGTGTGTGTGTAGTACAGCTGAGGCTGAGGGGAGACGGACTATGTGTGTGTGTGTGTGTGTGTGTGTGTGTGTGTAGTACAGCTGAGGCTGAGGGGAGACGGACTGTGTGTGTGTGTGTGTGTAGTACAGCTGAGGCTGAGGGGAGACGGACTGTGTGTGTGTGTGTGTAGTACAGCTGAGGCTGAGGGGAGACGGACTGTGTGTGTGTGTAGTACAGCTGAGGCTGAGGGGAGACGGACTGTGTGTGTGTGTGTAGTACAGCTGAGGCTGAGGGGAGACGGACTGTGTGTGTGTGTGTAGTACAGCTGAGGCTGAGGGGAGACGGACTGTGTGTGTGTGTGTGTGTGTGTGTGTAGTACAGCTGAGGCTGAGGGGAGACGGACCATGAGAGTGTTACATGTATCTGTTAGCCGGTGACGACTTACCATCTCACAACAAGCTGTGCTGTGACAGGAGCTTGGTATCCATGATCTCCACAAACAGCCCCTCCAACCCACTCCGCTGCAACATATCTCTCTCTCACACAAACACTAGCTTTGCCAAGTCGGAGCTAGTAATGGAATTGATAGGAAATGACATCAAGTAGGGATGTTCTGTCTTAGTACATTTATTGTCCTGAAATACACTCAACAACCTGTGCCTAAACCCAAAAGCATGCTGCCTTTCAGGTCAATCAAAGAGAACCAATATGCAGAAATATTGATAACCTTCCTTCACTGAGATGATCACTGACCTGTGAGATGATGAGATGTGAATACTTCAAGAAAGTAAAGAAGGATTAATAATAATAATTCAGAATGGACCTGGGAGACAGCAACTCCAGATGAAATATCAGACATCTAAATCTTTCTCTTCCCTCTGCCATCCCTGTGGCCATCTTTAGCATGGCATCATGGGCCACGTTCACTCCACAGTCAGCATACCTACACCTGTTTCTCTCTTTATCTTTTCCTTCCTTTTCTCTTTATTCCCCCCTTTCTCTCACTCTTACTTGATGAAAAACACATTGTCTTCCACATATTGGCAAGAGTGTCTGGCAAAAGACAGTAAATAGACAGCCCTCTAAATTAACAGCCCTCTAAGTTAACAGCCCTCTAAATTAACAGCCCTCTAAGTTAACAGCCCTCTAAATTAATAGCCCTCTAAGTTAACAGCCCTCTAAGTTAACAGCCCTCTAAATTAACAGCCCTCTAAATTAACAGCCCTCTAAATTAACAGCCCTCTAAATTAACAGCCCTCTAAATTAACAGCCCTCTAAATTAACAGCCCTCTAAATTAACAGCCCTCTAAGTTAACAGCCCTCTAAATTAATAGCCCTCTAAATTAACAGCTCTCTAAATTAACAGCTCTCTAAGTTAACAGCTCTCTAAGTTAACAGCCCTCTAAATTAACAGCCCTCTAAATTAACAGCCCTCTAAGTTAAAGGGCTGTTAATTTAGAGAGCTGTTAACTTAGAGGGCTGTTAATTTAGAGGGCTGTTAAGTTAACAGCCCTGATACAGACATGAAATTGTTTAATGACAGTCAATTATTGCAATACACACAGACAGGCAGGCAGATAAACAGACAGGCGTGCGCCCCCCCCCCCCCCCCCCCCCCCCCCCGCACAGACACACACACAAGGCTGAGGTGGCATGCCCATGCCATACAGACATATCTGTACAGTCATTTACTGTAGTGCTTTAATAAACTGCTAAAACCTTGACTGTCCTTTTCATCATAAGTCTGTGGAGATCATCGTAAAACGCTCCAGTCGTAAAACGCTGCATAGCTACACAGTTCTAGTGTTCAGCACTGCGCTTCTCTCACTATTCACATCCTGGAACATGGCACTCAGCCAGCTGTGTGTGTGTCCCAGGTTGAAGGGTTCCTCTTGTGGTTCTCAGTTATTTCCAAGCTCTGATTTGTTATCCCAGAGGAGACGTTTAAACATGCTCGATCGTGATTGGCTGTCCCTAAGGGGACATTTAAACAGGCTTGATCTTGATTGGTCCTCCCAGAGGAGATACTTAAACCAGTCTGTCAGTAATGTGGAAGAGCAATGAGTCTTGTGGGACTCTTCACTCAGCTCTACATTAACCCAACGAGAGAGGAGAGTTGTCCTGAACACACCCCCCGCACTAACACACAGAGAGGAGAGAACGAGAGAGGAGAGAGACAGGATAAGAGCAGACCACTAGCTCAGCTGTGATGGTGGTGATTGTGCCCACGGGGTTCTGGTTTTATGAGTTGTGAGAGTTGATGAGTAGATGATACTTGTACTGGCGAACACACAGTTTATCATAGACTGAACGAGAGAGGAGAGTTGTCCTGAACACACCCCCCGCACTAACACACAGAGAGGAGAATTGTCCTGAACACACAGAGAGGAGAGAGAACGAGAGAGAGTTGTCCTGAACACCCCCCCCCCCCCGCACTAACACACAGAGAGGAGAGTTGTCCTGAACACACCCCCCGCACTAACACACAGAGAGGAGAGTTGTCCTGAACACACAGAGAGGAGAGAGAACGAGAGAGGAGAGTTGTCCTGAACACCCCCCCCGCACTAACACACAGAGAGAAGAGTTGTCCTGAACACACCCCCCGCACTAACACACAGAGAGGAGAGAGAACGAGAGAGGAGAGTTGTCCTGAACACACCCCCCGCACTAACACACAGAGAGGAGAGAGAACGAGAGAGGAGAGTTGTCCTGAACACACCCCCCGCACTAACACACAGAGAGGAGAGAACGAGAGAGGAGAGAGACAGGATAAGAGCAGACCACTAGCTCAGCTGTGATGGTGGTGATTGTGCCCACGGGGTTCTGGTTTTATGAGTTGTGAGAGTTGAAGAGTAGATGATACTTGTACTGGCGAACACACAGTTTATCATAGAAAGTAGCGGGGAAAATACTTATTTTTCCAGTTCTGCAGTGTAATGTGAAGTATAACAGGCCTGGACCTGGAAAAACAGGATGGATATCAGCAGGTTTTGGTACCACCAGTATGGCATTATGACGACTAATCTGTGTGCTTGGATAGCAACAGCGACAGTGTTATCTAAATGTCTCCTCTGCAGGTGTCTACCCCTAGCTAACATACCATCACATATAGGAATGCCCTTACCTCAGCCTGTGGGATAATTCATGGCTGTCCGTTTCTCTTTAGCGTAAGAAGGCGCTGACAGACAGCAGTCCAGAAATGCACGGAATGTGTGAAGGCCTCGCAGGAGTGGAGGGGTGTGTGTAGGGGGGGCATATTTCTACCCCCCTTAGGGCCAGATAATCTGGGTCACCTATCCTGGGAGTTCTCCCTCATCTACAGCGATTTGAGGAATTCCAATTCTGTGGTGTGTGTTTGCCAGCATCCGTGTACCCATGTGCATGTTGGTGTGTTTCAACACAAACCACCCCATAATTAAAGCCAGACAACACAGACTTCATCTTTTCATATTTAGTTTCATGTAATTAGTATGGAGGCAAAACATTAGTTGTCCATTTCGCTGTCAGATCTTTTTTTTCTCCAGCAGATGGCAGCAGTGATAGCAGTATGTCTCACATGTGGTCAAATGGCGCTCCCTGGTGGTTAAGGATTGTTCTACATATACTCAAGAATATCACATCCTTGAAAGACTGCATGCGCAACAGCTTCCTGGATTGTGATTAGTATGGAGGATACAGTGATGAACTTAACTTCGACATAGCCTTTTTCTCAGTATGATTGGAATGTTGAATATTTACACTTCGATTGTGATTTAGAGCCTCACATTGCAAAAACCCATTTGATGTCAAACTAAGCGAAGGGCCTTATAGGAAAGATGATAATTTGTGCAGTGTTTTTATCACCATTATTATCACCTGCAAAGAAGAATGGGTACAGCCTCTCAGTGAAGGTGCAGCCAGTGAAAGAGTAGATATGAGACCTGGCCTCCACATTGGTTGACCTCCCCCTCCTCATAATCCACATACACCTCCACCTTCCGGGGCTTCTCATTCAGTGAGAGGTACACAGTGTTCTGCGTTAGACACATACTCATCCAACCTCAGCCTTACAGTGTAGAACCCATTTATTAGATTTAGTGTAATTCTCCCCTTCCTGTCGATGGACTCTCTGGCCAATCCTAAAGCCCAGCGGATCTTCCCTTCCACCTGGACCTCACAGTAGGATCTTCCTGAGGAAAACCCCTCCTTTCCCATGATACTGGATGCAGGATCAAATCTCTCTGGGTTTGTAGGCAGATCCTGGATGATGTTGTCATACCACACTTGTTTTCTGTCTTCAGATATGATGAGAAAGGGATTCGTTGTACCAGGGTCACATCCACTGCGTACTGTTGTATCCTCTTCAGTTTGATTTCAGGAAACTTCTCCATCTCTTTAGTAAGTGCCTTCTCCATATGAGAAACGGCTCTCATCACAGTCCCCACACACAGACTGCACACTGATCTCAGTCCAGTCCTTGGTGAGGCTGCAGAGCGATGGGAAGTTCTGGAGTAGGAGGAGGTGGTCCTCAGTGTGTTTCTCCAGCTCGGTGCTTCTCCTCTGTAGCTCAGTGATTTCCTGCTCCGGGTCTTTAATGAGGCCTTCAGCCTGCCTCTCTGCTGCTCTCTGCTTCTCCTCAATGACCTCAATTAGCTCAACCTGGCTTCTGTCAATGAATCGCACCAGTGAAGACCTTCACACTGCCCGCTATCTCCATCTCTGTTTCTCTCTTGTTGAGCTCTACTGAGTGTTGGATCTCCTTAACCTGCACTCACTGGATCATCTGCTGTGCTTTCCCCCTTTGGCTTCTGCAGGTGAGCCTTCCTCACTCCACACTCTTCCTCTATAGGGACAGTACTGTGGTTCTTGTGGTCTGTGACATACATACTTTCGGTCACTCCGACAGAACAGCTCCAGGGGTCTCAAAGACACTGATATCAAATTACTTAAAACAAGATATTGTATTATAGCTAATAGAACAAGAAGTCATTCATGCAGTGTCTAAACGTGTCTGTGTAAAATGTCTCTCTCTACCTTGTGTAGATGTTCTCTTTGTTCTTCTGATCAGAACAAGGGTCCAAACATAGTGACCTATGAATTCCCCAACAAACAAAGGAAAACTATGTTCAGTCTCTGCTTGAACATGAACTCCCCAACTTCCTGGTTCTTTCTGTGACAACACACAAACACTCGACCAATCAAAACACAGCAAATTAAATGCCAGTTAAAATAAGTAAATACATTTTACAACACAGAACTGATTCAACACATTTCAAAGTATAAGTGCCAAAGATTTGTTTTTGTTTTTTGAAATCACCTGCCTAGTGATAGGCACTATTAGTCAACCAATCATTATGCTATTTTGGTTGACCCATGCGAATGTGACCAAAGACGTGACTGAAACAGGAGCCAACTTTGCTGATTGACCACAAGTTCTCAATGGGATTAAGGTCTGGGGAGTTTCCTGGCCATGGACCCAAAATTTTGATGTTTTGTTCCCCGAGTAACATAGTTATCACTTTTGCCTTATGGCAAGGTGCTCCATCATGCTGGAAAAGGCATTGTTCGTCACCAAACTGTTCCTGGATGGTTGGGAGAAGCTGTTCTCGGAGGATGTGTTGGTACCATTCTTTATTTATGTCTGTGTTCTTAGGCAAAATTGTGAGTGAGCCCACTCCCTTGGCTGAGAAGCAACCCCACACATGAATGGTCTCAGGATGCTTTACTGTTGGCATGACACAAGGCTGATGGTAGCGCTCACCTTGTCTTCTCCGGACAAGCTTTTTTTTTTGCCCCAAACAATCGGAAAGGGGATTCATCAGAGAAAATGACTTTACCCCAGTCCTCAGCAGTCCAATTCCTGTACCTTTTGCAGAATATCAGTCTGTCCCTGATGTTGTTCCAGGAGAGAAGTGGCTTCTTTGCTGCCCTTCTTGACACCAGGCCATCCTCCAAAGGTCTTCACCTCACTGTGCGTGCAGATGCACTCGCACCTGCCTGCTGCCATTTCTGAGCAAGCTCTGTACTGGCGGTGTCCCGATCCCGCAGCTGAATCAACTTCAGGAGACGGTCCTGGCGCTTGCTGGACTTTCTTGGGCGCCCTGAAGCCTTCTTCACAACAATTTAACCGCTCTCCTTGAAGTTCTTGATGATCTGATAAATGGTTGATTTAGGTGCAATCTCACTGACAGCAATATCCTTGCCTGTGAAGCCCTTTTTGTGCAAAGCAATGATAATGGCCCATATTTCCTTGCAGGAAACCATGGATGACAGAGGAAGAACAATGATTCCAAGCACCACCCTCCTTTTGAAGCTTCCAGTCTGTTATTCAAACTCAATCAGCATGACAGAGTGATCTCCAGCCTTGTCCTCGTCAACACTCACACCTGTGTTAACGAGAGAATCATGTGATCACTCTTCATAACATTCTGGAGTAAATGCAAATTGCCATCATACAAACTAAGGCAGCAGACGTTGTGAAAATGAATGTGTGTCATTCTCAAAACTTTTGGCCACGATTGTACACTTGCATGTCTTTGGTATGTCATAGAATAAAGCAAAGAAGCTGTGAAAATAGATTAATTATTGCTTTTTCTGCAAAGATATTATAAAATGGCCTGGACACATTTGTTGGTATCCCTTAGAAAAGATAACAAATAATTGGATTATAGTGATATTTCAAACTACTTATTTTCTTTAGTTAGTATCACATCTCCAATCTTGTAATCAGTCATTCAGCCTATTTAAATGGAGAAAAGTAGTCACTGTGCTGTTTGGTATCATTGTGTGCACCACACTGAACATGGACCAGAGTAAAGTAGTCGCTGTGCTGTTTGGTATCATTGTGTGCACCACACTGAACATGGACCAGAGTAAAGTAGTCACTGTGCTGTTGGGTATCATTGTGTGCACCACACTGAACATGGACCAGAGTAAAGTAGTCACTGTGCTGTTTGGTATCATTGTGTGCACCACACTGAACATGGACCAGGGTAAAGTAGTCACTGAGCTGTTTGGTATCATTGTGTGCACCACACTGAACATGGACCAGGGTAAAGTAGTCACTGAGCTGTTTGGTATCATGGTGTGCACCACACTGAACATGGACCAGAGTAAAGTAGTCACTGAGCTGTTTGGTATCATTGTGTGCACCACACTGAACATGGACCAGGGTAAAGTAGTCACTGTGCTGTTTGGTATCATTGTGTGCATCACACTGAACATGGACCAGGGTAAAGTAGTCACTGGTATCATTGTGTGCATCACACTGAACATGGACCAGGGTAAAGTAGTCACTGAGCTGTTTGGTATCATTGTGTGCATCACACTGAACATGGACCAGGGTAAAGTAGTCACTGGTATCATTGTGTGCATCACACTGAACATGGACCAGGGTAAAGTAGTCACTGAGCTGTTTGGTATCATTGTGTGCACCACACTGAACATGGACCAGAGTAAAGTAGTCGCTGTGCTGTTTGGTATCATTGTGTGCATCACACTGAACATGGACCAGGGTAAAGTAGTCACTGTGCTGTTTGGTATCATGGTGTGCACCACACTGAACATGGACCAGAGTAAAGTAGTCACTGTGCTGTTGGGTATGATTGTGTGCACCACACTGAACATGGACCAGAGTAAAGTAGTCACTGTGCTGTTTGGTATCATTGTGTGCACCACACTGAACATGGACCAGAGTAAAGTAGTCGCTGTGCTGTTTGGTATCATTGTGTGCATCACACTGAACATGGACCAGAGTAAAGTAGTCACTGTGCTGTTTGGTATCATTGTGTGCATCACACTGAACATGGACCAGAGTAAAGTAGTCACTGTGATGTTTGGTATCATTGTGTGCACCACACTGAACATGGACCAGGGTAAAGTAGTCACTGTGCTGTTTGGTATCATTGTGTGCATCACACTGAACATGGACCAGGGTAAAGTAGTCACTGTGCTGTTTGGTATCATTGTGTGCACCACACTGAACATGGACCAGAGTAAAGTAGTCACTGTGATGTTTGGTATCATTGTGTGCACCACACTGAACATGGACCAGAGTAAAGTAGTCACTGTGCTGTTGGGTATCATTGTGTGCACCACACTGAACATGGACCAGAGTAAAGTAGTCACTGTGCTGTTTGGTATCATTGTGTGCACCACACTGAACATGGACCAGGGTAAAGTAGTCACTGAGCTGTTTGGTATCATTGTGTGCACCACACTGAACATGGACCAGGGTAAAGTAGTCACTGAGCTGTTTGGTATCATGGTGTGCACCACACTGAACATGGACCAGAGTAAAGTAGTCACTGAGCTGTTTGGTATCATTGTGTGCACCACACTGAACATGGACCAGGGTAAAGTAGTCACTGTGCTGTTTGGTATCATTGTGTGCATCACACTGAACATGGACCAGGGTAAAGTAGTCACTGGTATCATTGTGTGCATCACACTGAACATGGACCAGGGTAAAGTAGTCACTGAGCTGTTTGGTATCATGGTGTGCACCACACTGAACATGGACCAGAGAAAGCAAAAGGAGAGATTTGTCTGAGGAGATCAGAAAGACAATAATAGACAAGCATGGTAAAGGTTAAAGGCTACAAGACCATCTCCAAGCAGCTTGATGTTCCTGTGACAACAGTTGCAAATATTATTAAGAAGTTTAAGGTTCATGGAACTGTAGCCAACCTCCCTGGGCGCGGCCGCAAGAGGAAAATGGACCCCAGATTGAACAGAAGGAGAGTGTGAACGATAGAAAAAAACAAGGACAACTGCCAAAGAGATACAAGCTGAACTCCAAGGTGAAGGTACGTCAGTTTCTGATCACACCATCCGCCGCTTTCTGAGCAAAAGTGGGCTCCATGGAATAAGGACTCCACTTTTGAAAGAAAAACATAAAAATGCCAGACTGGAGCTTGTTAAAATTCATAGTGACAAGCCACAATCCTTCTGTAATTTGGACAGATGAGTCAAAACTGGAGCTTTTTGGCAAGTCACATCAGCTTAATGTTCACAGTCGAAAAATGAAGCTTTCAAAGAGAAGAACACCATACCTACAGTGAAACATGGAGGAGGCTTGGTTATGTTTAGGGGCTGCTTTGCTGTGCCTGGCACAGGGTGTCTTTAATCTGTGCAGGGCACAATGGAATCTCAAGGCTATCAAGGCATTCTGGAGCAAAGCGTACTGCCCAGTGTCAGAAAGCTCTGTCTCAGTCGCAGGTCATGGGTCCTCCAACAGGATAATGACCACAAAACACACAGCTAAAATCACCCAAGAATGGATAAGAACAAAACATTGGACTATTCTGGAGTGGACTTCTGTGAGTCCTGATCAGAATCCTATCGAAGATCTATGGAAAGAGCTGAAGCCTGCAGTCTGGAGAAGGAAACCCATCAATCCTGAAACAGCTGGAGCAGTTTGCTCAGGAACAGTGGGCCATACGACCTGTTAACAGGTGCAGACATCTCATTGAGAACTACAGAAAACATTTGATTTCAGTGATTGCCTCTAAAGGTTGTGCAACAAAATATTAGGTTAATTAAGGTTCCCATCATTTTTGTCCATGCCATTTTCATTTGTTCTATTATTTACAAAATAATGTGGAATAAAAATCTAAAAGCAAAGTCTGATTTCTATTAAATATGAAAGAAACAATGGTGGATGCCAATTACTTTTGTCAGTTTCAAGTTATTTCAGAGAAAATTGTGCATTCTTCGTTTTTTGTGGATGGGTACCAACCAATTTTATTATGATAATTGCGTTGTTTGCTCTATAACCTTTAAGTTAATATGCCGCTGTGATATATAGGCCAAAACAATAAGAAAACACAATGGTAGAATAAATTCCACCACACTTTTGTTTCATCACAAAACCAGAGAGCAACATCTGTCCAGTGGAGTCCACAAAACATATCGCATGTAACAGTTACATGACCTACAGCAGGGTCAAGCAGGATACCCATGCACCGTCCAAACTAAACACTTACAGATGTATTCATGGGATGCACAGGATACCCATGCACCGTCCAAACTAAACACTTACAGATGTATTCATGGGATGTACAGGATACCCATGCACCGTCCAAACTAAACACTTACAGATGTATTCATGGGATGTACAGGATACCCATGCACCGTCCAAACTAAACACTTACAGATATATTCATGGGATGTACAGGATACCCATGCACCGTCCAAACTAAACACTTACAGATATATTCATGGGATGTACAGGATACCCATGCACCGTCCAAACTAAACACTTAAAGACTTGCAGGTTCCTTCTTGACAATGCAACAATAGGAAATAAAATGCTACAAAAGTAAATGGCTCAGTAGAAAAGAATAAACATCTTATCATAAGTGCAGTATAATAATGGAAGGCACAGATGACAGCACAATATTTACACATGTACAGTTGAAGTCGGAAGTTTACATACTCTAACATAAGTGTCATTAAAACTCGTTTTTCAACCACTCCACAAATTTCTTGTTAACAAACGATACAGGCAAGTCAGTTAGGACATCTACTTTGGGAATGACACAAGTAATTTTTCCAACAATTGTTTACACTTATAATTCACTGTATCACAATTCCAGTGGGTCAGAAGTTTACATACACTAAATTGACTGTGCCTTTAAACAGCTTGGAAAATTCCAGAAAATGATGTCATGGCTTTAGAAGCTTCTGATAGGCTAATTGACATAATTTGAGTCAGTTGAAGGTGTACCTGTGGATGTATTTCAAGGCCTTCCTTCAAACTCAGTGCCTCTTTGCTTGACATCATGGGGAAATCAAAAGAAATCAGCTAAGACCCCAGAAAAAAAAATTGTAGACCTCCACATGTCTGGTTCATCCTTGGAAGCAATTTCCAAATGCTTGAAGGTACCACATTCATCTGTACAAACAATAGAACACAAGTATAAACACCATGGGACCACGCAGCCATCATACTGCTCAGGAAGGAGACACGTTCTGTCGCCTAGAGATGAACGTACTTTGGTGCGAAAAGTGCAAATCAATCCCAGAACAGCAAAGGACCTTGTGAAGATGCTGGAGGAAACAGGTACAAAAGTATCTATATCCACAGTAAAACGAGTCCTATGACGACATAACCTGAAAGGCCGCTCAGCAATGAAGAAGCCACCGCTCCAAAACCGCCATAAAAAAGCCAGACTACGGTGTGCAACTGCACATGGGGACAAAGATCGTACTTTTTGGAGAAACGTCCTCTGGTCTGATTAAACAAAAATTTAACTGTTTGGAGAAAAAATGGGTTAGACTCGCAAGCCGAAGAACACCATCCCAACCGGGAGGCACAGGGGTGGCAGCATCATGTTGTGGGGGCGCTTTGCTGCAGGAGGGACTGGTGCACTTCACAAAATAGATGGCATCATGAGGTAGGAAAATGTTGTGGATATATTGAAGCAACATCTCAAGAAGTGAAAGCTTGGTCGCAAATGGGTCTTCCAAATGGACAATGACACCAAGCATGCTTCCAAAGTTGTGGCAAAATGGCTTAAGGACAACAAAGTCAAGGTATTGGAGTGGCCATCACAAAGCCCTGACCTCAAACCTATAGAAAATTTGTGGGCAGAACTGAAAAAGCGTGTGTGAGCAAGGAGGTCCTACAAACCTGACTCAGTTACATCAG
The DNA here is from genome assembly GCF_002021735.2 of Oncorhynchus kisutch. NCBI lineage: Eukaryota > Metazoa > Chordata > Actinopteri > Salmoniformes > Salmonidae > Oncorhynchus > Oncorhynchus kisutch. The sequence goes on from NC_034174.2 coordinate 31,384,195, forward strand.
CTCTGTCAGGAGGAATGGCCCAAAATGTACCCAACTTATTGTGGGAAGCTTGTGGAAGGCTACCCGAAACGTTTGACCCAAGTTAAAGGCAACTTCTGACCCACTGGGAATGTGATGAAAGAAATAAAAGCTGAAATAAATCAATCATTCTCTGTACTGTTATTTCACATTCATAAAGTGGTGATGTTAACTGACCTAAGACATGGAATTTTTACTTGGATCACATGTCAGGAATTGTGGAAAAACTGGGTTTAAATGTATTTGGCTAAGGTGTATGTAAACTTCCGACTACAACTGTATCAGGGACGGGGGGGGATTTTTTATTTCACTTTTATTTCTACAGGGCGGGTCATCATTGAGACCAGGGTGTCATTTACAAGGGAACCCTGTGAACATTAATATACATTATGTATTAAACTGTGTAAGACAATCAATACATCAAGATGAATAAAGAAAACTCACATCACCTTCCTTCAACTCTCATGGAGACAAGGTGGCCTGAAGGCTATTCCATGAGCTGGGGGCATAAACTCACATCACCTTCCTTCAACTCCATCTCATGGAGACAAGGTGGCCTGAAGGCTATTCCATGAGCTGGGGGCATAAACTCACAACACCTTCCTTCAACTCCATCTCATGGAGACAAGGTGGCCTGAAGGCTATTCCATGAGCTGGGGGCATAAACTCACATCACCTTCCTTCAACTCTCATGGAGACAAGGTGGCCTGAAGGCTATTCCACGAGCTGGGGGCATAAACTCACATCACCTTCCTTCAACTCTCATGGAGACAAGGTGGCCTGAAGGCTATTCCATGAGCTGGGGGCATAAACTCACATCACCTTCCTTCAACTCTCATGGAGACAAGGTGGCCTGAAGGCTATTCCATGAGCTGGGGGCATAAACTCACATCACCTTCCTTCAACTCTCATGGAGACAAGGTGGCCTGAAGGCTATTCCATGAGCTGGGGGCATAAACTCACATCACCTTCCTTCAACTCCATCTCATGGAGACAAGGTGGCCTGAAGGCTATTCCATGAGCTGGGGGCATAAACTCACATCACCTTCCTTCAACTCTCATGGAGACAAGGTGGCCTGAAGGCTATTCCATGAGCTGGGGGCATAAACTCACATCACCTTCCTTCAACTCTCATGGAGACAAGGTGGCCTGAAGGCTATTCCATGAGCTGGGGGCATAAACTCACATCACCTTCCTTCAACTCCATCTCATGGAGACAAGGTGGCCTGAAGGCTATTCCATGAGCTGGGGGCATAAACTCACATCACCTTCCTTCAACTCCATCTCATGGAGACAAGGTGGCCTGAAGGCTATTCCATGAGCTGGGGGCATAAAAACTCAAATCATTTTTCCCCAGGTCAGTGGAGACCCGCAGGACCTCCAGAAGCAGCCAGTCCAGAGAGTGGTTCTGAAAATAGCTGGATCTTCAATTAAAGGGGAAGAATTTGTTTTACAACCAAATCACCATTTTTTTATGTAAATGGTATGTTATGTGTGTGATTTCACATCTTTGAGAAAAAAAAATTCCCCGAAAACACAAAAAGTGACATAACATTGCAGATAACGTTCAAAAACCTCTAAAGACCCGTTTCACTACTAAGAGCTTTGCAGCTTCTAAAAGGACATATTTGGCTGTTTTTTCGGGGGCCCCCATACTACACAACGAGGATGAGGAAATATGAAATCAAAAACAGGTGCCTGGACTCTTCTATAACATACCATTTACATAAAAAAATAGAGATATTGTTGTAAAAATAAAGAACGTATCCTTTAATACGTGAGTTGAGGTAGCGGGGGAGTCTCTGAAGAACCGTAGCAAATGCTAGGCCCGTCTGGTTGTCAAGAGACTCCCAGCCAACAGAACTATACAAAATGCAGAGATGCGTACGGAAATTGTCCCCAGTGATAAAACAGTGCTGAGTGATAGACTGAATCCAAAGGTTTTAAAAACAGAGGCTGCTGCACGTAGATAATATCACCATAATCAAGTACTGGGAGAAGCGTTGCTTGAACAATCTTCCTTCTGCTTTCCAAAGAGAGGCAGGATTTACTTCTAGAAAAGAAAACATTCATTATCAGCTTTTGTCAGTTGGTCAATGTGTGCTTTAAAAAGACAGATTATCAGCAATCCAAATACCAAAGTACTTATAATGGGGGGAACTTTCTCAATTTGAGCTCCCTTCAATGTGCAAATACACAGGTTCCCATGGTCAATATTACAAAACCTAGAGAACATAAACTACAGCTAAATGATAATTAAACCAAGTTTATACATCAGTTAGCGAGTTTAGAATAGAGTCAAAACCATACTGAAGGTCATGAAGGGCCTGCTGAACTGAGGGGGCACCAGAGTAAATAACCAATCATCCACATAGAGGGTAACAGATCGACCAATATTATTGGTCTAAGTAGTGAAGAGAACAGGGCCCACCAAAACCGACCCCTGCAGCACACCTTTCATAATATTGAGGAAACTAGATTTGATACAGTCAGTAAGCACATAATGGGTCCTGACCGTTAGTGCTGGAAACAATTGGAAGATGCCTGATCTCGGACTATTTCAAACAACCTTGGAACAAGTAAGAAATGGTCAACCGTATCAAATGCCTTCGACAGGTCAATAAATACAATGACTTTTATGATCTAAACAACAGAGCACATCATCTAAGACGAGTATAACCGCTGAAACAGTGCTATGTCCTGGTCTAAAACCAGACTGGTACAGTGCTATGTCCTGGTCTAAAACCAGACTGGTACAGTGCTATGTCCTGGTCTAAAACCAGACTGGTACAGTGCTATGTCCTGGTCTAAAACCAGACTGGTACAGTGCTATGTCCTGGTCTAAAACCAGACTGGTACAGTGCTATGTCCTGGTCTAAAACCAGACTGGTACAGTGCTATGTCCTGGTCTAAAACCAGACTGGTACAGTGCTATGTCCTGGTCTAAAACCAGACTGGTACAGTGCTATGTCCTGGTCTAAAACCAGACTGGTACAGTGCTATGTCCTGGTCTAAAACCAGACTGGTACAGTGCTATGTCCTGGTCTAAAACCAGACTGGTACAGTGCTATGTCCTGGTCTAAAACCAGACTGGTACAGTGCTATGTCCTGGTCTAAAACCAGACTGGTACAGTGCTATGTCCTGGTCTAAAACCAGACTGGTACAGTGCTATGTCCTGGTCTAAAACCAGACTGGTACAGAGCTATGTCCTGGTCTAAAACCAGACTGGTACAGTGCTATGTCCTGGTCTAAAACCAGACTGGTACAGTGCTATGTCCTGGTCTAAAACTAGACTGGTACAGTGCTATGTCCTGGTCTAAAACCAGACTGGTACAGTGCTATGTCCTGCTCTAAAACCAGACTGGTACAGTGCTATGTCCTGGTCTAAAACCAGACTGGTACAGTGCTATGTCCTGGTCTAAAACCAGACTGGTACAGTGCTATGTCCTGGTCTAAAACCAGACTGGTACAGTGCAGTATTCCAGATCTTAAGGGATAACCCCAAAAACAAAAGGTTAATGATTCTGCCATGTGCAGAAAGCTGCAGCAAAAAGGGATCAAGTGGATCTGTTTACATGATAAATGTGCAGTATTAGTAATAGCAAGTAGGATTCTGGTGGCAAATTGTATCCTAAATATATATTTTAAATTAAAATAAAAAAAATGTTGTACCCCTTTTTCGTGGTGTCCAATTGTTGTAGTAGCTACTATCTCATCTCATCGCTACAACTCCCGTACTGGCTCGGGAGAGACGAAGGTTGAAAGTCATGCGTCCTCCGAAACACAACCCAACCTAGCCGCACTGCTTCTTAACACAGCGCGCATCCAACCCGGAAGCCAGGCGCACCAATGTGTCGGAGGAAACACAGTGCACCTGGCAACCTTGGTTAGCGCGCACTGCGCCCGGCCCGCCACAGGAGTTGCGCGATGAGACAAGGACATCCCTACCGACCAAGCCCTCCCTAACCCAGACGACGCTAGGCCAATTGTGCATCGCCCCATGGACCTCCCGGTCGCGGCCGGTGGACCTCTGGGTTCGCGGTGCAGTACAGCGCCCTTAACCACTACGCCACCCGGGAGGCCCTAAATTAAATTTTTATATCAATGGGCAAGATGCTGTCACATTGTGTGCCCCTATGGACTTGAGATCTGACAGGATATGACAGGTGTAAGCATATTGGTAATAGTTCCAACTCGCCCTCTGATAGGCTGAGTGGAAGTATCACCATATTGCGTATACCAATCAAATCCTCTTAGATCTCCACAAGTGCATAGGACTCGATTTGGCAATGGGACAGCGGGGTTCTCTCCTTTTGGCCTCTCTCCTGTGACCAGGAAACCGATAAGTGGTTGAGTGAATCAGCATTTGAATCAGAACAAGCAAGTTTAAAAACAATATGCTACTTACTGTTTAATCTATAAATGTCCTGCACAACTAACTTTTTTGTTTTGAGCACTTCAGTTATTTTGAGATCCATTGTGTGGGTGTGTCAGGTATCTCAATAGGGGTGTCAGGATGCTGCTCTCCATGTTAGGATTCACATCTACACTATATCTACACTATATGTACAAAAGTATGTGGACGCCCATTCAAATTAGTGGATTCGGCCATCTCAGCCACCCCCGTTGCTGACAGGTGTATAAAACCTAGCACACAGCCATGCAATCTCCATAAACAAACAATGCCAGTAGAATGGCCTTACTGAAGAGCTCAGTTACTTTCAACACGGCACTGTCATAGGATGCCACCTTTCCTACAAGTCAGTTCGTCAAATATCAACTGTAAGTGTGGTTATTGTGAAGTGGAAACATCTTGGAGCAACAACGGCTCAGCCGCGAACCGGTAGAACGGGCCGCAGTGCTGAAGAGCGTAAAAGTCAGTCTTCGGTTGCAACACTCACCACGGAGTTCCAAACTGCCTCTGGAAGCAACATCAGCACAATAACTGTTCATCAGGAGCTTCATGAAATGGGTTTCATGGCCGAGCAGCAGCACACAAGCCTAAGATCACCATGCGCGTTCTCTGGAGTGATGAATCACACTTCACCATCTGGCAGTCCGACAGACGACTCTGGGTTTGGGGGATGACAGGAGCACACCATCTGTCCCAATGCATAGTGACAACAGGTAAAGTTTGGAGGAAGAGGCCCTTTCCTGTTTCAGCATGACAATGCCCCCGTGCACAAAGAGAGGTCCATAAAGAAATCATTTGACGAGATCGGTGTAAGAATTTGACTGGCCTGCATAGAGCCCTGACCTCAACCCCATCGAACACCCTGGGGATGAATTGGAACGCCGACTGAGTCAGGCCTAATCGCCTAACATCAGTGCTCAACCTCACTAATTCTCTTATGGTTGAATGGAAGCAAGTCCCCGCAGTAAAGTTCCAACATCTAGTGGAAAGCCTTCCCAGAAGAATGGAGGCTGTTATAGCAGCAAAGGGGGACCAACTCCATATTAATGCCCATGATTTTGGAATGAGATGTTCGACGAGCCGACATGACTTTTGGTCATGTAGTGCATTTGTCCCTTGAGCACCACCTCAATAATTCGGTAAACTGCCTGATGAATAAGAATGGCCAAGGAAAAGGAGTAAAGGCAATTAAGGTATAAGTTTAATATTTGTTTCAAAGAATGCATATACAAAGAACAGAGACTTAAGACAAAGCATTTGGTTTCGCACCAAAACAACAACAGTTATAATAACAATAATGTTAACTTGGTCTGGACGTCAACCCAACCTCAGAGCCACCAGTGTCTACCAACCAATCATAATCCAGGGTTGACAGACATTCCCTGTCATTGGAGGTCATTGGTGTTTGTAGCTGGTGTGTCAGAGTTCAGCTGAGTTCCGGACCCTAAGTGTAAAAGGACAGGAAGTAACCTTTTTAAAATTAAAAATAAAACAGATTATGGTAAAACATCTGGAGCCTACATTGACGCATGTGCCAGCTTACATTATTATTAAATCTGTTTACCTTTGACCGCAGAGGAGACCAGGGGCTCACCTACAGGCATTACCACAACGTTACCACCACAGAATTACAAGTAATAGAACCGACACAGTCCCTCATACCACAGATTTATTAGGAGGTACACCTAGCAGGGCGGCACAATAGCATTGCCATCGCAGCATGACAATATAGAACACTGAGAAAGGCACAGAATCCTGATGCTGTAAGCATCAATTCATTCATCCAAATGGGACAAAATATGGCCACCGGTCTACACACAACAGAACATTGCTTAGAACAAGTCAGCTTCACTAATAGTTATATGGTTACCATAACGTTGAGACAAAGTTCAGCTAACTCTCCCTTGGTCCCTGGCAACCACTTCTTCTGCTAACACTGTTTAAGTTCCCTGCTTCAAAAGGCCAATTCCTGCATCAAGACCCATCGCGACAGGATGCCTTTAGTTCTTCAGTAATGCCAGTCTAGTCTACTCTAACCTCTTCCCCTACAGTACAGTTCTGAAAGGATTTGGATCGGTATAAGCAGTATGGTCATAAAATATTTCCCCATCTACTTGATTTGGATTTACTAAAGAGCCCAGGTGGTGAGGGATAATTTGGGATTGATCATTAAAATGGCAGACTGTTCTGTCACTAGGAAGGGAGGGGAGACTTTGGCAAAGAAAACAAATAAAAAATGGCTACTTTGCTTTATCAGATGGTGTTGGAGGTGGAGCAGCGGGATTGGGCGCTTGATGTACTCGTCATGAGGGGTGGAGCTTAATAATACAGCAGCGTGTCAAGCTGTCACTCTGAGCCATTTCATTTGAAGGCGGAGCATAGGTCTATCAGAAGTGCACAGGAGCTAGGTGGCTCAGAGCCAAATCAACACCACTGACAATCAGCCTGCTGTCCTATCACCAATGAGCGGTTATGACACCTTGACAGCTTATGTCACCTGTATGACAGCCTGTGTTATCTAACCACCTGGAAGGTTCAAACCCTTTGGAGAGTAAAAGGGGGCATGTTTTGGCCTTCTCCTTGAGTACAGGGCTGAATCTCAATAGACTATAGTTACTGCCTCCTTGTCTCCTTCCCTTTCATCTTCACTGATGTTTAAAGACAATGCCCAGTAGGCATCCATCATATTCCTTTTGCTAACAATTTACTTGGAGACCAGTGTAGAGAAAGGGAAACAAATGAGAGAAATCAACTTGAGCCTAGTGAGATGCACCCGTCTCGCTCTGTCCATCTGAAAGCTCTGACTGTTGTAACTGGAACGGGAGTGTGGCCACGGTAGTCACGGTTACAAGCTGGGTCATGTTCTCTTCTGTGCCTCTCTTCCCGTTGGTCCGCTGGTTGAACACAGGGATGGAGCAACTCATCGCTCCTTATTGCAGAGTCTAATCTGAAACTTTTGTTTGTTCCTATACTTTGCTTCAGAGTGCATGGCTGTCAATCAGCCTTAGCAGAGCAAGGGAGGAGGGGATGGGGGGGTGAAGGGGGAGGGTGTACATGTGTGTGAGAGTTGGGGTCATTCATAGCAGCACACATTTGCGTTTCTTCTTGGGCTCGGGAGGCTCCAGCGCAGCCAGTATCGCCTCATCAAACACATTCTTTAGGCCTTTCTGTGGATAAAAACAAAACACACAGGCTCAGTGAAGGCTCAACACACACACACAAAAACACACACACACACACACACACAGGCTCAATGAAGGGGCAACACAGACACACACACAAACACACACAGGCTCAATGAAGGGGCAACACAGACACACACAAACACACACAGGCTCAATGAAGGGGCAACACAGACACACACACAAACACACACAGGCTCAATGAAGGGGCAACACAGACACACACACAAACACAGGCTCAATGAAGGGGCAACACAGACACACACACACACACAGGCTCAATGAAGGGGCAACACAGACACACACACACACAGGCTCAATGAAGGGGCAACACAGACACACACACACACACACAGGCTCAATGAAGGGGCAACACAGACACACACACACACACAGGCTCAATGAAGGGGCAACACAGACACACACACACACACAGGCTCAATGAAGGGGCAACACAGACACACACACAAACACACAGGCTCAATGAAGGCTCAACACAGACACACACACAAACACACACAGGCTCAATGAAGGGGCAACACAGACACACACAGGCTCAATGAAGGCTCAACACACACACAGGCTCAATGAAGGCTCAACACACACACAGGCTCAATGAAGGCTCAACACAGACACACACACACAAACACACAGGCTCAATGAAGGGGCAACACAGACACACACACACACACACAGGCTCAATGAAGGGGCAACAGACACACACACACACAGGCTCAATGAAGGGGCAACACAGACACACACACACACACACACACACACACACACACACAATGAAGGGGCAACACAGACACACACAAACACACACAGGCTCAATGAAGGCGCAACACACACACAGGCTCAATGAAGGCTCAACTCAGACACACACACAAACACACAGGCTCAATGAAGGGGCAGCACAGACACACACACAAACAGGCTCAACACACACACAGGCTCAATGAAGGCTCAACACAGACACACAAACACAGGCTCAATGAAGGCTCAACACACACAGGCTCAACACACACACAGGCTCAATGAAGGGGCAACACACACACACACAGGCTCAATGAAGGGGCAACACACACACACACAGGCTCAATGAAGGGGCAACACACACACACACAGGCTCAATGAAGGGGCAACACACACACACAGGCTCAATGAAGGGGCAACACACACACACAGGCTCAATGAAGGGGCAACACACACACACACAGGCTCAATGAAGGGGCAACACACACACACACACACAGGCTCAATGAAGGGGCAACACACACACACAGGCTCAATGAAGGGGCAACACACACACACACACACAGGCTCAATGAAGGGGCAACACACACACACACAGGCTCAATGAAGGGGCAACACACACACACACACAGGCTCAATGAAGGGGCCACACACACACACACAGGCTCAATGAAGGGGCCACACACACACAGGCTCAATGAAGGGGCCACACACACACAGGCTCAATGAAGGGGCCACACACACACAGGCTCAATGAAGGGGCCACACACACACAGGCTCAATGAAGGGGCAACACACACACACACAGGCTCAATGAAGGGGCAACACACACACACACACACACAGGCTCAATGAAGGGGCAACACACACACACACAGGCTCAATGAAGGGGCAACACACACACACACAGGCTCAATGAAGGGGCAACACACACACACACAGGCTCAATGAAGGGGCAACACACACATACACACAGGCTCAATGAAGGGGCAACACACACACACACAGGCTCAATGAAGGGGCAACACACACACACACAGGCTCAATGAAGGGGCAACACACACACACACAGGCTCAATGAAGGGGCAACACACACACACAGGCTCAATGAAGGGGCAACACACACACACACAGGCTCAATGAAGGGGCAACACACACACACACAGGCTCAATGAAGGGGCAACACACACACACACAGGCTCAATGAAGGGGCAACACACACACACACAGGCTCAATGAAGGGGCAACACACACACACACAGGCTCAATGAAGGGGCAACACACACACACAGGCTCAATGAAGGGGCAACACACACACACAGGCTCAATGAAGGGGCAACACACACACACACAGGCTCAATGAAGGGGCAACACACACACACACACACAGGCTCAATGAAGGGGCAACACACACACACACACACAGGCTCAATGAAGGGGCAACACACACACACACACACAGGCTCAATGAAGGGGCAACACACACACACACACAGGCTCAATGAAGGGGCAACACACACACACACACAGGCTCAATGAAGGGGCCACACACACACACAGGCTCAATGAAGGGGCCACACACACACAGGCTCAATGAAGGGGCCACACACACACAGGCTCAATGAAGGGGCCACACACACACAGGCTCAATGAAGGGGCCACACACACACAGGCTCAATGAAGGGGCAACACACACACACACAGGCTCAATGAAGGGGCAACACACACACACACACACAGGCTCAATGAAGGGGCAACACACACACACACAGGCTCAATGAAGGGGCAACACACACACACACAGGCTCAATGAAGGGGCAACACACACACACACAGGCTCAATGAAGGGGCAACACACACATACACACAGGCTCAATGAAGGGGCAACACACACACACACAGGCTCAATGAAGGGGCAACACACACACACACAGGCTCAATGAAGGGGCAACACACACACACACAGGCTCAATGAAGGGGCAACACACACACACAGGCTCAATGAAGGGGCAACACACACACACACAGGCTCAATGAAGGGGCAACACACACACACACAGGCTCAATGAAGGGGCAACACACACACACACAGGCTCAATGAAGGGGCAACACACACACACACAGGCTCAATGAAGGGGCAACACACACACACACAGGCTCAATGAAGGGGCAACACACACACACACACAGGCTCAATGAAGGGGCAACACACACACACACACAGGCTCAATGAAGGGGCAACACACACACACACACACACAGGCTCAATGAAGGGGCCACACACACACACAGGCTCAATGAAGGGGCCACACACACAAACAGGCTCAATGAAGGGGCCACACACACACACAGGCTCAATGAAGGGGCCACACACACACAGGCTCAATGAAGGGGCCACACACACACAGGCTCAATGAAGGGGCCACACACACACAGGCTCAATGAAGGGGCAACACACACACAGGCTCAATGAAGGGGCAACACACACACACACACACAGGCTCAATGAAGGGGCAACACACACACAGGCTCAATGAAGGGGCAACACACACACACACACACACACACACACAGGCTCAATGAAGGGGCAACACACACACACACACACAGGCTCAATGAAGGGGCAACACACACACACACACACACACACACACACACAGGCTCAATGAAGGGGCAACACACACACACACACACAGGCTCAATGAAGGGGCAACACACACACACACACAGGCTCAATGAAGGGGCAACACACACACACACACAGGCTCAATGAAGGGGCAACACACACACACACAGGCTCAATGAAGGGGCAACACACACACAGGCTCAATGAAGGGGCAACACACACACAGGCTCAATAAAAGGGCATTCAACTTAATAGAACACAAAGGGGTTAAAAGATCAAGTGCAAACTAAACCATAGCATTAGACATAAAAGGAAATAAAAAGTCAGGATACTTCATTCTCATAGAGGGCTGGAAATGAACAGAGACAACTGGGGATATTATCAACAAAGGAACATAGTAATAGTACCTGCAGTGATTCATGTCAAAGTGAAGTTGGATCAGGCAGTGAGCCTTCAAAACAAAGGGAGGTACGAGAGGACATGGGCTCAGAGACACACACACAGGGCCCAAGGGGATTCAAGTATAAACAACCAAAGTCACACCACTAAAGTCAAAAAGGTGTTGAGAAAGACACACAGGTTTACCCTGATCACTAAAGACCCTACTGTTAGCCAGAACCTCCCATGGCGTCTGCAGATCAACATGTAATTAGTCAGAGCAGCACACACACAGTTAGAGCAGCTTAGGATTGGAAGGAATGCCTTGGGCCATGTCATGTGAGAGTCGTACAATACAGATGAGCAGAGCAGGAAACCCATGTATCCCTCTGTTCGGGGAATCTCTAGAAACCCCACAGAAAACCTATGGCAAGACTTATATTTGAAAACCAGAGTTTAGGCTCTATATCATACTGGTCTTGGAGGCTGTGCGGCCAGAGGACAGAGCACTACTGAGCTGCTATCCAGCTGTCCCCATAGATAGAGGAAGGAAAGGAGAGGCAGAGGAAAAGGATAGCAATTTTAGTAGTCCTTTATTCATTCATTTCACAAATAATTCCACACAATTATATTAGCTTTTTAATATTTTTAAACTCCCAAGATGGCTAGATATGAACTGCAGCAATGGAACATAACAGAGTGGAACAGAGAGAGAGTTTGGGCCCCGTGATGCTGCTACTGGGTTCTGGCTCTAATTCCATTGCTTCCCTTTGCAAGTTTGGCTTTAAAGTTCAACAATCAGTCATCAGTCCACACTGCCCAAAAGGTGCCAACATGGCTTCCGCGACATTATCTAATAGCACTGGTGTGCTTTTCAGTTGAAACCAGGATGGCCAAACTCTCTATCTGTGGCTCTGGCACTTGACAGCCCTAAATGTCACCACGGTCACACCTCAGTCTCGTCATACACCAGCAGTAGTACAAAAAACACAACATTAGGAATCATGGAGGCTCCTCGAATTGGTGCTTAAATCACAATGCTGTGGAGTCAAGTAAATCAGACACTCCCTTAACTCTGGACTCTCCAAAGACCATAACAGAAGGAGAAACACTAACCAAAGAAGAAGACACATAGGCCGTGTCTCAAATCACATCCTAATTCCCAAAGTACACTACTTGGTCCACTATGGGTAATAGGGTGTCATTTGAGATTTGCCCTGAGAGGATAAGTGATGTGATTAACCAAACCCAAAGTCAGCACTGATAGATCTGAGAAAAGCCAAGAGCAACGGACACAGTCCTTCAGGCACAGTGAGGCCATGAGGACAAGTAAACAAAAAGGGGAGGGAAGGAAGAGTCAGTAACACTGTCGTAAAGGGGAAGTGGATACAGGGGATAGCTTGAAGAGGTGGTTGGTTGGGTTTAAACTAAAAGTAAGCAGCAGACAAGGAGAGAAAGACATTAGAATATACAGCACTTCCTCTTTCTTTGCGTCTCTGGTGGCTCTAGGGCGGCTAGGATAGCTTCATCAAATACATTCTTCAGCCCTCGCTATAACGACAAAGGGGAGGGGAGAAAACGACAACAGTTAGCACAGCAAACATAGAAAAAAAGGGTTGAGAAGAGAAGAAAATAGGATAGGGAAACAGAGTGGAAAAGAGGGGAAGTAGAGAGGGTGGAAAGGGTAGAGAGGGAGAGGGTAGAGAGGGAGAGGGTAGAGAGGGAGAGGGTAGAGAGAAAGAGTAAGTGCAACATTGTGTAGAAAATCTAACAGAGCACAAGGAGACTAAAGAGGACTGGAAGATAGCTAAAGTTGGTAGAGGAGATGAGGAACCCTCTAGACTATGTAGATACTGCCCTAAGAGATCAGAGCTGAAGCGTTTGAGATAGAAGTTTCCCTGACCCACAGATCTAGGATCAAATGACCCTACCCCCCTGTCCCAACCTTCACTATCAGGTGCAAATAACATCTGACCCAGGACGGGTGGTTAGGGCAACATCTGACTGGCAGGCAGAACAGTCACACAGGAAACAGGATATTGCATCAGCAGCTCTTACAGCAGAGGAAGCTGGTCTAGAGAGAGGAAGGACGGGGGCAGGATGCCAGGGCAGCGCAGGAGAGGAAGAGACACAAGATGGGGTTGGGGAGGGAGACCTAAACTTGGCCACAGTTATGATCCACTATGGCCCATGGTTTCCGTTACAGTAAAGCCCTCGACTCCCACCGAGTAACACCATAGGGCACAAGATGGCCGTATGAGAGGGAGGTGATCGCTGTACTCCTTCAGTTTTCCTATTTCTTATGACTGTGGTCGGCAACAGGCCAGATTTTTGTTTTTGGTCAAAATAGACCGTAAAATCACCAGGAATTCAGCAAAAAAAATTGTTTAAATAATTCTGCTCCCATTTGTCCACCACTTGGAGGTATTCTAGCCCTGATATCACACAAAAGTCTTGGACTACAGAGGTTTCTAAATCTGAACAAAAATAATATTTACGCTCATTGAATATTAGAGAAGCACACTACCCCATGTTTCAATGCAAACTGGGCTTAATTGGCACACACTGGGCTTAATTGGCGCAGTGATTTATGGTGAGAAAGACAATAGCAAAGTCTACTCATAAAATATTTGCATAATATTGTAAATATTATGCAAAGTTAAATTGTTTAATACTAAGTTAGTATTAAACAATATTGCTTTGTCATTTACATTCTGTATAGAAGGGGTGCTTTTTGAGCTCCTGTACCCTGTAAGCACACCTGACTGTATAACAATGCAGGGTTAATTGAACTGTAAAATAAGACTAAATGCATTTAAAAATGTAAGCTGTGAATGCCTGAAATCTATTACCTTGATGTAGTTCAAGTTGCTACTGTGTAACTGACATACAGGCACGACTGCTAGCAATTAAAACCCATATTTTCACATTTTAAGAAATAGTAACGAAATATACTATCATATCAATACATAAGCACATTCATCTCCTCATTTTATATATGAAGTACGGTCACTTATTGGAGAAGCTTTTAACCATTTCTGAAATAGAATGTGCTTATCTGACAGTAGCCTCAAAAATACCTTTTTGCAGCTTTGAAACTGGCCACTAGTGGGAACTCAGTCAATAATGTATAATAAAACAGAAGACTGGCTAAGAATAAAACACTCATCGATTTAACCAGATTAATTAGTTGAAACATTCAACTTTTTATTTCAATCCACAGATGGAGGTGGGTTTAGTAGGTTCCTCTACTGATTCACAGGGAACAGCCAGAGTGGGACTAGAACCAGACACGTTGAGGTTTCAGGGCACTAGTACCTCCTGCCATAAAGGTCAGGATACAACACAGATCAGAACACGCAGCCAGTCCGTGGACCAACACTGTACCGTTCTCCATCCACTTTCTTGTTTCTTTGATCCGTGACAGATGATATGTAGCATTGAAACAAAATGGTGCATTTCTTAATGTCCGCTCACTTCAGCTGACCAGAGACGAGAGAGAAAACTTCGCTGCAAGTGTCCTGTGTGATTTCAGGATTGTGAAGATGTGTGGGAGTGACTCTGATGATGTTCTAACGTGTTTGTGGAAGGGACTTGCATGTGCTAGGCTGGGGGCGTGTAGCATGCGTCTCTCTTTGCTCATACATGTGTGGGGACTGTGTGTGTGTGTGAGGTTGCACAACAGTGTGTGTGGTCTTACCTGCGTGAGGGCTGAGCACTCCACATATTTGACGGCCTTGAGGTCTTTGGCCAGTTTCTCTGCGGTCTCAAGAGCGATGGGCTTCTGTTTGTTCTTGGCCAGCTTCTCTATGGTGGACGGGTCGTCTCGCAGATCTATCTGAGTCCCCACCAACAGGAACGGGGTCTTTGGACAGTGGTGGGTGATCTCTGGAACCCACTGGAACACACGGGTTAGAGAGTGTGTGAGTGACACGGGGAGGAGACTGGAAGAGAGGCAGCAGTAGAAGATGGGAGGAAGAGAAGGCCAACCTTTTCTTTGACATTTTCGAAGGAGGAGGGGGAAACGACGGAGAAACAGACGAGGAAGACATCTGTCTGGGGATAACTCAGAGGTCGTAACCTGTCGTAGTCCTCCTGACCTGGGGGGAGAGAGAGAGAACACACAACGTTAGCCTACACACACACACACACGGAACACACACGGACATTGGCAGGCCATCCAGAGAAGGCAGGGTGTCTTTGATCAGACTGAGGCAGAGCCAAAACTCTCCACTTTATAGAGACCAGGACACACCCTAATCTAAAATAGCAATGACACACATTTTAAATATTTGATTTGAATCCAGTGTAGACTGTACCTGCAGTGTCAAACAAGCCCAGGGTGTAGGGCTCCCCTCCTATCATTACAGTTACAGCATAGTTGTCAAACACCTGCAACACAAAGAGACACATGAGCGAGAGAGAGACGGGGGAGCGAGCGAGAGAGAGAGAGACGGGGGAGCGAGCGAGAGAGAGAGAGACGGGGGAGCGAGCGAGAGAGAGAGAGACGGGGGAGCGAGCGAGAGAGAGACGGGGGAGCGAGCGAGAGAGAGAGAGACGGGGGAGCGAGCGAGAGAGAGAGAGAGACGGGGGAGCGAGCGAGAGAGAGACGGGGGAGCGAGCGAGAGAGAGACGGGGGAGCGAGTGAGAGAGAGACGGGGGAGCGAGTGAGAGAGAGACGGGGGAGTGAGAGACGGGGGAGCGAGCGAGAGAGAGAGAGAGAAACGGGGGAGAGAGAGACGGGGGAGCGAGCGAGAGAGCCGCGCGAGAGAGAGAGCCGCGCGAGAGAGAGAGCCGCGCGAGAGAGAGAGCCGCGCGAGAGAGAGGGGTTAGAGGTGTGTGTTTAAGGTACTTACCGTGGGTACATATTCAGAGGGGAACTTGTTTGTGGTGTAGGAGATGAGCAGACAGGTTTTACCCACAGCTCCGTCACCCACCACAACACACTTGATCGTTTGCATAGCTGTGCTTTAGAAACCTCTCTACTCATTCAAGATCTAGAGTGTAAAAGAACCAGAAGAGAGATTAGTGGGTACAACGGCAGAACGACAGCCTCGGAGACAGCTACAGGCTAATGAGCACCCTGTTCAAGGCCTACGCTTTTTTGTTTCTAAAATAAAATGAAAATGTTGTCTTCATGCCATTTACATTCTCCATTCCAAGCAGCGTGGTTGGGCTGCGGACTGAGGTAGCGACAGCATACTGCCCCTGAACGTGAGAATCAGAGATGAGGAAGAAGACCGGTTGGAATAATCATGAGCTGAAGTTCACTCAGTGAGACAGACCGAGCTCTGACAGTCACTATTACACATCTCTTCCATGGGGTCTTCTGACCATCTCTTCTTACACACACCATCTCCCTCCATTTCTCTACCCACACACAACCGCTCTCAATACACATGCAGGTGTGTCATGTACACACACTACCCTCTTCTCTCCCTGTCATTACACACTTGCTCATTACATAAACCATGCTTTCATTACACACACCATCCAGCCAGAGAGACCACATCACAGTTCAGTGAAAGAGAAGTGTTGGTTAAGAGGTGCAACAGTGACTACAGTCAACACCCAGACACATCTCCTGTTCCATAGCTGATTGACGCAGGCCCGGTCTGTAAAACAACCTCTTGCCTGGCCCAAACCCTTCCGCATTACAGGGATTTCTTCAATAGATGACAGATGGGTTGAATAGAGATTCAGGAATATTTCTAATCCACTCATCTCATTCTTTTAGATCTGAGGTGATAGGAGGAGACAGGGGCCTGTTCTGTAACTACACCTCCAGAAACGACCCTAATGGAGAAAACTATAGACAGAGGGAAGGACATTTGGGTCATTTAAATAGTAGTGTCATTCACACAAACAAGGCATGGCTGTGCAGGGTCACACATACAGCAGAGCTGGGCTGCTGGCATGGAGAAATGGGCTCCATCAGTGAGAGGAGAACACTGGGTTTTGTGATGCTACGGAACACACACCTCACACTGATCTTCACTTTACCCATCTACTACCCGTAGAACAAGCAAGACAAAGGTCGCAATAACGCAGAAATGGTCCGTTTTACTGGGGGGAAATCAGTAACCACAGAGAGGAAGTGGGAAGAAACCAGCAAGCAGACAGGCAGACAAAGATCTGATTGGCTGACCTGGAAGAAGAGGGTGGCATACTTTCAATTGCAGCTATACATGTTTTGGGATAGATAAATATAAACGGATCAAACTGACCTAAGACACTGATTTGACAGCGAGGCCTAAATGCTTTATCATTGGCACAGCAACATCTAGTAGCAAATAAATAACCCATATCCATGCACAGTACTAGACAATGGCAGATGTTATTGGCACAACACATTTGAAATCAGCCTAAATAAAATAAAACATTGTCTGTATACATACATCATTTACCATATTATTTCATGATAATATAGTGACGTCAGTCCCCAGCCACTGCAGGCCACTCACACAGACAACCAGGCCTGGAATTTTGTGATCTCAGGGGCGAGGAAATTTGGTCTTCAAGAGATTCCCAATCTGCCAGGGCACCAAGGCCATTAACCAAAATAGCCAAATAAATTGATTAGAACTGTGCTGGTACGGTTTATATTTAGGTGCAGGAGCGCCACAATACTTTTGAGCTAATATTCTAGAAGAGGAACAGGAGCTCAAGCAGTAGAACGTTTGAGTACTCAGTACTCAGCTCTGGTGAGCTCAGGCCAAAGTCAAACACTGCTTCTTAAGCCCTTGCGCAAATAGCCTACTGCTGCTTCTGTACGAAGCTCACTGACGCTGGAAACTGAGCACCCAGAATATTTTATACAATGTTGCAAGTTTGCTAGCACAAGCTTCAGGCCAGACCCAAGTTAATAATTGATCATGTTTCAAGAAAAGTTCATCACAGAGTTCACAACGAGCCAGGCGGCCCAAACTGCTGCATATACAGACACTGCTTGCACTGAATGCAAGAGAAGTTACAATTTCCCTAGTTAATATTGCCTGCTAACATTCATTTATTTTAACTAAATATGCAGGTTTTCTTTTATGTACTACTGTGCATTGATTTTAAGAAAGGCTTCGATGTTTATGATCAGGTACATTTGCGCAACGATCGTGCTTTTTTCACAAATGCACTTTTCTTAAATCCTCAACCATTTGCGGAGTTGAAGTAGGCTGTAATTTGATGATAATTGAACAGGCACCGCATTGATTATATGCAACGCATGACAAGCTAGTTAACCTAGTAATATCAACCATGTGTATTTAACGAGTGATTATGAAAATATCCATTGTTTTTTATAAGAGAAGTTTAATGCAAGCCAGCAACTTATCTTGGCTCCTTGCACCCACATGTACAACTATGTAACAAAATATGGAAAAAGTCAAGGGGTGTGAATACTTTGAAGGCCAAACACTAGAGTCATGTTTGACAAATAATGTAGGATAATTCATTTTGATGCTGCACTCGTGTAACAGGAGTTCAGTCTGCCACACAGTCTCCTTGTGGATTGCAATGTAATCGGTCATAATTGGCGCCCAAAAAGGCAGATTACAGATTGTTATGGGGGAAAAGGTTTTATAAAAATCGGCTCTAATTAAATCGGCCATGCCGATTAATCGGTCAACCTCTAATAGGAGATTTTACTAAAAAACACATAGGGTGTGTCTATATATGGAAGAATATATGTTTAGAAATTGACCAATTGATTGGTCTAAAGAACAGACAACTTTCCGTCGACCAACATGTTGTTGTTGTGGACAGCCCTAACAAATGTATATAAATAATTAGCCTACATGTCAAAGTGTAGGCGATAGACGATATGTATTGGCTACAGCTGACATGAGGGAGGCGCCAGAAACTGCAGCCAAACATGAATGAGACTTTTAATTACATATACAGTGCCTTCAGAAAGTACTCACACCCCTTGAATTTTTTCCATTTTGTTGTTACAGCCTGAATTTCAAATGTTTAAACACAATACCCCATAATGTCAAAGTGGAATAATTTTTTCAAAAATGATACTAGTTAATAATCTGAAATGTCTCAAGTCAATAAATATTTGACGCCTTTGTTATGGCAAGCCTAAATATGTTCAGGAGTCAAAATTTGCTTAAGTCACATAATACACAACATGACCAAAAGTACGTGGACATCTGCTTGAACATCTCATTCCAAAATCTTTGGCATTAATATGGAGTTGGTCCACCATTTGCTGCTATAACAGCCTCCACAATTCTGGATATGATTTTCACTAGATGTTGGAACGGGGGAGTTGCTTCCATTCAGTCACAAGAACATTAGGGATGCCGGGCAGTAATATTGGGCTATTAGGCCTGGCTTGCAGTTCCAATTCATTCCAAAGGTGTTCAATGGGGTTGAGGTTAGGGCTAGTGCAAGCCAGTCAAGTTCTTCCACACCTATCGACAAAAACATTTCTGTATGGATCTTGCTTTGTGGGCATTGTCATGCTGAAACAGGAAAGGGCCTTCCCCAAACTGTTGCCACGAAGTTGAAAGCACAGAAACGTCTAGAATGTTTTTCTATGCTGTAGAGCTTGCAGAACTTAGAAAATAATAAATGGGTGTCGAAAGCTCATAGACTTAAGGCATCAGCCTGATTCAGTTTGGCTAGCACATAGCCGACCCCAACAAGTGTGCTCATACTCTTAAAAGACCTTTGCTTGATTTTTTTATTTTTATAAAAAGCGGTAATAGTACTGTTAGTCTGAATTAATCGAACATATATTGGAAATTAATAACATTTCTTGAGATCTTAGTTGTGCAATTTTGCAACTAAGATGTTTGTATTTCTCAATGAAAAAATGTGCAGGAAAATAAGTATCTTGTTGAACGACAACATAATTTATTGAAGAATATCTACCGTTGACCAATCACCGACGAAGGGACGTAGACATCACAGAAAGGAGTCATAATATGCAAACTCTTCTGAACAGTTTTGGTTGGGGAGCATGATAAAAAGACTCACAGCTGTAATTGCTGTCAAAGGTCATTCTAACATACACTGACACAGGGGGTTGAATACTTCTCTAAATCATTTTCCAAAAATTTTAACATTTTTCTTCCACTTGGACAGAGTATCGTGTAGATCGTTGACAGAAAATGACAATTAGATCTATTTTAATACCACTGCAAATGCGAGTGGTTTCACGGCAGAGACGGAAAGAGCTAAAGACTTAAAACATGTTAAAGTGACCAGGATTGTGTCTTTGGCTGGTGGACAACAAAAGAAAATTGAAAACATGAGAAATACTGGTTTCAATGGCATATGTGGACAAGTTTATAAAACAATCCCCTTACTATTCCTATGGTCAGAACTAGTCTTGGGAGGTAAAATAAATAAAAACATGTATTTGGAAAAGGCCACTGGATGATTTTTCAACACTGCCAATACTGTTGTAACTAATTCTTAAGTGTTTTTTATTATAAATTTGAATACGTGTAGCTACTTTAAGTAAAATACCTGCAGTCAACTTGTGCAATGGTTCAGGAGATTAAAAAAACATTGGGTTCTTCATGTCAGCCGTTACATTATTATGGCGCTTACTGTAGTCCCCAGTCACGTGCTGTTTGATTACAAGCACACAAAGATGAGACCCGAGCCTTGTGAATCACTCACTGTAGTGCAGCATGCGCCAGGTGATCCAATTACAGTACGGAATTCACAGCTAAATGTTTGCCAGCTAGATATCTTCAAACTATTAAAAGTGAACTGTCTAAAAATGTGCTAAATGCTCTGCAGTTGTGCATTTGGTTTGCTAATTTAGTAGCTAGTTAGCTATCTAGCTAAGTGGTTAACTCTTCCACAATCAACCATTCACTTGATACCAGCAGAGAATCACCTCCTGGATCAAGAGCCTTGCTGGCTAGTATTTGTTTTGTGCGTGCAGCAAACCGAGTTGCATTTGACTTACTTGTACAGATTCTGACCAAAAATATACAAAAAGTTCGTAGTGCGTTCATTAGCATTAAGTCAGCATGCTCGATGAGATTTTACATGTACTTGTTAGCATTGCTAACCTTTGGATTACAGAGTATCATTTGGGTTTGAAAACAACACCCCTTGTGTTCAATGCAGGTATTACATATTACCTTTAGCACTTACACTGAACAAAAAAAATATATGAAATGCAACAAAGATTTTACTGAGGTACAGTTCATATAAGGAAATTAGTTCATTGAAATAAATTCATTAGGCCCTAATCTATGGATTTCACATGACTGGGCAGGGGTGCAGCCATGGGTGGACATAGACCCAACCACTGGGGAGCAAGGCCAAGCCAATCAAAATGAGTACTCCTCAGAATCATCAGTCGGACAGCTGCAGTCAGCATACCAATTGCACACTCCCTCAAAACTTGAGAAATTTGTGGCATTGTGTTGTATGACTGAACTACACATTTTTAAAGTGGCCTTTTTACTGTCCCCGGCACAAGGTGCACCTGTGTAATGATCGTGCAGTTTAATCAGCTTCTTGATATGCCACACCTGTTTATTTCAGCTCATATATATAAGAGCGAGAGCGAGAAATGTGTGAGTACACAAACAGTCAAAAGAGGTCAAATGCCAATCCCCAGTACAGATAACTCATCCAGAGCTCGTTGACTTCTGGCAGAAAGCTATTCAAAGATATGATGGCAAACATTTAGTTGTGAATTGCATACAAATGTAGCGAGGAAGAGAGAGAAAGCAAGACTACAAGTCATATTTCAAGTGAGCAAGAGAGCGCAAGAGTGAAAGAAACAGCGTGTGCAAACAAACTGGTCATGCACAGATGGACCCCATCCTTCCATACCACAACACCCTAAGGATGTGGTGCTGACCATCGTTCTGGTCCAGTAGGACACACAGCAGATTGATCAGGGTGTTCTCTTTCTACAGTGACTCCAGGCAGCTGGACACTGGCTGGGGTGAGTTGATGCAGATGCCAAGTTATGAGTGATAGCACTGTTTAGGTGGTCTGCACGAGAAGAACCCACAGAGGTCCAAACTAGAGGTCGACCGATTAATCGGAATGGCTGATTAATTAGGGCAGATTTCAAGTTTTCATAACAATCTGAAATCGGTATTTTTGGGTGCCGATTTTTAAAAAAAGATTTTTTTTTATGTCTTTATTTAACTAGGCAAGTCAGTTAAGAACACCTTATTTTCAATGACGGCCTAGGAACGGTGTGTTAACTGCCTTGTTCAGGGGCAGAACGACAGATTTTCACCTTGTCAGCTCAGGGGATTCAATCTTGCAACCTTACAGAAAACTAGTCCAATGCAATAACGACCTGCCTCTCTCGTTGCACTCCACAAGGAGACTGCCTGTTACGCGAATGTAGTTAGCCAAGGTAAGTTGCTAGCTAGCATTAAACTTATCTTATAAAAAAACAATCAATCATAATCACTAGTTAACTACACATGGTTGATGATATTACTAGATATTATCTAGCGTGTCCTGCTTTGCATATAATCTGACTGAGCATACAAGCATACAAGTATCTGACTGAGTGGTGGTAGGCAGAAGCAGGCGTGTAAACATTCATTCAAACAGCACTTTCATGCGTTTTGCCAGCAGCTCTTCGTTGTGCGTCAAGCATTGCGCTGTTTATGACTTCAAGCCTATCAACTCCCGAGATGAGGCTGGTGTAACCGAAGTGAAATGGCTAACTAGGGGAACGAAAGCTATACTGTTACACTGGAAATACTAAAGTGCCTATAAGAACATCCAATAGTCAAAGGTTAATGAAATATAAATGGTATAGAGGGAAATAGTGCTATAATTCCTATAATAACTACAACCTAAAACGTATTAACTGGGAATATTGAAGACTCATGTTAAAAGGAACCACCAGCTTTCATATGTTCTCATGTTCTGAGCAAGGAACTGAAACGTTAGCTTTCTTACATAGCACATATTGCACATTTACATTCTTCTCCAACACTGTTTTTGCATTATTTAAACCAAATTGAATATGTTTCATTATTTACTTGAGGGTAAATTGATTTTATTGATGTATTATATCAAGTTAAAATAAGTGTTCATTCAGTATTGTTGTAATTGTCATTATTACAAATAAATAAATAAATAAAATTGGCTGATTAATCGGTAACGGCTTCTTGGGTCCTCCAATAAATCGGTATCGGCATTGAAAAATCATAATCGGTCTACCTCTAGTCCAAACGTTGCCACATCTAGCCCCTCCACCCTGAGCGGTTTACCAGACAAAACTGGGACCCATTAAAGCCTATTGCTGCCCCCTGCTAGATTAATGAGCATGTTCAACCCACAGCCTGCAAAATGTTCTCACCTCGTCTGTCTAGTAGCACTGACAGTCTATCCGTCTACCCATATTTTACCCTGCACTGACACCGTCTATTTATAACTAATCAACACTGTTAATAGCTAATACAATCGTCATACTTCCAGAAGGGTGACCTGCATGACCAAAGCGGATGTCATGAGACGGCTACAGCTAATTCTGCCAAGGCCAAGTCCAAACGGATGGACTCAAAGTAGGCACAACAGCCTGGGGTTTGGGCCATCTAGTGGTTACAGACACCATCTTTGGTGCATGTAGACCCGTGAGAGCATAGGATCGTATCCCGATCCCGGCGTTCCACACACACACACACACTTCTGTTCATCATTTGATATAGGCCAATAAAATGTACTGTTAAAAGGAAACTCCAATAGTTGCCAACCAACACCAAGCAATGTGAACTTTTCACCTGTGGACTCAAGACTACACTGAATCTGTCTGACTGTCAATACTGATTCTGTGGGTGTATCTATAAGCTTATTTCACTGATCTGGCTGAACTTGCTTCTGAGTGCTGGCTGGCCTACAAATACAAATGAGTGGATAAAGGCTGATGCAGTCATTACTACAACTGTAAAGCGTCTCCATCGCCACACACACATCTAATGTTGACCTAATACTAGCGGGTGTTCCAAGAATGTCTAAAGAGAAGATTCTCCATCCCACTCCTTTGTATTTGCAAGGGTTCACTGTAATAAAACATCTGCAAGAAATTCAGTAGAAATGTGAAATTAGGCTACCCTTCCTAGCAAACCAATATGTCGTCTCATATCTATGGCACTTCTACAGTACGAAAAAACTATTCAAATGTATGCACTCACTACTGTAATTTGCTCTGTGTAAGAGTGTCTGCTAAATGACTCATATTTTAAAATGTAGAGAGCAGGGGACACAGAATGTAGTTGTACAATTGTTTTCAGGGACTTCCTCCTCTGGGCTTACAGTTAAATGCTGTGCAGTAATAGGCTACCAAAACCAGCTCTATCTGCAAGGCGGTGTCTGGTATTACGCCGGGTTTACTCACCCTGAAAGGCTTTAGTGATCATTCACAGCCTCCCTGTTTCCTTCCTACTGGCTATGTAGAAAAACACAGACTCACATACTGCTAACCAGCCCTTCAATCAAAGGTCCATGTTAGTAAAGACAGCCAAATTACTATTACTGCACACCACTGTACTGTCTGGTACACCAAGCAAATGAAATCAATGTACTACAGAAAGTCAATAATGTTCAGTTGGATCCCTTTTCTATTAGCACTGACTATATAGGGCACTGTGTAATAGGGGAAATCAGCTCTACACAAGACAACTTACCACACACACTTTCCTATGGCATGGATCTCAAGTCCAACTACCTTGATTAGAATTGGTCTGGGTAATTAGCATGGAAGGTCAGTCGCCGTCTGTTTTATTGCAACATCCAACATTATTGGATTATTTAGCTATGCAATCAATTTTAGTGCGGATTCAACATCCGGACTTCACAGGAATGCAGCATCATCAAAACATTGGCCGAATGTCAACCTTAACTTCTTAGCTGGGTAAATTATGAATAATGTCCTGGTAGCTTGGTAATAACAACATACGAGCTAAATAACGTAACGGATCGTACTAGTCGATGGCCTAATCTGTTTGGTGACAATTTTATCACATTGATAGGGAAATGTTCGACAATCACAACAATTTGCTAAATAATAACACGCCTAGGTAATATTAACGTTACATTTACAAACTACATTGTCTTGAAATAATTAAACATTCTGCGTTCTGGCTACCATCGTTTAGTTTTCCTTCCCGGCTTTCTCAGTAACGTTACTCTCCCTGGCAGTTTTTAGCAGTGAGCAACCATCGCCATTCGAGCTACTTAGTTATCCAAGTTAACAGTTAGCAACAGTGCGATCGGTCAATGATGAAGAAATACATAATAACGTTATTTGTTTTCATATGAACCCTGTCATACCGGTTAGCTCATTTAGATATAATATTTAATTGAAAATGAATGATTACCGTTGACCTAGCTTGCTCTCAGCTTCCTCTGCTGCTAGCTAGTAACGTTAGTTTGCAGTAGACTGGCTGGCAAGCGGATGCTGTTGTTGAATGAGATTGACAAAATGAAGCATTTTATCTCCAATTTAGTAAACAACCAGATAAATACGTTGATAGTGACATGCTAGTAATAACAGTTTTTAACCACTCTTCGGGGGAAAATTATTGATAAAAAAGTGATTTTCCGTACCGTCTCCTCTCTGTCTCTGCGCGGGCGTTGGCAGGTTCGCGCTTGGGGGTTTCTAGTCCAAATTGCAGGGGCACGTTGCGTATGACGTAATGCGTGACAAATCACTTGTAGCTCAATGTATTGATTTACTACAAATTATTTACATTTCAATAACAGTGTACATTGATGTTTTTAGTAGTAAGAATAGTATAGTACAATACTGGTTTTATCTTACCATGTGGTAATGAAAGTTATGAAAACACCTGCCTTTTCGCAGTCACCTGCTATATTATAAGTAGATGGAGAGAATCTCATTCCGTTTCCATTAAGATTACATTCGCACAAGATCATTATTTTGACCATGATTATTATTTTAACTACACTCCACTCAATCAAAGAGACTAATGTAGTCTGATTGTATCTTTGTGAAGTGTCACAGGAAATATATGGCTACATTTGCATTGGCTACTATTTGCACATTGCTACAACACTGTAGATAGCCATAAAAGTTGAAATGTCGCTATTTCTTTGGAACTTTTCTGAGTGTACTGTTTACTGTTCATTGTTTATTAATGAGAGTTGAAATGTCGCTATTTCTTTGGAACTCTTCTGAGTGTACTGTTTACTGTTCATTGTTTATTAATGAGAGTTGAAATGTCGCTATTTCTTTGGACCTTTCTGAGTGTACTGTTTACTGTTCATTGTTTATTTCACGTCTGTTTATTATCTATTTCACTCGTTTAACAGTGGTGGTTGTTTAGATATTTGAGGCATTGGAGAAAACATTAAACAGAGTACGAAGAATACATTTCCAGTTCGGAAAAGGAGAGCAAATGTCCACAAAGGCTACTGGACTTGGTTTTCAAACCCAATATAAACTTACATAAAGCACTTTTGTTGGTCGCTAATTTTGTGCCTCTCCCAACTACGGATTCATTAGTTTGTCTGTGTGTATATGTGTACCATTGGTTGCTTGTTCTCTTATAAGATAAATTGGGGCTAGTACAAGAAGAACCTTTATGAGTCCAAAAACTCGGACCGGTTCCGAAATGGACCTGGGGCTTTCCCACCCGGACCCGATATGCATAAATTCATGTTAAAAATATAGAGGCCCGTTCTGAACGAATCCGAGGACAACTAGACCCATCAGTATAGACCTGCACTGTAAAAAAATATCTGTCATTTTACTGGACATGTAAACATGTTTCCCATGCCAATAAAACCCTTGAATTGAGTTGAGTGGTGGTGTCCTGTCGGCCATGCAGTTGGCATGGTGCAGGAGCAGATAGGGTCAAAGTAGTGGAATGGGGTAGTGGGTAGGGTAATTAAAAATATATTTTATTTTTCTCGTTTCCCGTTTTGTATCACAAAGGGTAATGGATTTGTATTATAGTTCAGTTGGTGGCAGTAATGCAACATATTGGATGTTAAACTCTGCTGAGTGTGGAGATGCGCAGGTTGGATAGATAGTGCTGTTTGTGGGATTGGAGAGGATTGGAGTGGTGGTAGCTTTTGCTGGGTTCCCGCCCATGTGGGTGTGGAGGGCAATGAGAAGGCTGATGTGGTGGCTAAGAGTGCGGTGAGGAGAGAGGGGGTAGATATTCAGGTCCCGCTGGGCCGCAGGGAAGTCCTTGATCCGGGCTCAATCTTTGGCAAAGGGAGTGGGATGCTAGGAGTAAGGGGAGGCAATTTTATAATGTGCAGTTAAGGAAGAGGTGGGGAGTATGGGATGTAGGAGAGAGGAAGTTGTGTGGAGTAAACTACGGTTTGGGCACACAGGTTTGAATGCCACATTGTGGATGATGGGGAGACATGAAACAGGTCTGTGTGATGAGATGTTCTTAATGTTTGGTAAACTCAGTGCAGTACCAGTCAAATGTTTGGACTCAACTACTCATTCAAGGGTTTTTCTTTATTTTTACTATTTTCTACATTGTAGAATAATAGTGAAGACATCAAAACTATGAAATAACACACATGGAATCATGTAGTATCAAAAAAGTGTTTAACAAATCAAAATATATATATTTTTTGAGATTCTTCAAATTAGCCACCCTTTGCCTTGATGACAGCTTTGCAAACTATTTGCATTCTCTCAACCAGCTTCATGAGGTAGTCACCTGGAATGCATTTCAATTAACAGGTGGGCCTTGTTAAAAGTTAATTTGTGGAATTTATTTCCGTTTGAGCCAATGAGTTGTGTTGTGACAAGGTAGGGGTGTTATACAGAAGATAGCCCTATTTGGTAAAATACCAAGTCCATATTATAGCAAGAACAGCTCAAATAAGCAAAGAGAAACGACAGTCCATCTTGACTTTACGAAGGTCAGTCAATTCGGAAAATGTCATGAACTTTAAAAGTTTCTTCAAGTGCAGTCTCAAAAACCATCAAGCGCTATGATGAAACTGGCTCTCATGAGGACCGCCACAGGAAAGGGAGATCCAGAGTTACCTCTGCTGCAGAGGATATGTTCCATAGAGATAACTGCACCTCAGAAATTGCAGCCCAAATAAATGCTTCACAGAGTTCAAGTAACAGACACATCTCAACATCAACTGTTCAGAGGAGACTGCGTGAATCAGGCTTTCATGGTCGAATTTCTGCAAAGAAACCACTACTAAAGACCACCAATAAGAACAAGAGACTTGCTTGAGCCAAGAAACGTGAGCAATGGACATTAGACCATGGAAATCTGTCCTTTGGGCTGATGAGTGAAAAATGTGAGATTTCTGATTCCAACAGCCGTATCTTTGTAAGACACAGAGTAGGTGAATGGATGATCGCTGCATGTGTGGTTCCCACCATGAAGCATGGAGGAGGAGGTGTGGTGACACTGTCTGACTTATTTAGAATTCAATGCACACTTAACCAGCATGGCTACCACAGTATTCTGCAGCAATAAGCCATCCCATCTGGTTTGGGCTTTGTGGGACTATCATTTGTTTTCCAACAGGACAATGACTCAATACACCTCCAGGCTCTGTACGGGCTATTTGACCAAGGAGAGTGATGGAGTGCTGCATCAGATGACCTGGCCTCCACAATCACATAACCACAACCCAATTGAGATGGTTTGGGATGAGTTGGACCACAGAGTGAAGGAAAATCAGCCAACAAGTGCTCAGCATTTGTGGGAACTCCTTCAAAACTGTTGGAAAAGCATTCCAGATTAAGCTGTTTGAGAGAATGCCAAGAGTGTGCAAAGCTGTCATCAAGGCAAAGGGTGGCTACTTTGAGGAATCTAAAATCTAAAATATATTTTGATTTCGTTAACACTTTTTTGGTTACTACATGTGTTATTATTATTTCATAGTTTTGATGTCTTCACTGTTATTTTATTAGAAAATAGTAAAAATAAAGAACCCCTCTTTAGTATTCAGACCCTTTACTCTGTACTTTGTTGAAGCCCCTTTGACAGCGATTACAGCCTTGATTCTTCTTGGGTATGATGCTACAAGCTTGACACACCTGTATTTGGAGACTTTCTTCCATTATTTTCTGCAGATCCTCTCAAGCTATGTCAGGTTGGATGGAGAGCGTCGCTGCACAGCTATTTTCAGGTGTCCCCAGAGATGTTTGATCGGGTTCAACTCCGGGCTCAGGCTGGGCCACTTAAGGACATTCAGAGACTTGTCTCGAAGCCACTCACCTCTGTCATCATGAAGTGCTTTGAGAGACTAGTCAAGGATCATATCACCTCTACACTACCTGTCACCCTAGACCCACTTCAATATGCTTACCGCCCCAATAGATCCACAGATGATGCTATCGCCATCATTCTGCACAGTGTACTCTGCACTATCCCATCTAGACAAGAGGTAATACCTATGTAAGAATGCTGTTTATTGACTATACAGTAGCTCTGCATTCAACACCATAGTACCCTCCAAGCTCATTATTAAGTTGAAGGCCCTGGGTCTGAACCCCGCTCTGTGCAACTGGGTCCTGGATTTCCTGACGGGCTGCCCCAGATGGTGAAGGTAGGAAACACCTCCACTCCACTGATCCTCAACACTGGGGCCCCACAAGGGTGTGTGCTCAGCACCCTCCTGTACTCCCTGTTCATCCATGACTGCGTGGCCAAGCACGCCTCCAACTCAATCATCAAGTTTGCAGACGGCACAACAGTAGTAGGCTGGATTACCAACAATGGCGATACGTAAGGTAAGGAGGTAAGGACTCTGGGAGTGTGGTGCCTGGAAACAACCTATCACTCAACGTCAACAAAACAAAGGAGATGATCGTGGACTTCAGGAAACAGCAGAGGGTGCACCCCCTTATCCTATCGACGGGACTGCAGTGGAGAAGGTGGAAAGCTTCAAATTCCTTGCCGTACACATCACTGACAAACTGAAATGTACCACCCACACAGAAAGTGTGGTGAAGAAGGCGTAACAGAGCCACTTCAACCTCAGGAGGCTAAAGAAATGTGTCTTGTCACCTAAAACCCTGACAAACCTTTACAGATGCACAATTGAAAGCATCCTGTCAGGCTGTATCACCGCCTGGTACGGCAACTGCACCGCCCGCAACTGCAAGGCTCTCTAGAGCAGGGCTGCCCAACCCTCTTCCTGGAGATCTACCGTGCTGTAGGTTTTTAGTCCAACCAATTTAACACACCTGATTCTACTAATTAGCTGCTCAACAAGACCTTAACTAGCTGAATCAGATATGCTAAATTAGGGTTGGACTGAAAACCTACAGGACATTAGATCTCCATGAAGAGGGTTGGGCAGCCTTGCTCAAGAGGGTGGTGCGGTCTGCCCAACTCATTACCAGGGTGAGTAACCA
Organism: Oncorhynchus kisutch; assembly: GCF_002021735.2. Taxonomy (NCBI): domain Eukaryota; kingdom Metazoa; phylum Chordata; class Actinopteri; order Salmoniformes; family Salmonidae; genus Oncorhynchus; species Oncorhynchus kisutch. The sequence goes on from NC_034174.2 coordinate 31,414,897, forward strand.
GGGGCAAACTACCCGCCCTCCAGGACATCTACAGCACCCGATGTCACAGTAAGGCCAAAAAGATCATCAAGGACATCAACCACCCGAGCCACTGCCTGTTCACCCAGTTATCATCCAGAAGGTGAGGTCAGTACAGGTGCATCAAAGCTGGGACCGAGAGAATGAAAAACATCTTGTGTCTCAAGGCCATTAGACTGTTAAACAGCCATCACTAGCACATTAGAGGCTGCTGCCTATAGGCATAGACTAGAAAACACTGGCCACTTTAAGGAATGGAACACTTCTCACTTAATAATGTTTACATATCTGGAATTACTCATCTCGTATGTATATACTGTATTCTATACTATTCTACTGTATCTTAGTCCGTTCCGCTCTGACATCGCTCGTCCATATGTATATAGTCTTAATTCATTCCTACTTAGATTTGTGTGTATTGGCTAAATGTTGTGAAATGTGTTAGATATTACTTGCTAAATATTACTGCACTGTCGGAGCTAGAAGCACAAGCATTTCCCTACACCCACAATAACATCTGCTAATCACGTGTATGTGACCAATTAAAGTTGATTTGATTTGCACATTGCTCCGTTCATATTTGCATCGATCCTGACTAGTCTCCCAGTCCCTGCTGCTGAAAAACATCCCCACAGCATGATGCTGATACCACCGTGCTTCACCATAGGGATCATGTCAGGTTCCACCAGACATGATGCTTGGCATTCATGCCAAAGAGTTCAATCTTACTTTAATCAGACCAGAGAATCTTGTTTCTCATGGTCTGAGAGTTCTTTAGGTGCCCTTTGGCAAACTCCAAGCAGGCTGTCATGTGCCTTTTTCCAGAGAAGAGGCTTCTGTCCACTCTACCATAAAGGTCTGATTGGTGGAGTGCTGCAGAGATGGTTGTCCTTCTGGAAGGTTCTCCCATCTCCACAGATGAACTCTGGAGCTTTATCAGAGTGACCCTCGGGTTCTTGATCATCTCCCTGACCAAGGCCCTTCTCGCCCGATTGATCAGTTTGGCCAGCTCTAGGAAGAGTCTTGGTGGTTCCAAACTTCTTCAATTTAAGAATAATAGAAGCCACTGTGTTCTTGGGGACCTTCAATGCTGCAGAACGTTTTTGGTATCCTTCCCCAGATCTGTGCCTCGACACAATCCTGTGTTGGAGCTCTATGGAAAATTCCTTCGATCTAAAGGCTTGGTTTTTGCTCTGACATGCACTGTCAACTGTGGGACTTTATATAAACAGGGGTGTGCCTTTCCAAATCATGTCCAATTAATTCAATTTACCACAGGTGAACTCCAATCAAGTTCTAGAAACATCTCAAGAATGATCAATGGAAACAGGATGCACCTGAGCTCAATTTTGAGTCTCATAGCAAAGGGTCTGAATAATTATGTAAATGTGATATTTCAGTTTTTTTTATATATACATTTGCAAAAAATCTAAAAACCTGTTTTTGCTTTGTCATTATGTGGTATTGTGTGCAGATAGATGAGGGGAAAAATGATTTAATGCATTTTAGAATAAAACTGTAACTGGAAAAAGTCATAGGGGTCTGAATACTCTCCACATGCACTGTATTATACTGTATATACTGTATATATATACTGTATATACACTAAACGCTTGTTGTCACTTTTATCCTAATTGTTTGATATTTTTTTGTGGTCTACTTAAAGGATTGCTTTAGATCATGAGTAATTATTTTTTCCTATTGCCTGTATTTAGTTTATTTTCCATGGTAATTCTATATCCTGAGATTTTAGATTATTCTGAAAATATTTTTTGCAAGGGGAGCATTACGTTTTCAGTGTTGGTGAGGTATATCAGGAGATCATCTGCCAATAAGTTTATATGAGTTTATATTCATGTTTACCAATATTGATGCCTGTTACGTTTGGGTCTTGTCTAATTCTTTCTGCAAGAGATTCGATTGCCAGTGCAAACAGGAGTGGGGAGAGAAGACATCCCTGTCTTGTGCCCCTTTCTAAAGCAATAATGTATTATTATCAGATAATGTATTATTTCTGTATATTTTTGCTTTAAGACATTTTATACAATATTTTTATGAACTGTATTACACTACATGCCCAAAAGTATGTGGACACCGGCTCGTCGAACATCTCATTCCAAAATTATGGGCATTCATATAGAGTTTGCTGCTATTACAGCCTCCACTCTTCTGGGAAGGCTTTCCACTAGCTGTTGGAACATTGCTTCAATTCAGCGACAAGATCATTAAAGAGGTGGGGCACTGATGGCCAATTAGGCCTGGCTCGCAGCCGGCATTCCAATTCATCCCAATGGTGTTTGATGGGTTTGAGGTCAGGGCTCTGTGCAGGCCAGTCTATGATCCAAGCCACAGACCACATTATGCCTGACAAGCAGAGTCCTCCACATCCCTCCACACTCATACACTGTCTGCTACTCATACAGATATGTTGTGCAGCTTGGTTTTATTTGGTCCTAATAGAATAAAGTAGTGATTAACTAATCTGCGTTGCCTTGGCCTCCACTTAAACTTCAGCTCTACACTGTAAAAAAGAAACCCAAAGCATAATTTTACCACAGATACGGTACTATCTTTGATTTTACTTATGAAAAAATCACTCACACTGGATATTATGAGCTAACACTCTAGGGGCAGTATTGCACAAACCTTCAGGCTCCAGCCTGCACAGGTGGACGAAAAGGGAATGGGTGCTTCGCCAAATATTTCCTAGCATGGCTTCAATAGCTGTTTGCAACCATTAACTTATTCACCAAAATGGCTCGATTGGAATCTCTTAAGGTGTTTCTAGCCTTATGGAACAAATGATTACCAAGTATGAGGGTAAAATGTTATGTTTCAAGCAGGAGAACGACGTGCACCTACCGAGCATGTTGGACGTTGCGGTGAACACTGAAACACTAATCTCAGGCCTGGAACTAGCTAGACTGGTAGCTAATTTGAAGTTTATGTACAATTTTCTAAAGTATACTCTGGACCTATCTTGTTCCTGGCAACAGTACCATAGTGCCTAACCTATGTATTACTGTCTCTAACAAATCCATATCTGTCTACCACAGCTACTAAGTAGCTATAATTTGTCACTGTTGTGCACTTGAATAATGGTACGGTATCATCAACATAAGGTGTAGTTTGCTTTGATGAGGTCGATGCCTCTTAGATATTTTGTTCTATCTATTACTATTACCAATAGGTTGTGGGTCATTTTCACTATTTTATGCCCGATGGTCATTTGAGATAATATCATCTGTCTTTTCACATTCTCGGATGCTCGCACTCTCAGGCTCCATAGAGGATCCCCATGACCAGCCGCAGGAGTGGAGCCACTGTCTGGGACAGGAGGGCAAGACCAGCCATGAAAGACGCACCTCAGTTGTCACATGCATACCGAACTGTACACTCATCGGCACTCGCTGACACAGCCTTCCTCAGAGGAAAACACAGACAGCTCCTCAGCATGGAGTGAAAGCCCCAGTGAGAGTGAGAGCCAAGGAAGTGATGATGAGTACCAACAACTGCAGACGGAAAACTCACGCAGGAGAGGAAGTGGAAAGGGCGGAGAGTAAGGGGTCAAAAGAGTCAAAGGTAAGCGGGAGGAACGGAGCAGAGACCTCCCAGGAGTCTCCATCCTCCATCCAGAGCCAACAACCCTCCTTCCCCTGTAAGGTCTGCAAGTCATTCAGGCACATGGGAAATTTCAACGTGCATGTAAGAGTGCACACGCAGGAGGAGCTGTACCTCTGCAGTGTGTGTGGTAAACAGTGCCGGTCCTCAGAGGAACTGACAGGAAACTATGAGATCCACATCGGGGAGAAGCCCTACCGCTGCCACTCCTGTGGAAAGGGCTTCAGACAGGCAGGAGAGCTGAGGGTCCACACAGGAGAGAAGTCCTACAAGTGTTCTGAGTGTGGGAAAATGTTCATCTCGCCACTACACTCAGAATCCATCAGAAGATCCACACAGGAGAGAAGTCCTACAAGTGTTCTGAGTGTGGGAAAATGTTCATCTCGCCACTACACTCAGAATCCATCAGAAGATCCACACAGGAGCGAAGCCCTATTTCTGCGAGGTCTGTAGGAAATTCTTCACTCAGAAGGTTCAGCTCAACGTGCACATGAAGGTCCGTGTAAAGGCCAAATAGTGAGGATATAGAGAGAGGAGTAAGGGATAGACTGCTTTTCAGGTCAATAGCATAAACTATTCTGACATGTGGTGTCACTCGTTCCTCTGTTTAAAGATATTGTGTGAGACTGATTCCCTTCACCTGATTTTTAAAATGATCATTATACTCAAAGAACATTTGCTATGTGAAAATGTGTGGTAAGTGTTAATCTCCAATGCTTCAAACCAGTGGCGATTTTAGCATGTAAATCTTGGCCCCCAAAAAATAAAGTAGGCTGCATTGCTAGCAAAGCCACTACACTACACAACACTGAACAATACATTAATTGCACTATAACAGTGACAAAAGGTGCCCACAAACTGTTAGGACCTACATAAAGCTGTCCCAAAAGCAGTCTCAACACCGTACCACTGTTACACCTGGCTATCAGCGGAGCCTTGTCTGGCAGCGAAACAGTTCATTCAGCTTAATTTACTGCCTTTTAAAAAACATAGCTGATATGGCTGACTTGCTTAAACAAATGTGGTTTCTACTGACAATTGAGATGTACTAACTATGGCATAAAGGGACAACAAGCAGATAAGAGGCAATCAGTAATTTCTATGAAGACATTAATGAGCGAGCTAGGTCGGACGTAGTCAATATAAGTTCAGCACCTTTGTAATGTACAGCAACATAATTCAGAACATGTGCCGTTCTTACAGTGTTCTCCATGTACACCAAGTCAGAACCATAGGATAAATAAAGGGGTCATACAGTATAAGCAGACAATGAAATCTCTTAAAATATTTGATGATTACATTTCTCTAAAAACAGGTTATAGGCTACATGTGCACCACCAAGTCAGAATATTAGGTGAAATTAAGAGGTGAAAATAGACCAAATTATTAGGGTGAGGCACATGGGCTACTAACAGCTTACTACACAACATACACTTAATATTACTTTCTTAGCTACAGTATACATATCTCCCTGGCATATTACATCATTTATGCAGCAGCATACAAGACATTTTTGGACTCACCTTGTGCTGTGCTCACTTGAACAGGAAGGTGGCGCGGATGTCCTTCGTGTGACAAATTTTGTCATCAAACTTTGTCATCAAAGTCTGGCATTCTCTGGATTTATGGTGCTTTCAAGACAACTGGGAACTCAAACAAAAAAAGGGTTGATTCATGATGACATCAGTGATCTTCAGGTCGTATCTCTAGAAAGAGGCCCAAGTTCCGAATGTACAATTCCGAGTTGGATGAAAGTTCAAAACGTATTTTCCCAATCGAGTTCCCAGTTGTCTTGAACTCACTGAAGTCAAATTTTGCAGTTCTGAGTTAACTTGTTTTGAGCGCGGCACAAATCATGCTTCATTGACAGCATGGCCAATGTTGAATGTTTATCATTTTAAATTAGGAAATGAGACCCTTAATCTTAGACTTGGGACCACACAGTCACTGCACTGAATAGCAGGATAATTATTGCTTTGCAATGCTTGCAGTTAGCCACTGATTCCTTCCAAACCACTCATTGTTGAATTTGCGATTTCCAACTTGTGTAATGTTTATGTCCAATGGCCGATGAGCACTGATACGTTTTATCTATTATTTCTCTTAATTATTTCTCTTCATATGTCAAGGAATAAAAAGGATTTGCCAGTAGATTGTCAACTTGATTCACAATGATGACTGCTAGCTAAGATTTGAAAGTATGATGTTGACATGATCAGTCCAATCTGTAGATATGTGATTTAATGTAATTTTATCTGTGGCCAATGACCTTGAGCCTTCTTGGATGGGCACTTCTAATGTAACTCTATGGCAGCACCCAAGGGGTTTGAATTTTCTAGCTCCATCCTTAGACTTGGAGGTGACTTAGTGTCCCCATGAGTGACAGAACACTGAGTAAATCACGGCGCAACGCTCCGTATTTTCTGCTGGCTTGCCCCATCACAGAAAGCACCGAGCTAGGCTGAAACACTTGCATTTTGGAGCTGCCTTACTCAATAAACAAAAGAGACCATGTTTGTATGCAGCTTTAACTCAGTGATATCAGTTTGCAAACAATGTAAAGAAAAAGTGACATATATTAATGTCAAAATAACATGCAAAACAGGAAAGAACCCCAAAATTTTATTTTAGGCTCTGTCCCACCTGCACTGAATGGCCAGTTGCTACTGCTTACATTAATTTGGGATCCTAGGCCGAAAGCAGACATTTTGCCAATCATTAATAGACAGGACAAAACACATATCACAGAGACAATTATAAACAGCTGCCTCTGATTGAGAACCAATCTAGGCAACCATAGACATAAAAACACCTAGACTGGAAAAAAAACATAAACATACAAAAACCCTAGACAGGCCAAAAACACATATATCACCCTCGTCACACCCTGACCCAACCAAAATAATAAAGAAAACTAAGATAACTAAGGTCAGGGTCTGACACTGATGGCAGCACATTCTTGCATAATCAATGCTTGGAGTTTGTCAGAATTTGTGGGTTTTTGTTTGTCCACCCGCCTCTTGAGGATTGACCACAAGTTCTCAATGGGATTCAGGTCTGGGGAGTTTCCTGGCCATGGACCCAAAATATTGATGTTTTGTTCCCTGAGCAACTTAGTTATCACTTTTGCCTTATGGAAAGGTGCTCCATCATGCTGGAAAAGGCATTGTTCGTCACCAAATTGTTCGTCACCAACCTGGATGGTTGGGAGAAGTTGCTCTCGGAGGATGTGTTGGTACCATTCTTTATTTATGGCTGTGTTCTTAGGCAAAATTGTGTGCCCACTCCCTTGGCTGAGAAGCAACCCCACACATCAATGGTCTCAGGATGCTTTACTGTTGGCATGACACATGACTGATGGTAGCTCTCACCTTGTCTTCTCCGAACAAGCTTTTTTACGTATGCCCCAAACAATTGGAAACGGGATTCATCAGAGAAAATGACTTTACCCCAGTCCTCAGCAGTCCAATCCCTGTACCTTTTGCAGAATATCAGTCTGTCCCTGATGTTTTTCCTGGAGAGAAGTGGCTTCTTTGCTGCCCTTCTTGACACCAGGCCATCCTCCAAAAGTATTTGCCTCACTGTGCGTGCAGATGCACTAACACCTGCCTGCTGCCATTCCTGAGCAAGCTGAATTAACTTTAGGAGACGGTCCTGGCTCTCCTTGAAGTTCTTGATGATCCAATAAATGGTTGATTTAGGTGCAATCTTACTGGCAGCAATATCGTTGCCTGTAAAGCCCTTTTTGTGCAAAGCAATGATGATGGCACGTGTTTCCTTGCAGTTATGTCACGACTTTGGCCGAAGTCGATGCCTCTCCTTGTTCGGGTGGTGTTCGGCGGTCGACGTCACCGGTCTTCTAGCCATCGCCGATCCATTTGTAATTTTCCAGTTGTTTTGTCTTGTTTTCCCACACACCCGGTTTTCATTTCCCAATTACTGGGCATGTATTTAACCCTCTGTTTCCCCCATGTCTTTGTGTGTGATTGTTATTTGTTCAGGTCGGTATGTTCCGGCTGGTTTGTACCGGGTGCTGTTTATCACCCATGCTTTGTGGCAACCGTTCTTTTTGCACTTTGTAAATGGTTTACTTTGTGCTGTTGAGTAAAGTGCGTTGTTTCACTCATCTCTGCTCTCCTGCGCCTGACTTTATACACCAGCTACACCCACCATCCTGACAAGTTAACCATGGCTGACAGGAAGAACAATGATTCCAAGCATCACCTTTTGAAGCTTCCAGTCTGTTATTCAAATTCAATCAGCATGACAGAGTGATCTCCAGCCTTGTCCTCGTCAACACTCACACCTGTGTTAAGGAGAAAATCACTGACATGATGTCAACTGGTCCTTTTGTGGCTGGGCTGAAATGCAGTAGAATTTTTTGGGGGGGATTCAGTTCATTTGCATGACAAAGAGGGACTTTGCAATTAATTGCAATTCATCTGATCACTCTTCATACCATTCTGGAGTATATGCAAATTGCCATTATACAAACTGAGGCAGCAGACTTTGTGAAAATTAATATTTGTGTCATTCTCCAAAATTTTGGCCATGACTTTATTGAAGTGTCACTGAATAATAAGGTATCTCTGTAAGATCTTGGTCTGTACCAGTGTTTTCAATAGGAAGTTATTTTCAACCACAATCTTACACAAGTGGCAATACATTACCCCACTCTACTCCATGCTGATCATTCATTTACACAGGAGAAGTAATGCATAGTGGGAAACGTACTGCAGCGTCCCCCCTTAACACGATTCTGTCTGGAGAAGCCCCTGACTGCAGTGTGCAGTTCGGGGCAGGGCTCAATGTGGGCGGAGTCAAACGTCGGGGCCGGGCTCAATGTGGGCGGAGTCAAACGCGTTTAACCAGAACCCTTCCCGTCTCCTTCAAGGTCACCCAAGTTGAGGTAAACGTCGAAGGTATCAACGTCAATGAAAGCCAATCTTAATCGAACCTAACCTACATGGATAAAAATATAAACCATGGAAGTAAGTGAGACTGTCATTATGCATAATGTACTTTGTAATATTCATGTCATAACAATGCAGTGGTATATTTTTATATGACCAACTACGGCACCGATGTTAGCATGGCGTTAATTAGCACCCATTTGCACGTGAGCTAGCTAATTGCTCACAATTGGGGAATCTTATTTGGACAAATTTGCCTACTTGAGCAGTAAGCCTCGGTTTACATGTATCGTTATGTAATCGATTTGATCATTGATTTTCTTCTGTGTTTCTTCAATGTCTGCCTTGTTGTGATTGGCTGGCTCTAAATGTGTATCGTTGATGCCATTCCCTTAGTTACACATAGCGAGTCTACACAGCCTACACATAGTATATACAATAATGAAATCCCCTGGTGCCAACATAAACTCAGCAAAAAAAGAAACGTCCCTTTTTCAGGACCCTGTCTTTCAAAGATAATTTGTAAAAATCCAAATAACTTCACAGATCTTCATTGTTAAGGTTTTAAACACTGTTTCCCATGCTTGTTCAATGAACCATAAACAATTAATGAACATGCACCGGTCGTTAAGACACTAACAGCTTACAGACGGTAGGCAATTAAGTTCACAGTTATGAAAACTTAGGACACTAAAGAGGCCTTTCTACTGACTCTGAAAAACACCAAAAGAAAGAATCCCAGGATCCCTGCTCATTTTCTTGAACGTGCCTTAGGCATGCTGCAAGGAGCCATGAGGATTGCAAATGTGGCCAGGGCAATAAATTGTAATGTCTGTACTGTGAGACGCCTAAGACAGCGCTACAGGGAGACTGGACGGACAGCTGATCGTCCTCGCAGTGGCAGACCACATGTAACAACACCTGCACAGCATCGGTACATCCGAACATCACATCTGCGGGACAGGTACAGGATGGCAACAACAACTGCCCGAGTTGCACATCAGTGCTCAGACTGTCCGCAATAGGCTGAGAGAGGCTGGCCTGTTGTAAGGCGGGTCCTCACCAGACATTACTGGCAACAACATCGCCTATGGGCACAAACCCACCGTCACTGGACCAGACAAGACTGGGAAAAAAGTGCTCTTCACTGACGAGTCGCGGTTTTGTCTCACCAGGGGTGATGGTCGGATTCGCGTTTATCGTCGAAGGAATGAGCATTACACCGAGACCTGTACTCTGGAGCGGGATTGATTTGGAGGTGGAGGGTCCATCATGGTCTGGGGCAGTGTGTCACAGCATCATCGGACTGAGCTTGTTGTCATTGCAGGCAATCTCAACTCTGTGCGTTACAGAGAAGACATCCTCCTCCCTCATGTGGTACCCTTCCTGCAGGCTCATCCTGAGATGACCCTCCAGCATGACAATGCCACCAGCCATACTGCTCGTTCTGTGCGTGATTTCCTGCAAGACAGGAATGTCAGTGTTCTGCAATGGCCAGCGAAGAGCCCGGATCTCAATCCCATTGAGCATGTCCGGGACCTGTTGGATCGGAGGGTGAGGGCTAGGGCCATTCCCCCCAGAAATGTCCGGGAACTTGCAGGTGCCTTGGTGGAAGAGTGGGGTTACATCTCAACACAAGAACTGGCAAATCTGGTGCAGTCCATGAGGAGGAGATGCACTGCAGTACTTAATGCAGCTGGTGGCCACCCCAGATACTGACTATTACTTTTGATTTTAACCCCCCCTTTGTTGAGGGACACATTATTCAATTTTGGTATTGTTATTATTATTTACTATGATCATTATTGTTGTTATCATAACTGTCAAACTTAACAACCTATTATTTCTTAACTTACAGTACGCTCTATACATTGAAATGGAAGCACAGTGTGATTTCCCTGAGGTATGTATAAATTATGAAATTCTCATCACTAATGGATATAATGTTTTTTGGGATCCTCATTCGATCGTGTGATTTTCTTTTTCAAAGGAAAACATGCAGTACATTAGGCGATGGTGGTGCCTAGTTCTCCTGCAGAACTTTCTCATGCCGTAAGTCTTGAACATTATAAAAACTTGTCATTTGCATCCTTAAAATCACATGTTTCACTGTAGCCAGACTGACCTGAATATATGTTCATATTGAATGTATGTCACTCACTAAGGTCTGAAGAAGAGGTTGAAAGATCGAAAAAGGCAGCGAAAACAAAAACACACTTCAGGTAGGAGGTGTCATATGATGAGTGGTATAGTCTAAAACCCATGTATAAAGACGTACCCCCCCCCCCCCCTCTCATATGATGAGTGGTATAGTCTTAAACCAATGTTTAAAGACTTACCCCCCCCTCTCTCATATGATGAGTGGTATAGTCTTAACCCAATGTTTAAAGACTTACCCCCCCCCCCTCTCATATGATGAGTGGTATAGTCTTAATCCAATGTATAAAGACTTACCCCCCCCCCCCCCCCCCCTCTCTCATATGATGAGTGGTATAGTCTTAAACCAATGTTTAAAGACTTACCCCCCCCTCTCATATGATGAGTGGTATAGTCTTAAACCAGTGTTTAAAGACTACCCCCCCCCCTCTCATATGATGAGTGGTATAGTCTTAAACCAGTGTTTAAAGACTTACCCCCCTCTCTCAAATAATGTGGTATAGTCTTAAACCAGTGTTTAAAGACTTACCCCCCCCCCCCCCCCTCTCTCATATGATGAGTGGTATAGTCTTAAACCAGTGTTTAAAGACTTACCCCCCCCCCTCTCAAATAATGAGTGGTATAGTCTTAAACCAGTGTTTAAAGACTTACCCCCCCCTCTCTCATATGATGAGTGGTATAGTCTTAAACCAGTGTTTAAAGACTTACCCCCCCCCCTCTCAAATAATGAGTGGTATAGTCTTAAACCAGTGTTTAAAGACTTAATCCCCATTCTCATATGATGAGTGGTATAGTCTTAAACCAGTGTTTAAAGACTTACCCCCTCTCTCAAATAATGAGTGGTATAGTCTTAAACCAGTGTTTAAAGACTTACCCCCCCCCCCCCCCCCTCCTCTCATATGATGAGTGGTATAGTCTTAAACCAGTGTTTAAAGACTTACCCCCCCCCCCTCTCAAATAATGAGTGGTATAGTCTTAAACCAGTGTTTAAAGACTTAACCCCCCTCTCATATGATGAGTGGTATAGTCTTAAACCAGTGTTTAAAGACTTAATCCCCATTCTCATATGATGAGTGGTATAGTCTTAAACCAGTGTTTAAAGACTTAAACCCCATTCTCATATGATGAGTGGTATAGTCTTAAACCAGTGTTTAAAGACTTTCCCTCCCCCCTCTCATATGATGAGTGGTATAGTCTTAAACCAGTGTTTAAAGACTTAACCCCCCTCTCATATGATGAGTGGTATAGTCTTAAACCAATGTTTAAAGACTTACCCCCCCCCCCTCTCATATGATGAGTGGTATAGTCTTAACAGTGTTTAAAGACTTAACCCCCCTCTCATATGATGAGTGGTATAGTCTTAAACCAGTGTTTAAAGACTTAACCCCCTCTCATATGATGAGTGGAATAGTCTTAAACCAGTGTTTAAAGACTTACCCCCCCCCTCTCATATGATGAGTGGTATAGTCTTAAACCAGTGTTTAAAGACTTAACCCCCCTCTCATATGATGAGTGGTATAGTCTTAAACCAGTGTTTAAAGACTTTCCCTCCCCCCTCTCATATGATGAGTGGTATAGTCTTAAACCAGTGTTTAAAGACTTAACCCCCCTCTCATATGATGAGTGGAATAGTCTTAAACCAGTGTTTAAAGACTTACCCCCCCCCCCCCCCCCCTCTCATATGATGAGTGGTATAGTCTTAAACCAGTGTTTAAAGACTTAACCCCGCCGCCAATATATTTCAGGATGTAGAAGATGTCCCCCCTAAGAAGTCACAGCGTGTCACATCAGCATCCAGCTCTGCAGGAACAGGTACTGTAAAGGCTATTAGCTAAAGTAAGGTGCACTCTTTTACACACATCCCTAGAAGTTCCCTTACATTACTTAATGACCACAATCTGCTTTCTTTCTAGATGATACTGAAAACAAAATGCACGACAAACTGGGAGCTGTGAACTGGGTATGTAGTCTGTGTGTAATGCTGAAGGCTTGATGCATGGCAAGATATAATAGTTGTGATGACTTGTTGAGTAGTTATAGATATCATTGAAAACCCCTTTAGTAATAGTGTTTTTTGTTTGCATGGTGGTATTGTGAAAATGGGGTGTAATTTGTCTTGATCACCCAATGAGGCACTACTCTTAATATTTATTCTTCCTTTTTCTTCAAGGAAGCAGATGTTCTTCTGAGGGACAGCCTAGAGGCAGCAAGGTGGTGCGAACGACAAACATTTAAAGGCACCATTTCCCTCCCAGGTGTAATTGGGATGGACGGGGAAGACCGTATTACACCTCTTAAAGAACTACGGTTGTATGATGGCCTGGATGAAGAGGAACATATTCTCCTCAAGGAACCATTCATGTTCTCATTCAAGTTAGAGAGATGAGATGTTCCATGTGGAGGCAGTTGACAAGAAAATGACTGTCTGCCTCTTCTGAGGAGCAGGAGTGAAGCCATTTTTGAGGAGTGGTCAAACCTTGTTTTTGTCTGCTGTGTAAATTGTGTTATGTTGTTTAGTAAAGATGACGTAGAAGTCACCCGAGTCTCTGATCTCTGTACTGGAGCTGGTATAACTCAATGTACAAAACACATTCAGCTTGTCAGTATGTCTATATGGTATAGTCTGTCTCCATTCTCATGAGGAAAGTAAATAGCATTATAAATCAGGATAGGTAGTAACAATGTATATATATATATATATGTATATATATTCTCAATGAAATAATATAATCAAGTTATAATATTTATCAACACAATTTTAACAGTACATGACATAATTCTGTTGTTCACTGCAACAATATCAGTAGCTTATCTCAAATATAGTATCAAGCAAAAAGTGTTACAACACATCTGCCGGACCACTTTATATAATATTTCTTATGATCTTCAAAAATTAAATATGTTTGTATTCAATGTGTCTTACGCAAACGTGTGTTGTTTTTATTCAGTGTGTGACTGAAACCTCAGATGGACAAAAAAGTGGGTGGGGTCAAACGTGGGTGGGGTCAAACGATTGACTCCGCCCGCACCGCTCCGAACTGTACAGTGCAGTCAGAGGTACTGTCTGTCTGTGTCTGGTAGGGAATCTGCAGTAACTACCTCCCGCCCACATTGAGCACTGCCCCGAACTGCACAGTGCAGTCAGAGGGTCTGTCTGTCTGTCGGGAATCTGCAGTAACTACCTCCCGCCCATAGGGGCACTGCAGCACAATCACTCTGCTTGTGCACGCGGAAGGCCTAGAGCGCGCCATTGAAGAGAACTCCAACGTGATTATTTCAATTTCGCTGTCGGACTGCGACTGAAATGTTTTGCTGAAAAAAAAGGTTTTTAGACAACTAAGCGTTAAACCGACAAGGAGGATGGCGTACAGAGGACAAGGGCAGAAGGTCCAGAAGGTTATGGTGCAGCCAATCGTATCCTTTTATCATGAAATACTCTGTGCAGTATTGTGTTGTAACGTTAGCCTGCTATTTTGCTCTGACTTGTGTCTGAATCACTGTAGCTAAGTTAGCAGGGTAATCATAACTAGCTAGTGGTACGTAGCTAGCTAAGTTAGCAGGTTGATCATAACTAGCTAGTGGTACGTAGCTAGCTAAGTTAGCAGGGTAAACATAACTAGCTAGTGGTACGTAGCTAGCTAAGTTAGCAGGGTGATCATAACTAGCTAGTGGTACTTAGCTAGCTAAGTTACTCATTAATGAGCCGTTGCTATTAATACACATGGACCTTAGAGTTTCAGCAAGGAACTGAAATACTATGGCCGGGTATGTAGCTAACTTAAATTAACTATTGAGATAGTAAGGTTGCAAATGGCCAGAAAAACCTGTGTAGCCAGTTAAGAAATATGTTTGTAGTTTCCTTGACCCTCCCCTCTGTCCACCAGAACCTTATTTTCAGGTATCTACAGAACGTAAGTATTTCAGTCACATGATTTTATGTTCATGGTTGTAAATAGTCCTCGTACTTTCATAATACGTTACCTAGCGAGCGATCTCTCAAATGTATTCAAAGCCTCTCTTCTCCTTGCAGCGTTCTCGGATACAGGTGTGGCTGTATGAACAAGTGAACATGCGGATAGAGGGCTGCATCATCGTAAGTCCTCTTCCTCCTGTGTTTCCTCCCTTATCCTACTTGGCCAAGGCTCCTGAAACTATATCTTGGCTGCTGATGCCTAGCTGTGTAGTTGAAACAAGCAAATCTCTCCCTCTTTCAGGGCTTTGACGAGTACATGAACCTGGTTCTGGATGATGCTGAGGAGGTCCACATGAAGACCAAGAACAGGAAGCCCCTGGGTAAGTCAGTTTTTCTGTCTTTCTTACCTCACATTTCTCAGTGTCTGTAACTGTGTATTACATGTTGATTCATACACATTTCAGTAATAAGACTTGCAGGCTATTGTCCACATTCCACTATCAGTTTGTCTGGGACTAGCCTCGGAGCCCCAGGCTTCTCACATTCTGTTTGAAAGCCTGGGGAAGTTCTCCTGAGGAAGATTATTTAAAAAAGGGGTGATACAGTGGGGCAAAAAAGTATTTAGTCAGCCACCAATTGTGGAAGTTCTCCCACTTAAAAAGATGAGAGGCCTGTTATTTATCATAGGTACACTTAAACTATGACAGACAAAATGAGAGAAAAAAATCCAGAAAATCACATTGTAGGATTTTTTATGAATTTATTTGCAAATTATGGTGGAAAATAACAAAAGTTTATCTCAATACTTTGTTATATACCCTTTGCTGGCAATGACAGAGGTCAAATGTTTTCTCCAAGTCTTCACAAGGTTTTCACACACTGTTGCTGGTATTTTGGCCCATTCATCCATGCAGATCTCCTCTAGAGCAGTGATGTTTTGGGTCTGTTGCTGGGCAACACGGACTTTCAACTCCCTCCAAAGATTTTCTATAGGGTTGAGATCTTGAGACTGGCTAGGCCACTTCAGGACCTTGAAATGCTTCTTACGAAGCCACTCCTTCGTTGCTCGGGCGGTGTGTTTGGGATCATTGTCATGCTGAAAGACCCAGCCACGTTTCATCTTCAATGCCCTTGCTGATGGAAGGAGGTTTTCATTAAAAATCTCACGATACATGGCCCCATGCATTCTTTCCTTTACACGGATCAATTGTCCTAGTCCCTTTGCAGAAAAACAGCCCCAAAGCATGATGTTTCCACCCCCATGCTTCACAGTAGGTATGGTGTTCTTTGGATGCAACTCAGCATTCTTTGTCCTCCAAACATGATGAGTTGAGTTTTTACCAAAAAGTTATATTTTGGTTTCATCTGACATTCTCCCAATCTTCTTCTGGATCATCCAAATGCTCTCTAGCAAACTTCAGACGGGCCTGGACATGTACTGCCTTAAGCAGGGGGACACGTCTGGCACTGCAGGATTTGAGTCCCTGGCGGCGTAGTGTGTTACTGATGGTAGGCTTTGTTACTTTGGTCCCAGCTCTCTGCAGGTCATTCACTAGGTCCCCCCCATGTGGGTCTGGGATTTTTGCTCACCATTCTTGTGATCATTTTGACCCCACGGGGTGAGATCTTGCGTAGAGCCCCAGATCGAGGGAGATTATCAGTGGTCTTGTATGTCTTACATTTCCTAATATTTGCTCCCACAGTTGATTTCTTCAAACCAAGCTGCTTACCTATTGCAGATTCAGTCTTCCCAGCCTGGTGCAGGTCTACAATTTTGTTTCTGGTGTCCTTTGACAGCTCTTTGGTCTTGGCCATGGTGGAGTTTGGAGTGTGGCTGTTTGAGGTTGTTGACAGGTGTCTTTTATACTGATAACAAGTTCAAACAGGTGCCATTAATACAGGAAACGAGTGGAGGACAGAGGAGCCTCTTAAAGAAGAAGTTACAGGTCTGTGAGAGCCAGAAATCTTGCTTGTTTGTAGGTGACCAAATACTTATTTTCCACCATAATTTCCAAATAAATTCATAAAAAATCCTACAATGTGATTTTCTGGATTTTTTTTTTTCATTTTGTCTGTCATAGTTGAAGTGTACCTATGATAACAATTACAGGCCTCATCTTTTTAAGTGGGAGAACTTGCACAATTGGTGGCTGACTAAATACTTTTTTGCCCCACTGTATATGGCGGAGTCCAGATGGAAACTACTGATGTGTTACCACTTATTAAACCAATCAAATGTTTTGCATGGGTGGAGGTCCAAACGGAGGTGTTTCTGAACATTTGTCTGACTTGCAAAAAGCTAGCTCGCATACGATATACAATTCGCACAGGATAGGCTACCAAAAAGTTGTTTGATGCGATAGGAAAAGAGCCACGGACCAAACAAGGAAATGCAAGGATGTAAAATGCCTCTTCTGGTGGGGAGCACCTTGAAGAAAGCACTTCAAACCAGATGACTCTTGTGGCCTAATGCCATCAAATTGATAAAGGCCACTCCAGTTGACTAAGTCTGTAGTTTCTCATTCGTTGTCTATGATTAGTCATCTTTTCTTTGTCGGCAGTCTGAACAAGTGTCTCCTGCTGAAGTGTCAGTTACTCTAGACTGATCACCTGTCTCTATCTCCTCCTATCCACCTCCTCTCTCAATCGCTCCCTTACATCTCTCTCTCAGGGAGGATCATGCTGAAAGGTGATAACATCACCTTGCTACAGAGTGTTGCCACTTAACTCAACAGGACAACCTCCATCTACAGCCAGCAGACAGATTTGTGGATGTTTTTCCCCATTCTATTTTGTAATGTTTTTCTTTTTTTTTTGCAAACAATGTTGAAGCTTGATAGTGTTTGGTACATGAATAATGTAATTTTCCATTTATTAATGTTTCCTCTGAAATAAATTGAGTTTTGTTTCTTAGTGGTTCTCATTTCAATAATGAAATATCTATTTACAACCAATTCCTCTTTATTATCCCAAAGGGAACATAGCGAGCATGGATCATATACGCATCTCTTATTCTGTTGACCTGTATTCCTTCTGTTAATTGCAAAAGACAACAAATAGAAAAATTAACAGTTGAGTGTTACTTGGTTTCATTTGGCTACAAATTCAATTGGAGCATGCTGCTAGATGCATTTTATTTGCAAGCAATATTGACCATCATACTGGCATCCACTTTTATGGTCTTGGGTTAATACTGTGAGGATCCACCAGGTGGCGATATGCGCTGTGTACTCTTGAGAAATGTAGATATATTTTCAGCGTGGATTCTATACTTCTCTCAATTTTTTTTGCATCCAGGAAACATTGCCTGCGACATTTCAGATACAAGACTGCTGACTGCATGGTACCATTTACGTCAATCAACATTTCCACACATCTTACCATAAGTGGCCATAATATTTCATACGGTATTAATAGAGTATTATATAAAGCAGGATTGGCCATTTCACTGTTGGGTACAATATACCTGTAACATGATGATCGGAGTCAGCGAGGCCAGCCTTGAGTTTGCAGTTAACAATAGTATTAATAACATGCAACACTAGGCCGGCTGGCTATCTGGGGGAAGTGTGATGGAAACGAGCAGCCGAGGACAGACGGGAGTTCACAAGTGGGAGAAGGAGCAAGGAGCTTCAGCAGCGAGGGCTGAGGTGTCGCCTTACTGGTCAGGAGCCCTGCGCCTCATCTTAAAAGGAAGGGGTGCCACAGCTTGTGGCAACATGCGTCGCTCATCAGGCATCGTCAAGTGCCAGATGACTCTTTGTGCTATGAGGGGAGGAATGGGCTGACTCTCAATGCCACACGCCTCCCACACATTCTTAAGTCAGGCTGAGAACAGTGAGGCTCTACAGACGTTGGCAGTTGACTGTCACAGTGGTGCAGTTCAAGCAAACTAGTTTTACTTGAGGATTTCTGTATGTTGTAAGCCAATTTAAATGATTTTGGTGGCCTTTCAGCCATAGAAAGCTTTACCGGACACACTCATACGTAACATAGCATGCATATCATACAATGACATAACATAGTCCTCCATAGGAGTGTTAGGGCCAACTCCCCTTCTCATCCCTCTCTGTCTCCCCACTTCCAGACAAAGGACACAGTGCACGGGGTAAGATGCCCCCCCCCCCCCCCCCCAGAGACTATTTCCCCTCCTTAGACCACTCCCTAAGCCACCTGACCCCTCTCCTACCTTGGCTTGGCTCAGCAAGGTGTGGGTCTGTATCCTGCCTACCTCCCTGCCTTTCTCTCATTCTGTCTATTCATAGCACCTTCATTGAACATGTTTTGGGGCTCAGACTTGTGTGGTGGTTATTTCTTTTGACCTCTGCTCTGTCTATGGCCTATATCAAAACTTCATGAATAAATATAATTCAAAAAGTTCAAATACACAACATCAATACAGTAACAGATGTATTGTGATGGGATTGTTATTTCAACCTCTGGGTGGCCTTGGTACCTATTCTGACTCGCAGGGTAGTATGTTTGTTAGTCTGTGTGTCTCCCTCTAAAGCCAGCACCCATTGATAGCATCATATCATGACCTGGACTGAGACTATGAAAGAATAGGACCAATAGGTATTAATACATGGCTATTATATGCGTGTTTATTTAGTTGATTGAAAACGTGGGTTGGAGGTCCACCTCTTCTTGTTTAAAATAAAAGGTGCTTTCCGTGGAGTTTTTTTCTTTCTTTATTTTTAAAGGTTTATGTTTCTCACAAATAAAGCATTCAAATTCATCTAACCAGATATGATGTGTTTTTAAGTCAAACTGGAGCAGCAGATGCAGCTAGCGATAGCTTGTGGTAATGAAAATACTACTTACTGTGTCAGCAGAAAGATAGACAGCCATCTCTGTCTTTTTTTGTTTTGGGGGTAGAAAGGGGGAATGTGTGTAAGTTTGTAACATTAAGCAACGTTAATACAACATCAGTTTAGCTAGTGCTTAGCATGATGGAATGGCGATAATTCATTGAGAAAATGTATAAATCTGGTACCTCAGATTGCTCTCTATGTTCATCTCCTCAGAATCAATCAAATGTACAGGTGTATGTATGACATCTTACCTGCAGAGATGCATTGTGTCAAACATAGCAATCTGTCACCATCTCTGACAGAATCCAGGAGAAACTGTCAGAGCAGAGCTGGGGAACTTCCAGACTGTTCACCTCAGACAGGCAGACTTGGTCAGAGCAAAAAGGAAAAAGAATCTGTTTTCAACTTGTTCACAATCTTCATACCAAACAATCCCATTGAATGGCCATCGGCTTGGACCTGTTCACGAGGCCCTTATCTTGTTTTCACAGGGCCGTCGCGATGCACAATACATGTATTTCCCCCCAATTAACACCGTGAATAATACACAGGTCGCCTTTAAAAAAAAAAATAGAATTTGTGAAAATGAGGAAATGTGGAGGCTTTTTAATTGTGTGACTTTGGCTGGAACACAGAATCTGATCTACAGTGGCAGGTTTGTTGAGGCCAAACCTGTACCAGAGGTGGGAAAGTCACCCCAGAATTTTGGGAAAATAGGCTGCAGGAATCATGTTAACATATGAATCCTGATGCTTATTGATCCTCTATGATCAGTTATTCAATGTCTTAACGGTCTGTTGATATCTTACTGAATCTCGTGTATTAGAGCTAGGCTGGGATGAAGGCTAGCACACATAATACAGTAGCTCTTCAGGACCAGGGTTAGTGACCACTTCTGTGGTTCACTGTGTTCAAACAAGATCTATTGATTTACAATGGATATTTCATAACAATGGAAAAGGTCCTAGCTGTGCACGGCCATGCGATAAGCCTGTGAATAGATTACTACTTCTCTCTTCACAACGACCCTTTATTTTCTCTGCAGATACTGTATATGTAGCTGTTTGTAGCTTTTTGTGATGTTACAGAATGAGAGACATATCTTTTCAGATGATTTACTTCCTGTTTTATCTCATCATGAAACTGACACCTGTTTAGCACACAGACACACACACACACATACAGAGAGTGGCGGTGGCTCCAAATGAAGTGCCTAAATGTGTGGAACAAAAGATCTGCAGGGGAGCAAAAGGAGAAGCGGAACAAAAAACAAACGAGTAATGAAATTATAACAATACGGAGAGAGGGAGAGAGAGGGAGAGAGAAAGAGAGTTGGGTGCGGGTGCCACAATGGCAGGGAACAATCGTGCCGCGTCAATGGAAAAAGAGAGGTGGGGGAGGGCTTTCTGGACAATAGAGCCGGTGACAGGAGCACAATGGCTGCAGTGTTTTCAATTAGACATTATCTCATAGACAGAGTGGCAGGTCTCATTGTGTGAGGGGGCTATTTCAGGGCTGCCTTTGTGTGGGGCAGTGCCGTACCCACCTTCCCTCAATCCCCCTCAACCCTGCCGAGAGACTGTACCCCTCCTGCGCCCCTGTGTGTGCGTGTGTGTGTACACCCATGGAGAGAGAGCAGGCCTTTATGCAGCCCTCCGTCAGGACAGGGGAGAATGTGGGTGGCTGCTGCGACTGGACCTCAGACCTAAATGTGTGGAACAAAAGATCTGCAGGGGAGCAAAAGGAGAAGCGGAACAAAAAACAAACGAGTAATGAATTATAACAATACGGAGAGAGGGAGAGAGAGGGAGAGAGAAAGAGAGTTGGGTGCGGGTGCCACAATGACAGACAGACAGACATGACAGACAGACAGACAGACAACAGACAGACAGACAGACAGACAGACAGGACAGACAGACAGACAGAACAGACAGACAGACAGACAGACAGACAGACAGACAGACAGACAGACAGACAGACAGACAGGACAGACAGACAGACAGACAGACAGACAGACAGACAGACAGACAGACAGACAGACAGACAGACAGGACAGACAGACAGACAGACAGGACAGACACGACAGACAGACAGACAGACAGACAGACAGACAGACAGACAGACAGACAGACAGACAGACAGACAGACAGACAGGACAGACAGACAGACAGACAGACAGACAGACAGACAGACAGACAGACAGACAGACAGACAGACAGACAGACAGACAGACAGACAGACAGACAGACAGACAGACAGACAGACAGACAGACAGACAGACAGACAGACAGCCAGACAGACAGACAGACAGACAGACAGACAGACAGACAGACAGGACAGACAGACAGACAGACAGACAGACAGACAGACAGACAGACAGACAGACAGACAGACAGACAGACAGACAGACAGACAGACAGACAGACAGACAGACAGACAGACAGACAGACAGACAGACAGACAGACAGGACAGACAGACAGACAGACAGACAGACAGACAGACAGACAGACAGACAGACAAAGACAGACAGACAGACAGACAGACAGACAGACAGACAGACAGACAGACAGACAGACAGACAGACAGACAGACAGACAGACAGACAGACAGACAGACAGACAGACAGACAGACAGACAGACAGACAGACAGACAGACAGACAGACAGACAGACAGACAGACAGACAGACAGACAGACAGACAGACAGACAGACAGACAGACAGACAGACAGACAGACAGACAGACAGACAGACAGACAGACAGACAGACAGACAGACAGACAGACAGACAGACAGACAGGACAGACAGACAGACAGACAGACAGACAGACAGACAGACAGACAGACAGACAGACAGACAGACAGACAGACAGACAGACAGACAGACAGACAGACAGACAGAAACAGAGATATATAGATAGTGAGAGATAGTAAGAGAGAAACAGAGATATATAGATAGTGAGAGATAGTAAGAGAGAAACAGAGATATATAGTGAGAGAGAAAACATAGAGATAGATAGCACACCTGATAACACACCTGATTCCAACCATTCAACAGCAATAACACACCTGATTCCAACCATTCAACAGCAATAACACACCTGATTCCAACCATTCAACAGCAATAACACACCTGATTCCAACCATTCAACAGCAATAACACACCTGATTCCAACCATTCAACAGCAATAACACACCTGATTCCAACCATTCAACAGCAATTACACACCTGATTCCAACCATTCAACAGCAATAACACACCTGATTCCAACCATTCAACAGCAATAACACACCTGATTCCAACCATTCAACAGCAATAACACACCTGATTCCAACCATTCAACAGCAATAACACACCTGATTCCAACCATTCAACAGCAATAACACACCTGATTCCAACCATTCAACAGCAATAACACACCTGATTCCAACCATTCAATAGCAATAACACACCTGATTCCAACCATTCAACAGCAATAACACACCTGATTCCAACCATTCAACAGCAATAACACACCTGATTCCAACCATTCAACAGCAATAACACACCCGATTCCAACCATTCAACAGCAATAAGAGGCTTGACAAGCACAAGGGCCCTGGTTTGAGGCCTTCTCTTGGCTATCACCCAAATTGTTGTCACAAATAGATTGGCTGTCACATCAAAGACATTTTTTTAATCAAATAAAAATAAAATATTTGTCACGTGCCGAATACAACAGGTGTTGACCTTATCGTGAAATGCTGAACACAACAAGTGTAGACCTTATCGTGAAATGCTGAACACAACAAGTGTAGACCTTATCGTGAAATGCTGAACACAACAGGTGTAGACCTTATCGTGAAATGCTGAACACAACAAGTGTAGACCTTATCGTGAAATGCTGAACACAACAAGTGTAGACCTTATCGTGAAATGCCGAATACAACAGGTGTAGACCTTATCGTGAAATGCCGAATACAACAGGTGTTGACCTTATCGTGAAATGCCGAATACAACAGGTGTTGACCTTATCGTGAAATGCTGAACACAACAAGTGTAGACCTTATCGTGAAATGCTGAACACAACAAGTGTAGACCTTATCGTGAAATGCCGA
This sequence comes from Oncorhynchus kisutch, assembly GCF_002021735.2. Lineage (NCBI taxonomy): Eukaryota > Metazoa > Chordata > Actinopteri > Salmoniformes > Salmonidae > Oncorhynchus > Oncorhynchus kisutch. Next base: position 31,438,430 of record NC_034174.2, read on the forward strand.
ATACAACAGGTGTAGACCTTATCGTGAAATGCCGAATACAACAGGTGTTGACCTTATCGTGAAATGCCGAATACAACAGGTGTTGACCTTATCGTGAAATGCTGAACACAACAAGTGTAGACCTTATCGTGAAATGCCGAATACAACAGGTGTAGACCTTATCGTGAAATGCCGAATACAACAGGTGTTGACCTTATCGTGAAATGCCGAATACAACAGGTGTTGACCTTATCGTGAAATGCTGAACACAACAGGTGTAGACCTTATCGTGAAATGCCGAATACAACAGGTGTTGACCTTATCGTGAAATGCTGAATACAACAGGTGTTGACCTTATCGTGAAATGCTGAACACAACAGGTGTAGACCTTATCGTGAAATGCCGAATACAACAGGTGTTGACCTTATCGTGAAATGCCGAATACAACAGGTGTTGACCTTATCGTGAAATGCCGAATACAACAGGTGTTGACCTTATCGTGAAATGCCGAATACAACAGGTGTTGACCTTATCGTGAAATGCTGAACACAACAGGTGTAGACCTTATCGTGAAATGCTGAACACAACAGGTGTAGACCTTATCGTGAAATGCTGAACACAACAGGTGTAGACCTTATCGTGAAATGCTGAACACAACAGGTGTAGACCTTATCGTGAAATGCTGAACACAACAGGTGTAGACCTTATCGTGAAATGCTTACTTACAAACTCTTAACCAACAATACAGTTCAAGAAATGGAGTTAATAAAATATTTACTAAATAAACTAAAGTTGTAAAAAATCGAATCAATCCAAAAAGTAACAGGACATTTACATAACGATAGCGAGGCTATATACAGGGGGTACTGGTACAGAGTCAATGTGGAGGCTATATACAGGGGGTACTGGTACAGAGTCAATGTGGAGGCTATATACAGGGGGTACTGGTACAGAGTCAATGTGGAGGCTATATACAGGGGGTACTGGTACAGAGTCAATGTGGAGGCTATATACAGGGGGTACTGGTACAGAGTCAATGTGGAGGCTATATACAGGGGGTACCGGTACAGAGTCAATGTGGAGGCTATATACAGGGGGTACCGGTACAGAGTCAATGTGGAGGCTATATACAGGGGGTACCGGTACAGAGTCAATGTGGAGGCTATATACAGGGGGTACCGGTACAGAGTCAATGTGGAGGCTATATACAGGGGTACCGGTACAGAGTCAATGTGGAGGCTATATACAGGGGGTACTGGTACAGAGTCAATGTGGAGGCTATATACAGGGGGTACTGGTACAGAGTCAATGTGGAGGCTATATACAGGGGGTACTGGTACAGAGTCAATGTGGAGGCTATATACAGGGGGTACTGGTACAGAGTCAATGTGGAGGCTATATACAGGGGGTACTGGTACAGAGTCAATGTGTGGGGGTACAGGTTAGTCCAGGGCATTTGATTAGTTGTTCGGCAGACTTATGGATTGGGGGTAGAATCTGTTAAGGAGCCTTTTGTTCCTAGACTCTGGTACTGCATGCCGTGCGGTAGCAGAGAGAACAGTCTATGACTTAGGTGACTGGAGTTTTTGAAAAAAATGTGGGCCTTCCTCTGACAACGCCTAGTATAGAGGTCCTGGATTTCAGGAAGCTTGGCTCCAGTGATGTACTGGGCCGTACGCACTACCCTCTGTAGCGGTCAGATGCCGAACAGTTGCCATACCAGGCAGTCATGCAATTGGTCAGGATGCTCTCGGTGGTGCAGCTGTAGAACTTTTTGAGGATCTGGAGACCCATGCCAAATGACGACAAGACCTCAAAACAATTTCTGTTAAATTGCCTGCGTTCACTAAAACTATCAGTTCAATCGGGTCCCTGCGGTCTGTCTCAATAGGGTAATGTTTGTGAGAGGGAGTGGCACTGTGGCCGTATGTTTTTCCGATGGCAGATGTGTTGTTTTGCTCGAATCTGCGGAAGTGGTGTCAGAACGGGGGTGTTGCGGTCCCTTCGCTTCTGAGAAATAATGCGAGCGCTTGTTATCGTTTAAACACGTATGACGCACACAAATACACACAAACACACACAAACACACACACAGGAGTGATGTTTTTGCTGTTCTCGATAACAGCCTACTTCTCCCATGCGGTTGGTGTGTGTATCCGTCCTCTTCTGTTTCCCACCCCGCCTTTTTCATGTTGGTGAAGACACCTTGGTTTGTGTAAGTGCACACATAGGCACATCTGCTTCATCGCTTTGGCTGCTATCAAATCTACTGGAGTGTCAGCTAAGCAAAATAAAGTCAACCTCACGAGGAGCCACACAGCTTTGACTGTTATCTCTGTCGTCACTGGGTCTTCCTTTGATGCTCACAAGATTCCATGGTTTTGCTTGATGTTCTGGCTGACATTGTTAAAATACACGTTCACAATCATATTAGTCATACGGATGGTTATTCCATTTGGCAAAATGTGTGTGAACTCCTCAAGGAAAACATGACCCATCAGCCCCCTCTGCTAGGGTGCGTGATACAGCACAACAGGGCATTGTGAGTATGATTGTCCTTTATCCCCAAAACATGTAGAGGCCTATCATAAGCTTTTAGGATTGTCCTATGGCCCACTCATTACTAACCAAAGGCCCCTGCAGACCAATGTCATGGTTTTGGTGGTTTAGTGGTTAAGGTCTTCAGTACATTGTGTTGTTGTGAACACTGGTTGGGATTGTGGGTCTGCCGTGTTAGAGATGGACTATGTTCCACCAGCACCACAGGGAGAGGCAAACAGTGTGCTGATATTCACTTGCTTCAGTCCAACCCACCAGTGGTGCTGAGAGTGCTGTTAGATTAGACAGACAGGCAGGCTGACAGATCAGATGCAGGAGAGAACAGAGAGGCCCACAGTCAGATAGACATCTAATGAGTGAGGGCAGAGAGCAGGCAGCAGTGTGGTCTGATACAGATCTTAGCCATCAGGGAGGGCAGGGGGCTGCCAACCTCACAAAAGGGGGGCAAAGAAACAACCTGGCACACAGGAAGAGAGTGTGGTAATCTCAGTCAGTTTGGATCGTGTCTGTTATGACATATATCACATGGTGCTGATGTGCTGATGCAAACACACATAACGGACATAAATTGTTTGGTTTGTGGGGATAGGTCGGCTGAAATGTGAAGTTTGACTCTTTACTTTGCCTAGGGGCAATTCTGGTCCTAGGAGGCCATTGTGTGCAGGCTTTTGTTCCAGCCCAGCTCAACGCACACATACCAGATTAAACTAATCAAAATATACCAGATTAAACTACACACATACCAGATTAAACTACACACATACCAGATTAAACTACACACATACCAGATTAAACTAATCAAAATCGATGATAAATTCATTATTTGAATCAGGTGTTCTAGTGCTGGGTTGGAATAAAAGTGTGCCCACCCCTGGAATAGGGTTTTCACACTCTCTCACACTCTCTCTCTCTCTCTCTCTCTCTCTCTCTCTCTCTTTCTCTCTCTCTCTCTCTCTCTCTATATATATATATATGAAAGTGGCTTAACAACCTTGGCTCAGCTCAACTCAGTTCGGTTGGTTTAAGCAGGCAAGGTAGAGAAAGATGCATGGCCTGAAAGGCAGAGGGGAGAATAAGGGTGCCAGATCCTGAGCCTGGCAAACAGTCTCACTGCAGCTCACTGACACCAGAGTGACTCACAAATAAACAGAGAGAGTAGAGTGCACAGAGAGGAGGGGGAAACAAAAAAACAAATAAAAAATAAGGAGATGGGGAGAGATTGTAAGAGAGAGAGGGAGAGAAGAAAAGGAGAGAGAGCGAGGGAGAGAGAAAAGACGAAGGGGAGCGAAAAGGAGAAGTGGAGAAAGGGTTCTGTAATCCCGCAATAGTGGTGTTGGGCCGTCACCATGGTGACAGGCACAAAGGCCTGTGGTTGGCCATTGATGGCTAATTGTATTCTTCACAGCTCTTTTGTTAATTGTTGTCTGCCCAGCTCCTACTTCCTGCTGGGCCACAGCACAAAGGCAGGAACAGGGGGGATTAGAAATGGCACATCAGCTCCCAGCTAGCTAGCTATAGTCTCTCTCCCTCTCTCCGAGCCCTCGCCTCTCTCACTCCCTGTCAGTCCTTGCCCCTCTCTCTCTCATCTATCCGAGCCCCTTTCTTTCTTTCTTTCTTTCTTTCTTTCTTTCTTTCTTTCTTTCTTTCTTTCTTTCTTTCTTTCTTTCTTTCTTTCTTTCTCTCGCTCTCTCTCTCTCTCTCTCTCTCTCTCAGAGTCCTTGACTCTCTCTCACTCTCCCTGCCAGAGCCCTCGCTTCTCGCTCTCTCTCTTTCTCTGACTGACTGATGGACTGACTGGGTGAATGACTGTCTAGTTCTGGCATAGGGCCTCACTGTATTTCTCTGTGCTTCTCTGGTCCACCACTGTATGGCTCCCATCCATGTAACAGATGAAGCACTATGTGGTACAACTATTAAAAATAGGCTTCTGTTTCTAGCTGCAGACAGTACTCTGAAGTCTTACTCTAAGGTGCCACTTTAAGGTGATAGTAGGCACACTTACACTTCCACCCAGTGTAAACCAACATCACACAGAAGGTCATGGGGATCAAACACTTTTCTCATGTTTGGAATACTTTCTCCAATAAGGGATGTTGTGTCCCATGTATGTTCAGATTATACACACCTGTTGCTGAGCAGTTTTAGGTTAGGTACTTTTCAGCACTAATGTATGCTCTCCTTTACTGTGTGTGTGTGTGTGTGTGTGTGTGTGTGTGTGTGTGTGTGTGTGTGTTTTGGAGGGTAGGGGATGGGATACCTTATTGACAGTTTGATTATTGTGTCAAATGAGAATCGAGTGCAGAAAAGACCTTTCTTTCCAGTCTAAAGATCATATTGATTGGATACCCGGGCCCTTTACTCATTATCCTCTATCTTCCAAGCCCGCTGCCGCGACAGTTAAATGAGTCCTTTGCCTTTAAGGGGGAGGTGAATGGCAGGGAGCGTGAATGTTGGACACAAAACACCAGAAAGTAATCGGGGAGAAAGCGGGGTGAGGTTGTGTGAGCGTTGGGGAGAACTACCGCGACGCTGATAGCAACTATAGGCGCTCATGTAACTCTGTCCTCGTCTTCTCTGTAGACCGAAGAGAACTCGACACAACGCACCCTCTTGTGCTTTGCATGCGGTGAGCGATCAAGCGCGAGGGCTCGGAAAAACAGCGGTGGAGACGGAAGTTTGGAAATCCCGGGCGCCTCAGGAGTGGTGAGTGAACAGCGCGGCACTGGAAAGCTCCAGACGCACATAGTATTTTTACATTTCACTTGATCCAGGATTGGTGTGATGACTCCCGACACACTGTCCTACTTGTTATCGACAACACATACAGTATTATCTATTGTCTATACAATGACATAAAGCATAACTTTGTGTGCTTCGGGATGTTTCCCCCCAAATAGAATGCGCCCGTCCTGGATCGCGACTGTTTCGAATCACAAAGGACAATTTGCAACTTTCATATGTGCACCATATTCACAGCTAATATCATATGTATCAATTACTCAGATCAGGCCATCTTGCCTATTCTTCAGTTTGATTCTGTGTGAGTGTCAGTTAGTGTTTTTATAGGCAGAACAGTGACGATGAACGCAATAAGCAAGAGGAGAAGATGCCAGTTCTGTTGGCAAATGCAAATTAAACAGTTTCATCTACTTTCCAGAGAATAGTTGCTAGTGTTAAAACGCAGATGTTTTAAATATGTGTTCTCTCATGGGTCATGGAATAATTATTATATAAATACTTTGCTGGGGAGGTGTTGGGTGTTTGCATGGGCAGGCAAGGCATCTGGCATAATGGCCAAATGCCAGACTGCTAGTCCATTTTGGGCTCATTGAGGAAAAAAAGTGGGCCGGTGTGTGGGCATCAAAGAAAGAAATTGGCTGGTGTGTTTGAAATGCCAGGGGCGATTTCTGGTCCCAGTCTGCCCCTGGGTGTTTGGATGTGTAGATCTTGGTAGTTTTGGTAGAGTTGGAGGATTGGTTGGAATAGGTAAGGAAAGAGAACATGCTTCATAATTCAGTAAAGTTTTACCTTTTGTAGAGTCTATGTGCAATCTGCTCTTCTAGATCATATGGACATAGCTCTGGGTGGAGGTGACAGAACATGCCCATTGAGCCAGATGAGGCATCTTTAGTGGTGTCCAGTCTTGATGGTTGGAATGAGTCGATTGACAGCACTAGACAGCAGAGACGTCTTCATGGACAATGTGTGTGCATTGTGTTTTATAAGCAAAGTATGTCACTAGTGTGCAGGGTCTGGGGTAGGCATACCCTACTGTGTGTTTGGTTATGTGTGTTGAGCATGCTTGGTCTGGGTAGTGTGTGTGTGTGTGTGTAATGGGACTGTGTGTGTGTGTGTGTAATGGGACTGTGTGTGTGTGTGTGTGTGTGTGTGTGGTAATGGGACTGTGTGTGTGTGTGTAATGGGACTGTGTGTGTGTGTGTGTGTGTAATGGGACTGTGTGTGTGTGTGTGTGTGTGTGTGTGTGTGTGTGTAATGGGACTGTGTGTGTGTGTGTAATGGGACTGTGTGTGTGTGTGTAATGGGACTGTGTGTGTGTGTGTGTGTGTGGTGTGTGTGTAATGGGACTGTGTGTGTGTGTGTGTGTGTGTGGTAATGGGACTGTGTGTGTGTGTGTGTGTGTGTGTAATGGACTGTGTGTGTGTGTGTGTGTGTGTAATGGGACTGTGTGTGTGTGTGTGTGTGTGTGTGTGTGTGTGTGGTGTAATGGGACTGTGTGTGTGTGGTGTGTGTGTGTGGTGTGTGTGTGTGTGTGTGTGTGTGTGTGTGTGTGTTAATGGGACTGTGTGTTGTGTGTGTGTGTGTAATGGGACTGTGTGTGTGTGTGTGTGTGTGTATGGGACTGTGTGTGTGTGTGTGTGTGTGTAATGGGACTGTGTGTGTGTGTGTGTGTGTGTAATGGGACTGTGTGTGTGTGGTGTGTAATGGGACTGTGTGTGTGTGTGTGTGTGTGTGTGTGTAATGGGACTGTGTGTGTGTGTGTGGTAATGGGACTGTGTGTGTGTGTGGTGTGTGTGTGTAATGGGACTGTGTGTGTTGTGTGTGAATGGGACTGTGTGTGTGTGTGTGTGTAATGGGACTGTGTGTGGTGTGTGTGTGTGTGTGTAATGGGACTGTGTGTGTGTGTAATGGGACTGTGTGTGTGTGTGGTTGTGTGTAATGGGACTGTGTGTGTGTGTGTAATGGGACTGTGTGTGTGTGTGTAATGGGACTGTGTGTGTGTAATGGGACTGTGTGTGTGTGTGTATGGGACTGTGTGTGTGTGTAATGGGACTGTGTGTGTGTGTGTGTGTGTAATGGGACTGTGGTGTGTGTGTGTGTGTAATGGGACTGTGTGTGTGTGTGTGTGTGTGTAATGGGATGTGTGTGTGTTTGTGTGTAATGGGACTGTGTGTTGTGTGTGTGTAATGGGACTGTGTGTGTGTGTGTAATGGGACTGTGTGTGTGGGTAATGGGACTGTGTGTGGGTAATGGGACTGTGTGTGTGTGTAATGGGACTGTGTGTGTGTGTGTAATGGGACTGTGGTGTTAATGGGACTGTGTGTGTAATGGGACTGTGTGTGTGTGGGTGTGTGTGTAATGGGACTGTGTGTGTGGTAATGGGACTGTGTGTGTGTAATGGGACTGTGTGTGTGTAATGGGACTGTGTTTAGGTCTGTGTGTAATGGGACTGTGTGTGTGTGTGTGTGTAATGGGACTGTGTGTGTGTGTCTGTAATGGGACTGTGTGTGTGTAATGGGACTGTGTGTGTGGTGTAATGGGACTGTGTGTGTGTGTGTGTGTAATGGGACTGTGTGTGTGTGTGGTGTGGTGTGTGTGTGTGTGTGTGTGTAATGGGACTGTGTGTGTGTAATGGGACTGTGTGTTTGTGTGTGTGGTGTGGGTGTGTGTGTGTAAGGGACTGTGTTTCTGTGTGTGTGTGTGTGTGTGTGTGTGTAATGGGACTGTGTGTGGTGTAATGGGACTGTGTGTGTGTGTGTGTGTAATGGGACTGTGTGTGTGTGTGTGTGTGTGTGTAATGGGACTGTGTGTGTGTGTGTAATGGGACTGTGTGTGTAATGGGACTGTGTGTGTGGTGTGTAATGGGACTGTGTGTGTGTGTGTGTGTGTGTAATGGGACTGTGTTTAGGACTGTGTGTGTGTGTGTGTGTGTGTAATGGGACTGTGTGTGTGTGTGAGTATGTGTGTGTGTGTGTGTTGTGTGTAATGGGACTGTGTGTGTGTGTGTGTAATGGGACTGTGTGTGTGTGTGTGTGTTGTGTGTGTGTGTGTGTGGTGTGTGTGTAATGGGACTGTGTGTGTGTGTTGTGTGTAATGGGACTGTGTGTGTGTAATGGGACTGTGTGTGTGTGTGTAATGGGACTGTGTTAGGTCTGTTGGTGTGTGTGTGTGGTGTGTGTGTGTAATGGGACTGTGTGTGTAATGGGACTGTGTGTGTGTGTGTAATGGACTGTGTTTAGGTCTGTGTGTTGTAATGGGACTGTTGTGTGTGTGTGTTGTGTGTGTGTAATGGGACTGGTTTGTGTGTGTGTCTGTGTGTAATGGGACTGTGTGTGTGTAATGGGACTGTGTGTGTGTGTGTGTAATGGGACTGTGTGTGTGTGTGTGTGTGTGTGTTGTAATGGGACTGTGTGTGTGTGTGTAATGGGACTGTGTGTGTGGTGTGTGGTGTAATGGGACTGTGGGGTGTGTAATGGGACTGTGTGTGTGTGTGTAATGGGACTGTGTGTTGTGTGTGTGTGTGTAATGGGACTGTGTGTGTGTGTGTGTGGTAATGGGACTGTGTGTGTGTTTGGTGTGGTGTGTGTGGTGTGTGTGTGTGTAATGGGATGTGTGTGTGTGTAATGGGACTGTGTTAGGTCTGTGTGTGTGTGTAATGGGACTGTGTGTGTAATGGGACTGTGTGTGTGTGTGTAATGGGACTGTGTGTGTGTGTGTAATGGGACTGTGTTTAGGTCTGTGTGTGTAATGGGTGTGTGTGTGTGTGTAATGGGAGTGTGTGTGTGTGTGTGTGTGTGTAATGGACTGTGTGTGTGTCTGTGTGTAATGGGACTGTGTGTGGTGTGTGGTGTGTGTAATGGGACTGTGTGTGTGTGTGTGTGTAATGGGACTGTGGTGTGTGTGTGTAATGGGACTGTGTGTGTGTGTGTAATGGGACTGTGTGTGTGTGTGTGTGTGTGTGTGTAATGGGACTGTGTGTGTGTGTGTAATGGGACTGTGTGGTGTGTGTAATGGGACTGTGTGTGGTGTGGTAATGGGACTGTGTGTGGTGTGGGTGTGTGTGTTGTAATGGGACTGTGTGTGTTGTGTGTGTGTAATGGGACGGTGTGTGTGTGTAATGGGACTGTGTGGTGTGTGTGTGTTGTGGGTGTGTGTAATGGGACTGTGTATGTGTGTGTAATGGGACTCTGTGTGTGTGTAATGGGACTGTGTGTGTGTAATGGGACTGTGTGTGGTGTAATGGGACTGTGTGTGTGTGTGTGTAATGGGACTGTGTGTGTGTGTGTAATGGGACTGTGTGTGTAATGGGACTGTGTGTGTGTGGTTGTGTGTGTGTGTAATGGGACTGTGTGTGTGTAATGGGACTGTGTGTGTGTGTAATGGGACTGTTGTGTGTGTGTAATGGGACTGTGTGTGTGTGTGTAATGGGACTGTGTTTAGGTCTGTGTGTAATGGGACTGTGTGTGTGTGTGTGTGTGTAATGGGAGTGTGTGTGTGTGTAATGGGACTGTGTGGGTGTGTGTGTAATGGGACGTGTGTGTGTGGTCTGAATGGGACTGTGTGTGTGTAATGGGACTGTGTGTGTGTGTGTGTAATGGGACTGTGTGTGTGTGTGTGTGTGTGTGTGTGTGTAATGGGACTGTGGGTGTGTGTGTGTGTGTGTGTGTGTAATGGGACTGTGTGTTTGTGGTGTAATGGGACTGTGTTTAGGTCTGTGTGTGTAATGGGACTGTGTGTTTGTGTGTGTGTGTGTGTGTAATGGGACTGTGTTTCTGTGTGTGTGTGTGTGTGTGTGTGTGTGTGTGTGTGTGTAATGGGACTGTGTGTGTGTGTAATGGGACTGGGGTGTGTGGTAATGGGACTGTGTGTGTGTGTGTGTGTGTGTGTGTGTAATGGGACTGTGTGTGTAATGGGGACTGTGTGTGTGTGGTGTGTGTGTGTGTGTGTAATGGGACTGGGTGTGTGTGTGTGTGTGTAATGGGACTGTGTGTGTAATGGGACTGTGTGTGTGTGTAATGGACTGTGGTGTGTGTGTGTGTGTGTTGTGTAATGGGACTGTGTGTGTGTGTGTGTAATGGGACTGTGTGTGTGTGTGTGTAATGGGACTGTGTGTGTGTGTGTGTGTGTGTAATGGGACTGTGTGTGTGTGTGTGTAATGGGACTGTGTGTGTGTGTAATGGGACTGTGTTTAGGTCTGTGTTGTGTGTTGTAATGGGACTGTGGGTGTTGTGTATGGGACTGTGTGTAATGGGACTGTTGTGTGTGTGTGTAATGGGACTGTGTGTGTGTGTGGTGTGTGTAATGGGACTGTGTTTAGGTCTGTGTGTGTAATGTGTGTGTGTGTGTGTGTAATGGGACTGTGTGTGTGTGTGTGTGTGTGTGTGTGTAATGGGACTGTGTGTGTGTGTGTAATGGGACTGTGTGTGTGTAATGGGACTTGTGTGTGTAATGGGACTGTGTGTGGGTGTGTGTGTGTGTGTAATGGGACTGTGTGTCTGTGTGTGGTGTGTAATGGGACTGTGTGTAATGGGACTGTGTGTGTGTGTGTGTGTGTGTGTGTGTGTGTAATGGGACTGTGTGTGTGTATGGGACTGTGTGTTGTGTGTGTGGTGTGTGTGTGTGTGTAATGGGACTGTGTGTGTGTGTGTGTGTGTGTGTGTGTGTAATGGGACTGTGTTTAGGTCTGTGGTGTGTAATGGGACTTGTGTGTGTGTGTGTAATGGGACTGTGTGTGTGTGTAATGGGACTGTGTGTGTGTGTGTGTGTGTGTGGTGTGTAATGGGACTGTGTGTGTGTGTAATGGGACTGTGTTTAGGTCTGGTGTGTAATGGGTGTGGTGTGTAATGGGACTGTGTGTGTGTGTGTGTAATGGGACTGTGTGTGTGTTGTAATGGGACTGTGTGTGTGTGTGTGTGTGTAATGGGACTGTGTGTGTGTGTGTAATGGGACTGTGTGTGTATGTAATGGGACTGTGTGTGTGGTGTGTGTGTGTGTAATGGGACTGTGTGAGTGTGTAATGGGACTGTGTTTAGGTCTATGTGTGTAATGGGACTGTGTGGTTGTGTGGGTGTTAATGGGACTGTGTGTGTGTGTGTGGTGTAATGGGACTGGTGTGTGTGTGTGTGTAATGGGACTGTGTTTAGGTCTGTGTGTGTAATGGGACTGTGTGTGTGTAATGGGACTGTGTGTGTAATGGGACTGTGTGTGTGTGTGTGTGTGTGTGTGTGTAATGGGACTGTGTGTGTGTGTGGTGTAATGGGACTGTGTGTGTGTAATGGGACTGTGTGTGTGTGTAATGGGACTGTGTTTAGGTGTGTGTGTGTAATGGGACTTTGTGTGTGTGTGTGTAATGGGACTGTGTGTGTGTGTAATGGGACTGTGTGTGTGTGTGTGTGTGTGTGTGTAATGGGACTGTGTGTGTGTGTGTGTAATGGACTGTGTGTGTGTAATGGGACTGTGTGTGTGTGTAATGGGACTGTGTGTGTGTGTGTGTAATGGGACTGTGTGTTTGTGTGTGTGTAATGGGACTGTGTGTGTGTGTAATGGGACTGTGTGTGTGGTGTGTAATGGGACTGTGTGTGTGTGTGTGTGTGTGTGTGTGTGTAATGGGACTGTGTGTGTGTAATGGGACTGTGTTTAGGTCTGTGTGTGTAATGGGGTGTGTGTGTGTGTAATGGGACTGTGTGGGTGTTGTAATGGGACTGTGTGTGTGTGTAATGGGACTGTGTGTGTGTGTGTGTGTGTAATGGGACTGTGTGTGTGTGTGTGTGTTGTGTGGTGTGTGTGTGTGTGTGTATAATGGGACTGTGTGTGTGTGTGTGTGTGTGTGTGTGTGTGTTGTAATGGGACTGTGTGTGTGTGTGTGTAATGGGACTGTGTTTAGGTCTGTGTGTTGAATGGGACCTTGTGTGTGTGTAATGGGACTGTGTGTGTGTAATGGGACTGTGTGTGTGTGTGTGTGTAATGGGACTGTGTGTGTGTGTGTGTGTAATGGGACTGTGTTTAGGTCTGTGTGTGTAATGGGACTTTGGTGTGTGTGTTGTAATGGGACTGTGTGTGTGTGTGTAATGGGACTGTGTGTGTGTGTGTGTGTAATGGGACTGTGTGTGTGTGTAATGGGACTGTGTGTGTGTGTGTGTGTAATGGGACTGGTGTGTGTGTGTAATGGGACTGTGGTGTGTGTGTAATGGGACTGTGTGTGTGTGTGTGTGTGTGTGTGTAATAATGGGACTGTGTGAGTGTGTAATGGGACTGTGTTTAGGTCTATGTGTGTAATGGGACTGTGTGGTGTGGTGTGTGTGTGTAATGGGACTGTGTGGTGTGTGTGTGTGTGTAATGGGACTGTGGTGTGTGTGTGTGTATGGGACTGTGTTTAGGTCTGTGTGTGTAATGGGACTGTGTGTGTGAATGGGACTGTGTGTGTAATGGGACTGTGTGTGTGTGTGTGTTGTGTGGGGGTGGTGTGTGTGTATGGTAATGGACTGTGTGTGTGTGTGTGTGTAATGGGACTGTGTGTGTGTAATGGGACTGTGGTGTGTAATGGGACTGTGTTTAGGTGTGTGTGTGTAATGGGACTTTGTGTGTGTGTGTAATGGGACTGTGTGTGTGTGTAATGGGACTGTGTGTGTGGTGTGGTGTGTGTGTGTGTGTAATGGGACTGTGTGTGTGGTGGTGTGTGTGTGTGTAATGGGACTGTGGTGTGTGTGTGTTGTAATGGACTGTGTGTGTGTGTAATGGGACTGTGTGTGTGTGTAATGGGACTGTGTGTGTGTGTGTGTAATGGGACTGTGTGTGTTTGTGTGTGTGTAATGGGACTGTGTGTGTGTGTAATGGGACTGTGTGTGTGTGTGTAATGGGACTGTGTGTGTGTGTGTGTGTGTGTGTGTGTAATGGGACTGTGTGTGTGTAATGGGACTGTGTTTAGGTCTGTGTGTGTAATGGGTGTGTGTGTGTAATGGGACTGTGTGTGTGTGTTTGTAATGGGACTGTGTGTGTGTGTGTAATGGGACTGTGTGTGTGTGTGTGTGTGTAATGGGACTGTGTGTGTGTGTAATGGGACTGGTTTAGGTCTATGTGTGTAATGGGACTGTGTGTGTGGTGTGTGTGTGTGTGTGTGTGTGTGTGTGTAATGGGACTGGTGTGTGTGTGTAATGGGACTGTGTTTAGGTCTATGTGTGTAAGGGACTGTGTGTGTGGTGTGTGTGTGTGTGTGTGTGTGTGTGTAATGGGACTGTGTGGTGTGTGTGTAATGGGACTGTGTTTAGGTGTGTGTGTGTAATGGGACTGGTGTGTGTGTAATGGGTGTGTGTGTGTAATGGGACTGTGTGTGTGTGTGTGTGTAATGGGACTGTGTGTGTGTGTGTGTTGTGTGTGTGTGTGTAATGGGACTGTGTTTAGGTCTGTGTGTGTAATGGGACTTTGTGTGTGTGTGTGTAATGGGACTGTGTGTGTGTGTGTAATGGGACTGTGTTTAGGTCTATGTGTGTAATGGGACTGTGTGGTGTGGTGTGGTGTGTGTGTGTGTGTAATGGGACTGTGTGTGTGTGTGTAATGGGACTGTGTGGTGTGGTGTGTGTGTGTTTGTAATGGGACTGTGTGTGTGTGTGTAATGGGACTGTGTTTAGGTCTTGTGTGTAATGGACTGTGTGTGTGTAATGGGACTGTGTGTGTGGTGTGTGTGTGTGTAATGGGACTGTGTGTGTGTGTGTGTGTGTAATGGGACTGTGTGTGTGTGGTGTGTGTGTGTAATGGGACTGTGTGTGTGTGTAATGGGACTGTGTTTAGGTGTGTGTGTGTAATGGGACTTTGTGTGTGTGTGTTGTAATGGGACTGTGTGTGTGTGTAATGGGACTGTGGTGTAATGTGACTGTGTTTAGGTCTTGTGTGTGAATGGGTGTGTGTGTGTGTAATGGGACTGTGTGGTTGTGTGTGTGTAATGGGACTGTGTGTTGTGTGTGTGTAATGGGACTGTGTGTGTGTGTAATGGGACTGTGGTGTATGTGTGTGTGTGGTGTGTAATGGGACTGTGTGTGTGTGTGTGTGTAATGGGACTGTGGTGTAATGGGACTGTGTGTGTGTAATGGGACTGTGTTTAGGTCTGTGTGTGTAATGGGTGTGTGTGTGTAATGGGACGTGTGTGTGTGTAATGGGGATGTGTGTGTAATGGGACTGTGGGTGTGTGTAAGGGGAGTGTGTGTGTGTGGTGTGGTGTGTGTATAAGGGACTGTGTGTGTGTGTAATGGGACTGTGTTTAGGTCTATGTGTGTAATGGGACTGTGTGTGTGGTGTGTGTGTGTGTGTGTGTGTAATGGGACTGTGTGTGTGTGTGTAATGGGACTGTGTTTAGGTCTGTGTGTGTAATGGGACTGTGTGTGTGTGTGTAATGGGACTGTGTGTGTGTGTGTGTAATGGGACTGTGTGTGTGTGTGTGTGTGTGTGTGTGTGTGTGTGTGTGTGTGTGTGTGTGTGTGTGTGTGTGTGATGGGACTGTGTTTAGGTGTGTGTGTGTGATGGGACTGTGTTTAGGTGTGTGTGTGTGTGTGTGTGATGGGACTGTGTTTAGGTGTGTGTGTTTGTGTGTGTGATGGGACTGTGTTTAGGTGTGTGTGTGTGATGGGACTGTGTTTCGGTCTGTGTGTGTGTGATGGGACTGTGTTTCGGTCTGTGTGTGTGTGATGGGACTGTGTTTCGGTCTGTGTGTGTGTGATGGGACTGTGTTTAGGTCTGTGTGTGTGATGGAACTGTGTTTAGGTGTGTGTGTGTGTGTGTGTGTGTGATGGGACTGTGTTTAGGTGTGTGTGTATGGTGGGACTGTGTTTAGGTCTGTGTGTGTGTGTGTGTGTGTGTGTGATGGGACTGTGTTTAGGTGTGTGTATGGTGGGACTGTGTTTAGGTCTGTGTGTGTGATGGGACTGTGTTTAGGTGTGTGTTTGGTGGGACTGTGTTTCGGTCTGTGTGTGTGTGATGGGACTGTGTTTAGGTGTGTGTGTGTGTGTGTGTGTGTATGTGTGATGGGACCTGTGTTTAGGTGTGTGTGTGTGATGGGACTGTGTTTAGGTGTGTGTGTGTGATGGACTGTGTTTTAAGGTGTGTGTGTGATGGGACTGTGTTTAGGTGTGTGTGTGTGTGATGGGACTGTGTTTAGGTGTGTGTGTGTGTGTGATGGGACTGTGTTTAGGTGTGTGTGTGTGTGTGATGGGACTGTGTTTAGGTTGTGTGTGTGTGTGTGTGTGTGTGATGGGACTGTGTTTAGGTGTGTGTGTGTGATGGGACTGGTTTAGGTGTGTGTGTGTGTGATGGGACTGTGTTTAGGTGTGTGTGTGTTTGTGTGATGGGACTGTGTTAGGTGTGTGTGATGGGACTGTGTTTAGGTGTGTGTGTGTGTGTGTGTGATGGGACTGTGTTTAGGTGTGTGTGATGGGACTGTGTTTAGGTGTGTGTTTAGGTGTGGTGTGTGTGTGTGATGGGACTGTGTTTAGGTGTGTGTGTGTGTGTGATGGGACTGTGTTTAGGTGTGTGTGTGATGGGACTGTGTTGAGGTGTGTATGTGTGATGGGACTGTGTTTAGGTGTGTGTTTAGGGTGTGTGTGTGTGTGATGGGACTGTGTTTAGGTGTGTGTGATGGGACTGTGTTTAGGTGTGTGTGTGTGTGTGTGTGATGGGACTGTGTTGAGGTGTGTGTGTGTGATGGGACTGTGAAGCCTGAAGTTACATAATTTAAGATGATTTAAGGCTTTAATTTCCAGCCTATGGCCTCCGTGTGTATCTGAGAGAGCCAGAGAGTGTGTGTGTGTTCGCCTTTACAGTGACTGGCTGCACACAAAGCTGTCCGTCAGTGGGGAGTCCCTGACCTTTCTGTCCATATCTATTCCTCACTCGCTTTTCTTATTCTCTTTTCTTTGCCGTCCTCATTCCCACTCTGTTTTCTCTCATTCTCTCTGTGTGTGTGACTGTGTTTAGATGTGTGTGATGTGACTGTTTAGGTCTCTGTTTTGTCTCATTCTCTTTCTCTCTGACACACACAGCGAGAGAGAGACACACTCTTGCCCAATGGTTGTGTTGAGTTCCAGTTGTCTTTAGCCTACAGAGCAGAGAGGGTCTGTGTTAAAGCAGGCAGAGAAGGGAAAAGGGACTGACAGTCTGTCAGCAGCAGAGAGCTGACTCCATGTTCACGCTGTACTGTCTCAGCTGTCACTGTCGCCACTGTCAAACATTTCAGCGGGCGCACCTACCTCTGTAGAACCACACACACAGTTCCACCTACCTCTGTAGAACCACACACACAGTTCCACCTACCTCTGTAGAAACACACACACACACACACACAGTTCCACCTACCTCTGTAGAAACACACACACACACACCAGTTCCACCTACCTCTGTAGAAACACACACACACACACAGTTCCACCTACCTCTGTAGAAACACACACACACAGTTCCACCTACCTCTGTAGAAACACACACACACACACACACACACACACACACACACACACACACACACACACACACACACACACACACACACACACACACACACACACACACACACACACACACACACACACACACACAGTTCCACCTACCTCTGTAGAAACACACACACACACACAGTTCCACCTACCTCTGTAGAAACACACACACACACACACACACACAGTTCCACCTACCTCTGTAGAAACACACACACACCACACACACACACACACACACACACACACACACACACACACAGTTCCACCTACCTCTGTAGAAACACACACACACACAGTTCCACCTACCTCTGCAGAAACACACACACACAGTTCCACCTACCTCTGCAGAACCACACACACACAGTTCCACCTACCTCTGCAGAAACACACACACAGTTCCGGTGTGGAAGTGAACCAGTAACTGAAGGGCTGTGTGCTGCTCTAACAAGGAGAGGGTTGACCTCTAGCACCCCCCCTTCTCTCTCTGAGGATGCGCTTCCAGGTGAAAGGGTTCACACAGGATGAGAGGTGACCTGGATGCACTTTCTCTCTCCATGTCCGTCTTCGAGTCACCTATCCAGTTTGACCTATCGGTCCAGTTCTATTGGAAGAGTCTTTAAACCTTCTTGCTAAATAAATCATTGTCAATGATTACCTGCCTGATAGAGACATGATGAATGTCCAATTGTTGAAGTGTATCCAGCTGCTCTATAGGCTATCTCGCTAGCTCTCTGAGTGTTGGTCTGTTGAGTGACACGGTGCATATATGTTTCTGCTCCACTTCATTTCTATTGGCAAAGTTCAAGAACTCAGGGCAGTGTTTTTCTGTGTGTGTGTGGCCCATCTCCTCTACACCAAGCAGGTCCATAAGGGCAGCAGAGCAGACAAAGATTGTCCTCTTTCTTCTTCTGTGGCAGTCTGCATTGTTCTCCCTGTCCTATTGAACCAGGGGTCCACAGAGACACACCACTGTGGAGACGGAAGTGTGTGTGCTCCCCCTGTGTGTTGCGTTGTGTGTTCAGATCAAATAAAAAGTGATAGATTGGTTGCTGTGATCCATAGAATGTATTATGCAAATGTCCTTGGATCATCAAGTCATTAAACAATACGATGAATTTGTCATTAAAAACTGAATACACATGGAACACACACTTATTCAGTCCTTGACAAGTTAAGTGGATGTTTTAAATCACCTGACACCTTTTTTTTATTGTTGACATTTGTGTGTCAGTGATGTTGTGGGAAGGGTGTCACAGGGCAGAGTGATAAGGCGTGCTTGTGTCTATAATGAGGGGAGTGAAAGGCCTGTGGTGAAATGGAAGTGCATGTTGTCTCCTGTTGGATCTGAGACTCAAACCCCATGATTAATGAGCCAGGCAGATTTCTGTATGTGTGAGAGAGGACGAGAATGATAGAATATTGACAAAGAGGGCAGTAATCATTGACTACATTTTACTAAGTGTGTTCGTTCAGTGCAAACTAGGTTCAAGAGGCATTGCAATGGAAGAAAATGGTTTTACACACCATTGCTCTGTGTGTGTGTGTGTGTGTGTGTGTGTGTGTGAGAGAGAGTTCACATGGTTTTGGGCTCTCTCCTTCTTGAGGCATGATATGATTTAGAGAGATCTTGAGGTAATATTTTATAATATGCTTTGATTTCATTAGCTACCTGATCTTTGTACCTAACTCTGAAATGCACCACTTCAGGGCTAGCTATCTTAACACAGTGGTTTGCTAGAGAAAAGGGTTGTGTCATGATGCTGGCTTTCAATGGCCTCATCACAGGAAACCCAGTTTAGTGTGGTGTTTCACTGATTGGTCGATGCAGACTTCATACTCTGGAGGAGAGTTAGAAGATCATTGACTTTTGATGAATCTCCGACCCCTCCCTCTAACACCTAATCTCATGAGGAAACACAGTCTCCACCTGTTGTCTCGTGGTGAGTGGTGCCTTATTGGGGAAAACAGATGAGGATGTCTCAGACTCGGCATTGCTTCTAGAGCTCTCAGACAGTCAGTAAACTCGGTTAAAATAGCTGTCAGTAGAGTCCAACAATAGAGAACACATCTTACCTGCTGCCCTGCATATCAGCCTCTCTAAGACATTTTAAGGTAAGACTCCTTTCCACCAACTGGTTCCACTTCAGTCATTAATATACAGTATTATGAAGCAAAACTACTGAAAATAAGTTTAATCCATGAGTGTTTTCAACTTGCGATGTTCTAAAGTTCCAACTAAAACAGTAACATCTTGTTTGTGGCGCACTGAACTTTGTTTGTTTGTTGGGTTAAAGTTGCACTTTGCCTGTGACTGTATTTTTCTGTTTTCCAGTCATCTCATTTGCATGGTGTCTTTTCGTTATGTTTTTGTGCCAGTTATTAATACAGCATAATGTCACAACGGTCTGTAACCGGCATCGGCATCTACATTCAGCCGCAGGCCAATTTCTTTCTTGAGGGGATGGTCAGGGGCCCGGAACATAATAATAATTTGGACTGCAAATTGACAGCAAGAAGCCCAAACAGACACTGTATAATATTTGACTACAACAATCATTTCAAACTCCATTTACATTTGTATATGATCACATGTATCTCTCTCTTATGGGAATACTTGAACAGATTCCCAAAATTTTAAATCACTTTGAGCAAAAAATTGCTCAGAACATGGCCTGCGGGTGAAAACATTTTTGTTCACCCCCCCAAGTTTTGTCAGCAATTCTATATATTTTTCTTCTAAATGTTCCCCCAGATGGCGAACCCTTGTCTTTTAACATCATACAGTCTATGATGTCTTTTCTACAGGTGTCTGAATGTGGTGTTGTTGAAGGATGCTTCATGGTAGACACATCTCTTCCTGTATCTCCTAACTCTGGTCATTTCTGGGAATGATGTCAACCACACCTGCTGTTGTATTGTGCATCTTTACCTTGGTGTGAACCGTGGGTGTAGCTTCAGGGGTCTGTAGTGCTGTTAGAAGCCGGTGACGTGTTCTACTATAGGGAGATATTCACTAACGGTAATAAATCAGTCTGAACAAGAAAGAACGGAAGCTGCTGTGAAGGCTGCTTTGACTTTCTCATGCCACAGCTAAACAGCTTTTAATCCCTCTCAGAATACATACGTGTGTGTGTGTGTGTGTGTGTGTGTGTGTGTGATCCTGTACCCGCTGCAGGTGTGTGTTAGTGCAGAGGGCACTAGGTGGGGCGCTGCTTCAGAAAGCAAGCTGCTACAGGACCAAGGCGTGTTTCGCCTTGCCTCTATCTAAATAGATTTCAGGAGGATCTTTTGTTGGTTAAAATGTTTTGTTTCGCCCATTTCATTGTTTGTGTAACGTGAGCGATGCAACATCAGACAGTGGAATTTGACTTAATTCATTCGGCAATGTGTGACTGACTCTTCTCTCACAAGTCTATAAGAAAAAAACAAATGATATGGAATTGCCAAACATACTATTTAAGTGTTGAATTGTTAATTTATGTTTAGACAACCATAAGCAATATATTTTAGACAGTCTTCCTGTAAAATCCAACCACATAAAAGACTATGTATTATTTCCCATCACCATAAGTTGTTAACGGGTGCCTGGTGTGACTAGGTAACAATATTAGACTGCTCTCGCCAATGCATTTTCCAAGACACAGATGGGGAGAGGCAGTACATTTCACACAATACAAATCGTTCCATCTCTTTATGTTGTTCTGTGGTTAATGGAATGTCACTGTATAGTCCTTGTATGGATGATTGTGATGCCAACTCTCGATTGTGATGCTCCCTGTTCATAAGTAGCGCACCTCAACCATTCGACCCCAGGGGCCACCATCATACGTCAGCAAAAATATTTTTTTCAGGTCTAGTCTTATCATCAGGTGAATGATCATGACAAGGAGAAGTAATCAACATTTTTAAAATGACTAGATTTCGTAGATTAGTTAAAATTATTTTGACCTTCCCGGAAGAATAATTTTCAACTCTAATATAGCTAATATTTCTAATTGATTAACTCAACAGGTTTTGCTAACAGCAGCTGGTTAATGGGCCATGTGTTGGCAAATACCAGCAGCTAGCGGCACTTTCTGCACTGGTAGCCTGTTCTGCACTGGTAGCCTGTTCGCGGGTGCTGTTTCAAAGCCTATGTCAGATACTCCAGTGAGTGTAATTGGCTCCAATGAGTGTAATTTGATCAATATGAGGAGATGAGATATAAAGTTGACATCATTATGAAGAAATTCTATTTTTATAGGAATAACATTCAAAATGTGTTTATTCTGTTGTTACTTACGATACTTTTAAAAAAAAGACCTAAATAAAATTGTGGGTTTTGGGACCACCAGTTGAATACCCCTGCTATCAGAGTGCGCTCTGGGTCTTCTTAGAAACTCTGAGAGTTCAGAGTGCACACTGGCCACTCTGGCTGAGGAGTGGGGTTGATCCCAGCGTTCTGACCTCACAACTGCAGTCAAGCACCCAAGCTAACTGGCTGAAGTTGGCTAGCTTGCTACTTCCAGACACAAATGTGAGAACACCTCACTAAACATTTTACTCTCCCTAGCAGACCTGGTTAGTGTTCACGTTATCAAGAGGGTTAGTGACTGAACTGTGTTACTGGCAACAATTTAATTCCGTTTTAATGTTGTTTTTTTTGCAGATGTTTACTGTTCATCTTTTATAACAACAGAGTTTAGGGCTTCTGTTAATTGCTCAATTATTCTGCGCTCTGGTACTCTCAACCCAGAGTGCTCTGAAATCAGAGTAGATTGCCAGGGTGAATTTACAAATACACCTGATTTATCTCAATGGGACTGGCCTTGTTCAATGAAGTCTAAATATATACACAAATACACCTGATTTATCTCAATGGGACTGGCCTTGTTCAATGAAGTCTAAATATATACACAAATAAAAATACATGAACTATTGACAGAATATGCAATATCTTAATATTTAGCAACTTTACAGTATTGTACTGTAGAAGTTCTTGATGGAGTAGTTATAGTTAAAAATGGCCTACTCCCAAAATATTCTGTATTTGCTTCTGATACACTTTTTTTGTTATTATTAACCATGAACATTTGCATGGTTGCCGTCCTGGTGTGGCCCCTCAGATACAAATATATGTGTTGTGGCTGTCAGGTGTGTGAGGGGGGTGAATATCACCTGTTGGTTGTCACAACCCAGTGTCCAGTGGATTTGTTTATCTCCCATCAGGAGAATTCACAAACACTCTATTGATCAGCACCCACCTAAACAGCACAGCATTATAGCCCACTAGTTTCCTGCTCCATTTACATGTCTTTCCCCTGGGTGTTTGAACAACATACACAACAGATTGCTTGTACCGTTAAGTTGAATTCATCATCGCCGGACACACACCTCAGTGTGTGTGTGTGTGTGTGTGTGGCAATTTGCAAATGACCAGAGACAGTTTTATATTTTTTTCCACAGCTGTCTGAAGAATGATTTGCATCTCTTTTGGAATCAGTGAAAACGAATAAAGAACTGTGTGTTTCTCTTTTTTTGTTATGCTTTTTGTTTGTCGGTGAAGTTAATAAACAATCTGAGCCAGCACTAAATGTGTACGTAACAGTGCTTAAATAAATAACCTTAACTGTGGAAAAATAACCATATTACAGTCAATTCAGTAGGATTCATTCTCTCAAATCCTCTATTTAATTATTCAATTAAAGTAAGCACATTTTGGTTTAAGTGCCATCATGTCTTTTTTTATTTTATATTATGGTTGTTTTTTAAGATTTCCACATATTATATAGGTGTATTCCAGGGGCAGACTGGGACCAGAAATCGTCCCTGGCATTTAACACACTGGACCAGGTTTTTTTCTTCTTTGAGGCCCCCACACCGGCCCAGCAGATAATGCACCGTATCAGATATTTATGTAGTTGGTGCTGTATAATTAAGCAATAAGGCATGAGAGGGTGTGGTGTATATGGCCAATATTTCAGGGCTAAGGGCTGTTCTTAGGCCCGACACAATGCCATGTTGGCCATATATCTAACCCCAGAGGAGCCTTAATGCTATTATAAATTGGTTACCAACGTAATTAGATTAGTAAAAATAAAATGTTGGTCATACCTGTGGCATATGGTCTGATACACCACCTGTTCATCCAATCAGCATTCAGGGCTCTAACCACCCGGTTTATAATAACTAACTTGACATTATTTTTGTTTTCAATTGTACAAAAAGACTGCCAGAAAGCCAGAAAGCCAGATTGCAAGATCGTAATTTTGATGATTCATGGTTAGCCTACTGTACATGGTAAGCTAGTGCACACCAAGTTGTACTTCACATTTTTAGTATGGAAAACATCTGAGGATTTTTCTGCAATATTCAGAACATATTGACACAATTACATTTTTTATTGAATAATAATCTAATTTCCTCAATTACATGTGGAAAAACATATTTGAGTGAACAGTATCAAGCCAACAGCTTCTCCCTGGTTTTAGCTTGTGGCTATCACTGTCTAGCTGACTAGCTTTAGGATATTTTCTAGCCCATACCAGTGACACACTTAGTTATGATATCGATACGTCAGTACACAAACTAAATCTAGCTCACTTTATTTTGCCTGTTAGAAAGAAATGGCCACAAATTCATTCAGAAACGGAAGAAGATGATAGCTAGCTATAGCAAGCTAATGTTAGCCGATGCCTCTTCAACAAGAAGCAACTGTGACAACATTGATCCTAAGATGATAAAAAAAGAGAATTCCCACTGAACAAAATCCACAATCCATCCCTCCAAAGAAAGCATGTCTTCTCCAAAAGAAGCACCACAGACACCATCCAACGGGTCATCCACACACACCGAGAGCCCAAGTGCAGACAGCCAAAAACACAACTCTCGCGGCAAGCTACAGAAATAAACTTTGAGCAAAATCCACAATCCACTCTTTTAAAGAGAACCTAGCTCCTTTTCTCCGGAATGCCATCAGATCCATGAACGAAAACAATGCCGACACGTTGAATTTAATTTTAGCCCGCCATCCCCACACACAGACACACATACAGGTTTGGCCCCAACCACAGCGCTCTATACAGAAACATTGACCTCCGTCTCAACCAAAACTACTCTTTCCCATAGTACAAGCCCATCTATAGTATGACAGCACCAGCAGTTAGATACTAACAGCTGGCAGACAAGATCATATGGTTACTTTAGCGTTATTTAGATGAGCTAAATGCCGTAGCTCTATAGCTAGCTAAAGTTAGCGTAGAGGGAGCTCTTTCACTTACCCGGTAAAGCCCTGATAATGCTCTCTCTTTTGGTGCTGCTGGCTGTTTGTGATACTTTATATGCCATGCTGTTGGTAATTATACCCAATTCGCCCAACTCATTCTCACAAATGTAACCCACTTTTTACTAAGTGTTTTTCATGTGTGTAGCCATAGAGACATAACATACATTTGCATAGTAAGTGTTGCTACACCCTACTTACCCACCCTTTTTTGTAATTGTTATATGAAGCACTTGATGTGACGGGTGAGCATGGATTTTTATGTCCTCACTGTGTGATGCTGTCCAGAGGGCATTGTGGGATTGTTAGAGCTGATTTGAGGAGAACCTCAAACCAACCTTTTTAGAACAATACAGTATTATAAAATTGTATTTAATTTGGGAATGTTTTCTTGGGGTTCTCTAAGTTAGTATTATATGTTTTTCTGGCATTGAGAAACGGCTGCTACATGCCCTTTAAGGCCTCTGTTACCAGCGAGATAATGATAATTTGTCTGAAAAAAAACTATTTAGACAGGCCCACTGGGTTAAAAATGGACCAACCATCTGGCATTTGCCCGAAATGCCAGCTGGCCAGTCTGCCCCTGGTGTATTCAACTGGTAACACAAAAACTTCAGTTAGGCAAACTCTAAATAAGGATGAGGGTTAAGATTAAAGTTAGTTATAGTTCCAATGAGGTTAGGGAGAGGCATACAAGTTAACATTGGGTAAGCAAACGTCGCCATTCATTGCTCTGTCAGTTTAATATACCTCTATATCAGGGGTAGGCAACCCTGGTCCTGGAGTGCCGCTGGCATTTCTGTTTTTGATTCAACCAACCTAGAAGACCAGGTATGTTTTAATTTTTTTTGTCAATAACTGAACTGATAAATGAGCTCAGTTGGTCTGCTGTGGTGCCTAGTTGGAGAATGTTGCAGTACCTGGTACTCCAGGAACAGCATTGCCTACCCCTGTTTTACATTAACAGACAGAAAATGTCACACTGTAGAGTATTTCTTAGAGTGTAAATGTAGCTGGTAAGCTACAAGTGATTCATAGCCTATCTTTATCCATCATAGCTATCGCACCTCTATTTAAATATGGATTTGGACAGCATGTAAAATACCAGGAAACACATCTGAAAAATAATAATGTATTGTTACTGTAAATCTGTCCAAGACCATTTCACCAATTACAAAGTTTGTTCAACTGATAAGCAGTGCAAAAGAGTATATTATAAATCCAGAAAACAGACTATTTTAGGCTATAGATTAGACTCTAAATAAAAACTTGATCAGAGCAGAACTTAAAAAAAATACATCTTTATTTAACTAGGCAAGTCAGTTAAGAACAAATTCTTCTTTTCAGTGACGGCCTAGGAACAGTGGGTTAACTGCCTGTTCAGGGGCAGAACAACAGATTTGACCTCGTCAGCTCAGGGATTTGATCTTGCAACCTTTCGGTTACTAGTCCAACGCTCTAACCACTAGGTTACCTGCAGCCCCCTTTATCAAAATGAATTACCCTTCATTCCATCTTGGACAAAGCAAAAAAGAACACTTATCTCATCATGTGTTGAAAACAGACTTTTAGCCCTAAGTTTCCATAAGAGAGTTGATTCTTAAACCATCTATCTGTGCACACCCCTTTAAAGAATTGGATGATTGATTGGTTCATTGGGTTCGTTTTTTATTTTACCTTTATTTAACTAGGCAAGTCAGTTAAGAACAAATTCTTCTTTTCAGTGACGGCCTAGGAACAGTGGGTTAACTGCCTGTTCAGGGGCAGAACAACAGATTTGACCTCGTCAGCTCAGGGATTTGATCTTGCAACCTTCCGGTTACTAGTCCAACGCTCTAACCACTAGGCTACCCTGCCGCCCCTTGTTGTCAATCCATAGCCTATGACCTTGTCTTGTTACTTAAGTTGCTCTCTGACTGCAGAGGCTTCGATGTTTGTTTCATGTAATTTATGTCGGTATCTTTCTGACATGAATGACAGTATATGCGTATGGCTGGCTTTGGCTCAGCCAAGTTTATCCAGTCCAAGGAGAAGAACCAGTTTTGTATCTCTCTCTCTCTCTCTCTCTCTCTCGCTCTTTCTCCCTTTTATAGTTGATTTCGCAATGCTAAATGTGATATGGGGGGTTTTACACTCTTGGAGTTGAAGATATGATAAACTCTGATGCGTATGCACACACACCCTCTCTTTTGGTGAGGTTAGATACATGTGTGTAAAGCAGTGTGGCCCGGTAAGCCCAAGCGATTTTAGACATGATATGTGTATAAAGGAGCTAGTTAAGAACTCTGGGCCAAGCTGGATCCTAAAACGGCTAACACCTCGTATAATCTCACTCACTCACTCACTCACTCACTCTCACCTCCCGCAGTTCTCAATACTGAGACCAGCTCAGCTAGCCTTCTTTAGAATCACCTGTTGTGCAACTTACTGCACAAAGACATCTCCATGGCAACGCCTTAGAGCCATGGCCTGTCAGTCTATAAGGCCCTCAGCAAACAGGGATCTATACGGACACACACATCCTCTCTCTCAGCCACATATGCTCTGTGCACACATGGGTGCCCTAAAGTAGTCGTCCTGAATGGGGCTAGGATATAAAGTGTGTCGGGGCTAAAGGAAACAGCACATTGTGTGTGCCTGTCCCTTTTGAGGGAGGAGGGGGCAAGGGGGGGCTTTCTGCGAAAGGGGCCCTTCATACACATCCTTTCTTCCCCTTCTCTTGTTCTTTCTCTTTATTGGGGAGTATGTTTTGTCCTCCTCCCCCCTCCTCTCTTTTCTGATAAATACCACAGTACCCTTCCGCTATCCACCACAATACATTGCCTGTTCCTAAGTTGGAGAGAGATGACAGAGCGAGAGAGAGGGGGATGAGAGAGGGATGAAAAGGCTGCTTTTTAACCTGCGTTTCTGAAAAGCAGAAGAAAGGAGCCACTGCACCCGAGCCAGAGATCCTTTCTCTTCTCTTTTCTCTCTTTTTGTGAAAAGTGCAGTTGTGTCATCAGCCTATTTATATGTCTTATTTAGGAGAGAGAGAGAGAGAGAGAGAGAGAGAGAGAGAGAGAGAGAGAGAGAGAGAGAGAGAGAGAGAGAGAGAGAGAGAGAGAGAGAGAGAGAGAGAGAGAGAGAGAGAGAGAGAGAGAGAGAGAGGCGCCCTTAAACTATAGGTTTAGATAAATAACAAAGTGAACATGTGACAGTGGTAACAGAATGTGTTTTAGATGTTGAAAAGTCAAGGGTAATCTACTAAGTTATTTTAATTAGTCGTGTGTGTGGTAAGACAGAGGGGGAGTCCTTGGGGCTGTCCCTATGCTCCACACGGAAAAAGCTGAGGAAAAAGAGTGTTTATTATCAGTGTATCCTGGAGCTCTCAACGCTGGTCTTTGTGTGGTGAGATCTGGCTATCAACCACAGAGAAACACGAAACTGATTCAACCTCGACTACCTCTCCTCTGCCCTTATCATGCTTTTACAACTCTCATCGTGTGTGTGTGTGTGTGAAAGTGAATGAGTCTGTTGTGTGAGCGTATTCTGTGGCCAGAGTGGAGCCCCCTGGGATTGGCACTCTTGACATCAAAAGGCCAAAAGAACAGAAAAACAGAGAGGAAGAGGAGAGCGAGGGAAGGGAAGCTTTTGTGTGTGTGGCCCTGAGAGCTCAGTTCCTAATGAGACGCAGTCAGCAACACAACACAATAAACCTGCTTCAGGCCCTACCCATTCAAAGAAGGAAAGCAAGAGTGTGTGTGAGAGAGAGAAACATTGTATGTCGGCATAACACTAAGGGAAACATCCATGACATCTACAACACCTGTATCTCATTTAGTTTCTGTCGTCTTGCCTCTAAAATCTCATGTCAAATATAGACACTCACACAGCAGCCGCTGCATGTCGGCCTCATCATGTCAGACAAATGGATGTGTTGACGTTGTTCTCTCACTACAAGGCTTAGTATACTAAATATCTGACACATGATCTGGCCGTGAGGCTGTCTATGATTCAGGGGAGACTGAGAGAGAACATGGTCCTGGGAACCCACTGTGGATCCAGGTTTTCATCTCAACTCAGTTAATTAGTCCACGTTAAACTATTATCAATATTATTGGTAAATATGCTTAGAGATGGCATTTGTCTATGTGTATTTTGGGGAGAGAATCTCTAAAATGAGGGATTCAAAGTTAATTGGTGGCCTTTAAAACAAGGCAGATCCTAATTGCTGGCGGTCTTCAGTGAGATCCAGCATCCACAGTGGGTACCCAGGACCAGGGTCGAATCCATAGGTGCATTGTGTGGGCTGAAGAGAAGCAGAGGGAATATGTTGTTTCACCAATGAAAGGCGAGTGAATGTCTGTCCGCCTGCTCTTTGCTGCTGCCGAGCGTGTTCTTCATATAACTATTAAACATGTCTTCTTACTAAACTCTCTGACTCCACAATCACACACTGATCACCAGATCAATTCAAATCATGCTTGGGAGCAGGAAGCACATATGCCTTTATTTTCCTTGACATGTTGTTTCTAGTCCAGCTCCTGTGCTATATTTGAATGTGCGATTTTCCTTCTTCTGTGGTGTCTCCGTTTCAGGCAGGTGGCCAGGAAACACACTTAGTGCATAAAGGTGACATTGTTAGGTGCTCCTGGACATCCCAGCGTGGTATCACACACCTGGATCACACCTGTGGGTCCAACTATTTGATTATCACATGTTAATGTTCTAGATAGGCTCACCGGTTGCAAAACATATTATGCAAATTAGTGGATTGTTTGGCTCAAAGATGCCAAAAAGAGGCTCTTTGTCACAATAACGGGAGGTTTACATGAACACACAGAGAGGGAGGTGGGATAGAGGGGGATAGAGAGACTGGGAGGGCGCTAGAGAGAAAGAGTTGAAAGGAACATAGAAAAAGAGATGTCACAGAGTTGAGACTGCAGATTGGCTTTGGGCTGTGCTGTCCTGAAAGAGGGAGTGTGTTAGACAGCTGTCCTGTGTGTGACTGAAGAGAACATGACGTGTTTCAGCATCACCAGTGCTCTACTGTGGAGGGGTCCTCTGGGTCTGGGGACCTCCGCACTCACCGCACCGAAGAGGTACCTCTCCCTTACTGTACCTTGCTCTCTGTTTCTCTTTCTGATGGGGTCCTGAATGAGGAGAGACGGAATGCTTCTTTTCCATAGTTGTCATTAACTCTGAAAGAGGGGAAGGGTTTGAAGTGTTTGTCCTATACCTAGGATATATTTAGTTTATTTATTTATTTGATTCTACCTTTATTTGACCAGGCAAGTCGGTTAAGAACAAATTCTTATTTTCAATGACGCCTAGGAACAGTGGGTTAACTGCCTGTTCAGAGGCAGAACGACAGATTTGGACCTTGTCAGCTCGGGGGTTTGAACTTGCAACCTTCCGGTTACTAGTACAACGCTCTATCCACTAGGCTACCCTGCTACCCTATAAGAAAGCTCAGGAAATATATATATATATTTTTTCTTTACATATTTAAGCCCATTTTTTGGGGGGGCACACAACTACTTCACACATACTTCCATGTGTTTTGTACCTCTTACATTGAGGAGCTCCATGACCCTGGTGGGGGTCGTAGAGCAAAACAGAGAACACCATCGTGTTCGTGCGAGTCTCCGCCTTCTCAGAAAAACAGTTTGACCTACAAAATATTATGGGAAGACTGATTTTCGGGACATCTCATGGTCTGACAAACACTGCTGTAGCTCGGACACCTTCCCACAGATGTGGAAGGCCGACATGGGCAGATTCAGTGGATTGAGACTCAGCCCACGCAAAACAACTGATATCTCTAGCTTGAACTGATGGATTTTGATGGGGTTGTTTTTATTATGTTACTTAGATTGATGCAAGGGTGTGTCAATAGACTCTTAAGGATTAAAAACTTGCTTGTGATATCACAAGTTAATGATTTGTTGTACTGCATAATTTAGCTGGTATAGAAATGTAGACATTTCATGGTAAATATTTTCAATTCAAGTAACAGTCCAGTGTTTTCAGATTTCTATGAAATATGACAGATAATGAATTACAATATGAGTTAAATAGTTTTCCTTCCAAAAAATTGTAATTAAGTATGTTAAACAGCTTGTCTGTGTTGGAATGGTGTGGGTGTACCCCAACAACAGAATGGTGTGGGTGTACCCCAACAACAGAATGGTGTGGGTGTACCCCAACAACAGAATGGTGTGGGTGTACTGTATACCGGTCATTCAAAATATTCATGCGAGTAGACGGCTGATTGGCCAGCTCATCATCCTCAGGAAATGGCAAGCATTTTTTTAAAACCTTGTGTTTGAGTTACAAGTTTGAGGTGGGGCTTTTCAAGTTTTTTTTTTTCTCCAATTGTCGTTTTGGCCACTTACGAGTAAAGGATTCAACTAAATAATTTGGGTATGAGTCAACAGACTACAAACGTTTAAAAGTGAGAATTTCACTGGACAGCTACTTAAACAATTACCTTCCTCTTTGGTTTGTTTGAGATTCAGTCAAACCACCACCACAACGTAGAATGTAGTTATTTCCATTTGTGTACTTATTACCATGTTATCAGTAATACCAGCTGAGATAGGCCTGTTTAATAAAGTGTCATTAAACATTAGGCAGAGGGAATG
Source organism: Oncorhynchus kisutch (assembly GCF_002021735.2). Classification (NCBI taxonomy): domain Eukaryota; kingdom Metazoa; phylum Chordata; class Actinopteri; order Salmoniformes; family Salmonidae; genus Oncorhynchus; species Oncorhynchus kisutch. The sequence goes on from NC_034174.2 coordinate 31,469,071, forward strand.
GCTGCAGGGGGGGTCCACAGGGCATCTAACTTCATTCCCCCAGGGAGGACCATGGTACTAGAGTCCCACTAAGCGTCTGAACCTGTACTATAGTGCACCTGCTACTTTACAAGGGTTCTGTCCCAGCCACCAATCAGGCTTTAATGTTGCCATCGCCAGCCTCACCTGCTACTATACCAGCCCTCAGAGTTTAAGGGAATCAACCACTCTCGGCTGGCGAACAACTGCATGTCAACATGCTAACTTTGCCAGAGTATTGAAACATTCCTAAAGCAGGATGGATTGAATCCAGCCATAGGTTTATAATGGCTCGTGGTGCCGTGACACAACATTAAACAAACCTTTATAAAGACTTGTCAGTTCTGTCTGTTTGTCTCTCTCTCTCTCTGCCCCAAGGAGTCCATGCAGAGCTTCTGCCTTTACATTTGTCAGTCTCAGAGTTCAAAGGCAGTTTTTTTATTTGTTTAATAAAATAATTCAGTCACTTGATCAGCCGCCGTGTGCAGGAATGGAACGGACTCCTTGCTCAACTCCGTCTCTGTCTCTCTCCCTCTACTAGTCCCCTTCAGGCCATGTTTGGAAAACAATAGACAGTTTTCCCAGCACTAACTGCTCCTGTCAGGGATGGAGGGATGTGTATTTATTTTCCCTTTTGTACTTTCACTATTTGCATCATTACAACACTGAATAAATAAATAAATAAATATATATATATATAACACACACACACACACACACACACACACACACACACATATAATGACATTTGAAATGCCTTTATTCTTTTGAACTTCTGTGAGTGTGATGTTCATTTTTATTCTTCACTTTTGTTTATCTACTTAACTTGCTTTGGCAATGTTAACATGCTTCCCATGCCAATAAAGCCCTTCAATTGAATTGAGAGAGAGAGAGGGAGAACAACAGATAACATTGGCATTGCAGATGCCCCGGGGTGAGATGTTGGGTTTGCATGTTACAACATGTTGTGTAACTGAAGCTTTTGTCTGCTGTTTAGTGTGTCGTGGGAAGTGTATGATTTCAGAGGTGTCGGAGCTCAAGACTCAGTGCTAATCTTATCTCTGCTCTTATCCTGCCTCCCTCCTTTCTTAGATGTAATCACTGAACTTGACTGGATTGGTGAAGGCAATGTATTGGAACTTGCTTTCACCTGTCTCCGAGTTTCCATTCCATTTGAACTGTCGATAAGTGCAAACTGTTTACGTGCTATACAGTTTTCCAGTCCCACTTCAATGAAATAAATGCATGGTGTCATGACAGTCCCAAGCAGCTATATTCACCAGGGGTCTTACATATAGGACTGTGGGGAGGCTCATAAACTCAACAGAAAAATACATGTCCCTTTTTCAGGAACCTGTCTTTCAAAGACAATCTGTAAAATCCAAATAACTTCACAGATCTTCATTGTTAAGGTTTTAAACACTGTTTCCCATGTTTGCTCAATGAACCATAAACAATTAATGAACATGCACCTGTGGAACGGTTGTTAAGACACTAACAGCTTATGTGCTGTTAGTGTCTTAACAACCGTTCCACAGGTGCATGTTCATTAGGCAATTTAGGTCACACAAACTTAGGACACTAAAGAGGCCGTTCTACTGACTCTGAAAAACACCAAAAGAAAGATGCCCAGGGTCCCTGCTCATCTGTGTGAACGTGCCTTAGGCATGCCACAAGGAGGCATGAGGACTACAGATGTGACCAGGGCAATAAATTGCAATGTCTGTACTGTGAGACACTTAAGACAGCGATACAGTGAGACCGGATGTACAGCTGATGGTCCTCGCAGTGGCAGACCACATGTAACAACACCTGCACAGGATCGGTACATCTGAACATCACATCTGCGGGACAGGTACAGGATGGCAACAACAACTGCCCGAGTTACACCAGGAATGCACAATCCCTCCATCAGTGCTCAGACTGTCTGCAATAGGCTGAGTGAGGCTGGACTGAGGGCTTGTAGGCCTGTTGTTAAGGCAGGTCCTCACTAGACATTACCGTGCCTATGGGCCTATGGGCACAAACCCACGATCGCTGGACCAAACAAGACTGGCAAAAAGTGCTCTTCTCTGGCGAGTCGCGGTTTTGTCTCACCAGGGGTGATGGTCGGATTTGCATTTATCGTCGAAGGAATGAGCGTTACGTCGAGGCCTGTACTCTGGAGCGGGATCGACTTGGAGGTGGAGGGTCCGTCATTGTCTGGGGCGGTGTGTCACAGCATCATCGGACTGAGCTTTTTTTCATTGCAGGCAATCAACGCTGTGCGTTACAGGGAAGACATCTTCCTCCCTCATGTGGTACCCTTTCTGCAGGCTCATCCTGACATGACCCTCCAGCATGACAATGCCACCAGCCATACTGCTCGTCCTGTGCGTGATTTTCTGCAAGACAGGAATGTCAGTGTTCTGCCATGGCCAGCGAAGAGCCCGGATCTCAATCCCATTGAGCACGTCCGGGACCTGTTGGATCGGAGGGTGAGGGCTAGACCCATTCCCTCCAGAAATGTCCGGGAACTTGCAGGTGCCTTGGTGGAAGAGTGGGGTAACATCTCACCACAAGAACTGTCAAATCTGGTGCAGTACATGAGGAGGAGATGCACTGCAGTACTTAATGCAGCTGGTGGCCACACCAGATACTGACTGTTACTTTTGATTTTGACCCCCTTTTTCAGGGACACATTATTCAATTTCTGTTAGTCACATGTCTGTTGTTGAATCTTATTATGTTCATACAAATATTTACACATGTTACGTTTGCTGAAAATAAACACAGTTGACAGTGAGGGGATGCTTCTTTTTCTGCTGAGTTTACATCTACACTACATGACCAAAAGTATATGGACACCTGCTCGTTAAACATCTCATTCCAAAATTATGGGAATTAATATGGAGTTGGTCCCCCCTTTGCTGGTATAACAGCCTCCACTCTTCTGGGAAGGCTTTCCACTAAATGTTGGAACATTGCTGCAGGGACTTGCTTCCATTTAGCCACGAGCATTCGTGAGGTCGTGCACCTATGTTGGATGATTAGGCGTGGCTCGCAGTCGGCGTTCCAATTCATCCCAAAGGTGTTTGTTGGGGTTGAGGTCAGGGCTCTGTGAAGGCCAGTCAGGTTCTTCCACAACGATCTCAACAAACCATTTCTGTATGGACCTCACTTTGTGCATGGGGGCATTGTCATGCTGCAACAGGAAAGGGCCTTCCCCAAACTGTTGCCACAATTTTGGAAGCACAGACTCATCTAGAATTTCATTGTATGCTGCAGCATTAAGATTTCCTATCACTGGAACTAACCATGAAAAACAGCCCCAGACAATTATTCCTCCTCCACTAAACTTTACAGTTGCCACTATGCATTCAGGCAGGTAGCCTTCTCCTGGCATCCGCCAAACCCAAATTCGTCAGTCGGACTGGCAGATGGTGAAGCGTGATTCATCAAGCCAGAGAATTTGAATGTGTGTTACAGTTTTGATCTGCATGGTCTCATAAAGAGAAGCATGTTAAACTAGCCCAGAGCCCTAGGTAGTCTATTAGGCCACTATCAGACACTACTCTGTAATCCTATTGCATATTTACCCCACCCTGTGCAACTGGGTCTTTGACTTCCTCACGGGCCGACCCCAGGTGGGTGTATGTGTAGGAAACAACACCTCTGCCACGCTGATCCTCAAAATGTGAGGCCCCCCAGGGATGTGTGCTCAGCCCCCTCCAGTACTCTCTGTTTGCATTTCCTGTACTCCCATGACTGCATGGCTACGCACAACTCCAACTTAATCATCAAGTTTGCTGACGACTGCTTACAGGGAAGAGGTTAGAGCACTGGAGGAGAGGTGCCAGGAAAATAACCTCTCCCTTAACGTAAAAAAACAACAAAGGAGCTGATTGTGGGCAACCGGAGACCGAGGAGGGAGGACCTGAAATGGTCCCACCACACCGACACCATGGGGAAGAAGGTGCATAAGCACCTCTACAACCTCAGGTGGCTAAAGAAATTCGGCATGGCCACTAAGACCCTGACAAACCTCTATAGAAGTGCACCACCCTAAACTGAATGGCTCTCCAGAGGGTGGTGCGGTCACCAGGAGCATGCTGCTTTCCTCCAGGACACTTCCAGCACTGTGTCAGAGGAAGGCCAACAGATCATCAAGGACCTCTGCCACCCGAGTCGCGGTCTGTTCACTCTATGACCATCTAGCAGAAAGAGACAGTACAGGCGCATTAAAGCCAAAAGACTGGAAAAACAGCTTTTATCTGGAGAGTATCTACTGCTGTACATATCATTCTTAGTATATACACTGCTCAAAAAAATAAAGGGAAAACAACAAAAATAACACATCTTAGATCTGAATGAATGAAATATTATTATTAAATATTTTTTTCTTTACATAGTTGAATGTGCTGACAACAAAATCCCACAAATTATAAATGGAAATCAAATTGATCAACCCATGGAGGTCTGGATTTGGAGTCACACTCAGAATTAAAGTGGAAAACCACACTACAGGCTGATCCAACTTTGATGTAATGTCCTTAAAACAAGTCAAAATGAGGCTCAGTAGTGTGTGTGGCCTCCACGTGCCTGTATGACCTCCGCCAACTCCTGGACAGTCTGTGGTGCAACGTGGCGTTGGTGGATGGAGCGAGACATGATGTCTCAGAGGTGCTCAATTGGATTCAGGTCTGGGGAACGGGCGGGCCAGTCCATCGCATCAATGCCTTCCTCTTGCAGGAACTGCTGACACACTCCAGCCACATGAGGTCTAGCATTATCTTGCATTAGGAGGAACCCAGGGCCAACCACACCAGCATATGGTCTCACAAGGGGTCTGAGGATCTCATCTCGGTACCTAATGGCAGTCAGCCTACCTCTGGCGAGCACATGGAGGGCTGTGCGGCCCCCCAAAGAAATGCCACCCCACACCATGACTGACCCACCGCCAAACTGGTCATGCTGGAGGATGTTGCAGGCAGCAGAACATTCTCCACGGCGTCTCCAGACTCTGTCACATCTGTCACATGTGCTCAGTGTGAACCTGCTTTCATCTGTGAAGAGCACAGGGCGCCAGTGGCGAATTTGCCAATCTTGGTGTTCTCTGGGAAATGCCAAACGTCCTGCACGGTGTTGGACTGTAAGCACAACCTCCACCTGTGGACATCGGGCCCTCATACCACCCTCATGGAGTCTGTTTCTGACCGTTTGAGCAGACACATGCACATTTGTGGCCTGGGCTCTAGCAGGGCTCTAGCAGTGCTCCTCCTGCTCCTCCTTGCACAAAGGCAGAGGTAGCGGTCCTGCTGCCGGGTTGTTGCCCTCCTACGGCCTCCTCCACGTCTCCTGATGTACTGGCCTGTCTCCTGGTAGCGCCTCCATGCTCTGGACACTACGCTGACAGACACAGCAAACCTTCTTGCCACATCTCGCATGGATGTGCCATCCTGGATGAGCTGCACTACCTGAGCCACTTGTCTGAGTTGTAGACTCCGTCTCATGCTACCACTAGAGTGAAAGCACTGCCAGCATTCAAAAGTGACCAAAACATCAGCCAGGAAGCAGATCATATTGGGGGTGTCTTGCTAAATGACTATAATTTCCACCTGTTGTCTATTCCATTTGCACAACAGCATGTGAAATTTATTGTCAATCAGTGTTGCTTCCTAAGTGGACAGTTTGATTTCACAGAACTGTGATTGACTTGGAGTTACATTGTGTTGTTTAAGTGTTCCCTTAATTTTTTTGAGCAGTGTATTTTGGGTGTATATACACATAGATTGCATTTGGATAACTGATAGTGTTATTTGGGTGGTTAACTGTATTCTTCCTGACATTCCTGAGTTATTATTTTTATATTGGATTATTATTATTTGTGTACTTGTTTTGACATTTGTACTTCATTTTTCAGAGGTAGTAACATACGCATTTTGCTGCACCCGCTAAAACATATGCTAAACTGTGTAAGTGTTGATATTCAATTTATTCAAATCACACTTTGCAATTCACAAATCCACATGCACACAAGTTCCGCATGGATGCAGTTTGTTATAAACATGGAAGGTGTACATTTAACTTAGATTTGTGTGGAGAGCACTGATAAGCTGTGGAGGGCTGAGGCGAGCCCAAGCATTGTCTGAGTTGTGACGCTACGCCATTGTTTAACTCTAAGATTAGATGTGTTGGACCCCAAACTCAGAAAACACACACACCTTAATGCATACCTGGCTGTCAGCAGGTCTGTGACTCAGATTCTGGGCATGCCTTTGTGTTGGACACACAGGCAGAGCGGTGAGACACTCTCTCGCGTGCACACACACACACACACACACACACACACACACACACACACACACACACACACACACACACACACACACACACACACACACACACACACACACACACACACACGGGTGGCAGTCTAAAGCCACATGTGTCAGCTCTATAAGCCAACCACTTTGGAACGCTGATGAGAATGCTGTTAAGAAGCCCAGGAATAACTTCCTGTGCTCCACAGCAGGATGCTGAATGCCACCAACACCCCCACAGGGAAACATCATCACTCCTTATTAAACATAGGAACAGTAAAATGAACAGAGTGTTTGAGGTGAAGAAGAAAAGCTTGAGGTGTGTAGAGGAAAGGGATTTGAGTGGATTCTGAAGGTTGTGGCATGTTTGCCCATCCTCTATAAGCTAGTGGTTAAGGGGGTTTGGTCAGTAACCGAAAGGTCGCTGGTTCGACTCGGAGTCCGCAAGGTGGAAAAATCTGTCATTCTGCCCAGTAGCCCCCAACAACAACTGCTCCCATGATGTCGATTAAGGCACCCCCCTGATTCAGAGGGGTTGGGTTAAATTCGGAAGACACAGTTAATCTCCACCCCCTCATATACACACCCTGGGACTGGTAATCTTGAGACCCCCCCCATATTATTTAAAAGGTTTTGGTGAATGGATTGGTTCATATCTCACTCACTCACTATAGCACTCACACACAGGTTTAGAGCCTTGGCCTCTGGAAGGCAGGTGGCTTTGTTAGAGACAGAATATGAGAGGGGGAACGGGGGGAGGAACTCTAATCACTATGCGCTCGGCAGAATGGTGGCGCTCTGCATTTTCCCCGGTCCCGGAGTCGGTCGGCACATTCCGCTGGCATTGTTATCTGCACTGTTTCCTGCGGCCCGCGGCTTTTGTCCGTCTTTTGCCCATTGTCCCGGCTTCCTTTGTTCCCTCCGTCTAACAATGGCTTTTTTCTCTCCCTTTGTTTATATATATGTGCACTTTTCGCCCTGTGTGTTCTGTCTGTTCTCCTGTCTGGCCTGCTTTTCGCCCTGTGTGTTCTGTTTGTTCTCCTGTCTGGCCTGCTTTTCGCCCTGTGTGTTCTGTTTGTTCTCCTGTCTGGCCTGCTTTTCGCCCTGTGTGTTCTGTTTGTTCTCCTGTCTGGCCTGCTTTTCGCCCTGTGTGTTCTGTCTGTTCTCCTGTCTGGCCTGCTTTTCGCCCTGTGTGTTCTGTCTGTTCTCCTGTCTGGCCTGCTTTTCGCCCTGTGTGTTCTGTTTGTTCTCCTGTCTGGCCTGCTTTTCGCCCTGTGTGTTCTGTCTGTTCTCCTGTCTGGCCTGCTTTTCGCCCTGTGTGTTCTGTTTGTTCTCCTGTCTGGCCTGCTTTTCGCCCTGTGTGTTCTGTTTGTTCTCCTGTCTGGCCTGCTTTTCGCCCTGTGTGTTCTGTTTGTTCTCCTGTCTGGCCTGCTTTTCGCCCTGTGTGTTCTGTTTGTTCTCCTGTCTGGCCTGCTTTTCGCCCTGTGTGTTCTGTTTGTTCTCCTGTCTGGCCTGCTTTTCGCCCTGTGTGTTCTGTTTGTTCTCCTGTCTGGCCTGCTTTTCGCCCTGTGTGTTCTGTTTGTTCTCCTGTCTGGCCTGCTTTTCGCCCTGTGTGTTCTGTTTGTTCTCCTGTCTGGCCTGCTTTTCGCCCTGTGTGTTCTGTTTGTTCTCCTGTCTGGCCTGCTTTTCGCCCTGTGTGTTCTGTTTGTTCTCCTGTCTGGCCTGCTTTTCGCCCTGTGTGTTCTGTTTGTTCTCCTGTCTGGCCTGCTTTTCGCCCTGTGTGTTCTGTTTGTTCTCCTGTCTGGCCTGCTTTTCGCCCTGTGTGTTCTGTTTGTTCTCCTGTCTGGCCTGCTTTTCGCCCTGTGTGTTCTGTTTGTTCTCCTGTCTGGCCTGCTTTTCGCCCTGTGTGTTCTGTTTGTTCTCCTGTCTGGCCTGCTTTTCGCCCTGTGTGTTCTGTTTGTTCTCCTGTCTGGCCTGCTTTTCGCCCTGTGTGTTCTGTTTGTTCTCCTGTCTGGCCTGCTTTTCGCCCTGTGTGTTCTGTTTGTTCTCCTGTCTGGCCTGCTTTTCGCCCTGTGTGTTCTGTTTGTTCTCCTGTCTGGCCTGCTTTTCGCCCTGTGTGTTCTGTTTGTTCTCCTGTCTGGCCTGCTTTTGGCCCTGTGTGTTCTGTTTGTTCTCCTGTCTGGCCTGCTTTTCGCCCTGTGTGTTCTGTTTGTTCTCCTGTCTGGCCTGCTTTTCGCCCTGTGTGTTCTGTTTGTTCTCCTGTCTGGCCTGCTTTTCGCCCTGTGTGTTCTGTTTGTTCTCCTGTCTGGCCTGCTTTTCGCCCTGTGTGTTCTGTTTGTTCTCCTGTCTGGCCTGCTTTTCGCCCTGTGTGTTCTGTTTGTTCTCCTGTCTGGCCTGCTTTTCTTTCCTCCTGCAGCGGAGATGGGGAAAAAACACAGCTAAAGTCAGAGTTCATTAAGGTTCAGCCTCTCTCTCTCTCTGCTCTCTTAGCCTGTCCTTCACTCCATCTCTCTCTTTCACTCTTTCTCTCCATCTCTCGGTCCCTTTCTGTTCGTGTGTGTTTGATGTGCAGTCTTCGCCTTGTCATGATGATTAACTTTCCCTGAGACCTACAATGTCTCCCAAACTAGAAGTTCGGTTTTCAAGGTACAGTTGACTTGTGTTTGTGTGACATATTCACAGTATGTCCTTTGTTCCCTACGCAAAGCAGGGGTTTCTATACACGCACACACACCCAAAGCTCAGAGACCCAGAGATAGTCACGCCTGGAAAGCTTATGGTCACATTACAGAGAAAGATGGTCTGTGTGTGTGTGTGTGTGTGTGTGTGTGTGTGTGTGTGTGTGATGCGCGGGTTGCGAACTTTACCAATGTCAACTAGATTGAATCCTTCCTTCTATCGATCTATTACATTATTCTGTTGAGCAAGTGTTAATATAACATTAGTCTTCTCGGGCAGCATAATGACAAAAGAGAAGCTGCATTTATCTAATTGTAGACAAGTTGCTTAACACAGCCTACCAAACTGTCAGAAATTATAAGCAGAAACATATGTATATCAGGCCCCAAAAAATATCCTGCATCCCCTGTCAAAAATTTGTGCTGTTGTGCAGTCACTCTAAGGCTAGAGGCATGAGGGCAGAACAGCATTTGCGTTGCTTTCCCCCTACGTCAAATCAAATGTTATTTGCCACAAGGGCCGAATAAAACAGGGGTAGTCCTTACAGTGAAATGCTTACATACAAGCCCTTAACCAACAATGCCGTTTTAAGAAAAATAAGTAAGTAAAAATAACAAATAATTAAAGAGCAGCAGTAAAATAACAGCAGTGAGGCTGTATACAGGGGGTACGGTACGGGTACAGAGTCAATGTGTGGGGGCACAGGTTAGTCGAGGTAATTGAGGTAATATGTACATGTAGGTTGAGTTAAAGAGACTATGCATAGATAAAAAAAACTGAGTAGAAGTAGCAGCATAAAAGAGGGGGGGGACAAAGCAAATAGTCTGAGTAGCCATTTGCAGAGTCTTATGGCTTGGGGGTAGAAGCTGTTAAGATCCTTTTGGACCTAGACTTGGGGCTCCGGTACCGCTTACGGTGGGTGCAGTAGAAGAGAGAACAGTCTGAGTAGGGTAGCTGGACTCTTTAACAATTTTTAGGGCCTTCCTCTGACACCGCCTGGTATAGAGGTCCTGGATGGCAGGAAGCTTGGCCCCAGTGATGTACTGGGCCGTACGCACTACGCTCTGTAGTGCCTTGCGGTCGGAGGCAGAGCAGTTACCATACCAGGCAGTGATGCAACACTCGATGGTGCAGCTGTAGAACTTTTTCAGGATCTGAGGACCCATGACAAATCTTTTCAGTCTCCTGAGGGGGAATAGTCCATGTGAACAAGCCTATCTATTCACCTGAACGGTTCTTCTGCCCCCCGCCCCCTCACACCACTATTTTTATTCCCCCCGTTTTCCTCCCAGAATGGTGGAGCCCAGTCCCCCAGCGCTGCATCTCCATGCCAGCGGTGATGTCAGCATGGTGGGCGTCAGTGTGAAGTTGGAGGAGTCTGGAGGAGAAGGGGGAGGAGCCCACACCAGGGCAGAGCAGCTCTCCTCTCCTGCCTGTGATTGGTCAGGACATCAGCCAATGGAACGACAGGAGTCTAGACAGCTGACTCCTCCCCTCTCCCGCTCACCCTCAGTAATAAACTTATCCCATTTTTTTCATGTTTAAACAATCTTTAAAAAAAAGTTTATCCAGGTCTGCTTCCCAATCCCACTAGTCCTTGCCTATATGCACTTGTGCAGATCTGGTTGTACTATGTTTATCACAGACAAGCTAGCTACAGTTTGTTAGCTATATGATTGTGTTCTAATAATGTTTTCCCCTGTCCTTGGTAGGAGGGCTCTCCTGGTAAGGAACAGCTTCTCAGACAGAGTCCTGTTGGGATGAAGGGGGGCAGCAGGGGGTACAACCACCGACCAGAGGGACACATGCACCCCACTGTCAGCGAAGGTATGGCAAACCTACACCTCGTCTGCGCCCCAGTGTAATCTGTTTCTGATCATCACTTTGCTCTATAGAGATCTCTCCCGTACATTGATAGAGGTGAAGGTGTTGAGTTCTTTTTTTTTACAATGCATCCCATTTAGACTCTGAGAAGGCCAGAAGAGTTTGCCTTAGCTCTGTGTGCTCCTGTTCATTGGCTACAGAATTGCATTACATTTCCCTTGGCTGTTTTTATTTTTAAAGAGAAAGTACACAAAGTACCTTTCTATTGGAATCCTTACAAAGTAGCAGACCTTGAAATTTGAACTACTGCATTGATTCATACACATACACAATCTAATTCCGTTGTTCATACAATATGGTGGCTGAACAACAACAAGTAACACATCTTTGTCCTGTTTCCTGTTGGCAGTCATGCCCACCATAGAGAAGCTTCTGAGTGTGGACTGGAGGGAGAAATTTCTGGACAAAAGCCCCCTGGGAGGCAACCACCTGAAAGGTGAGCTTTTACCCCTAACCCTTGACCTTTTACCTCTCACCCATCAGTGCTTTGTCCTTCTGGTCTCTCCACCTGTCTGTCAGTCTGCTTCCTATATCTAATTGTGTCTCTATGTATAATCATGTTTGTACTCCTTTCTCTTTCTTGTTCTCTCGCCTCCTTCCTTCCCAGGCACTCCAGAGTCTCTGGCAGAGAAGGAGCTGCAGTTGTTATTGATGATCAACCAGTTGGGTGGTCTGAGGGAGCAGCTGCTGGGAGCCCACTCTGAGCAGAGGAACATGGCTGCCTTGCTGCTGGAGAAACAACAGCAGCAGATGGAGCTGGCCAGACAGCAGCAGGAACAGGTGATCCTGACCTCTGACCCCTGGCACAACTCACACACTCTGACCCCCAAACCATAACATTGACCATAACCTGAGTGTACCTGGACTAAGCTTTGTGTGGTTAATTCCAGATTGCCAAACAGCAGCAGCAGTTGATCCAGCAGCAGCACAAAATCAACCTGCTTCAGCAACAGATCCAGGTGAGACGAGACCTCTACAAATGACATGCTATTTTCATAACAGAATTTAGAAGTAACTTTGGGGTAACTCTGAGTGGGACTGACCTTGTGCCCTCTGTCTGACCTGGTCTCAGCAGGTTAACATGCCCTACGTGATGATCCCAGCCTTCCACCCCAACACCCAGCAACTCCCTGTCACTGCCGACAACCAGATGACCATGCCTCTGCAGCCAATCCCCTGCAAGCCAGGTGAGTCACACCCGCTCTAGCTTTTTTGCTCGGTGTGGATGTTGCCTGTAATCCATGGCTTCTGGTTGGGATATGTATGTACGGTCACTGTGGGGACGACGTCGTCGATGCACTTATTGATGAAGCCGGTGACTGAGGTGGTATACGCCCTAATGCCTTTGGATGAATCCCGGAACATATTGCAGTCAGTTCTAGCAAACCAGTCCTGTAGTGTAGCATCCGTGTCATCTGACCACTTCCGTATTGAGCGAGTCACTGGTACTTCCTGCCTAGGTTTTTACTTGTAAGCAGGATTCAGGAGGATATAATTATGGTCAGATTTGCCAAATGGAGGGCGAGGGAGAGCTTTGTAAAGGTGGTCTAGAGTTATTTTTTTCTTTATTTTTTCTCAGGTTGCACATGTGACATTCTGGTAGAAATTAGGTCAAACGGATTTAAGTTTGTCTGCATTAAAGTCCCCGGCCACTAGGAGCACCTCTTCTGGATGAACATTTTCTTGTTTGCTTATGGCCTTCTACAGCTCGTTGAGTGCGGTCTTAGTGCCAACATCGGTTTGTAGTGGTAAATAGATGGCTACGAAAAAAATACATAAACTTTCTTGGTAGATAGTGTGGTCTACAGCTTATCATGAGGTACTCAGGCGAGCAATACCTCGAGACTTCCTTAATATTAGACATTGCGCACCAGCTGTTATTGCCAAATAGACCCCCACCCCTCATCTTACCAGACGTAGCTGTTCTGTCCTGCCGATGCACAAAACCCAGCCAACTGTATATTATCCGTGTCGTCGTTCAGCCACGACTCGGTGAAGCATAAGATGATATAGTTTTTAATGTCCCGTTGTTGAGAGAGTCTCGAACGGAGATCATCCAGTTTATTCTCCAGTGATTGCACGTTGGCCAATAGAACGGATGGTGAAGGCGGGTTACCCACTCACCGACAAATTCTTACAAGGCACCCCGATCACCGCCTCTTGTATTTCCGTCTTTTCTTCACGTGAATGACGGCGATTTAGGCCTGGTCTCGGAGAGGCTGTAAATCCTTTGCGTCGGACTCATTAAAGATAAAATCTTCGTCCAGTTCGATGTGAGTAATCGCTGTTCTGATATCCTCAAAGCTCATTTCAGTCATAAGAGACATTAGCAGCAACATTATGTACAAAATAAGTGTCAAACGATGTGAAAACACACCAAATAGCACAATTGGCTGGGATGGCTCCCGTAAAACGGCAGCCATCCTCTCCATTCATTCCAAGGCCCCGCTGCAGTGCTTCCAAAAAAGGAGGGTAGATTGGGGCCCATTGGTGGGCTGTGACATGGTTTAGATTACTCACTGGTTCATTATAAACACTCAATTCTCTCATACACTATGAACATGCTGAACATGCTGACATCAAGTGATCTCTGCAGACTTTTAATGTATCATCAATGTCAATCTGAAACATCAAAACAATAGTCAATTTAGCGCCTCTGTTTTGTTTATCTTGTTGCTATGTACTGTATAAGTTGCTATAGAAGGAGCAGCAGTCCCTTTCAGATTGTATTGTGGTCAGTAACCTCAGTCAAACCCCCTTTCCCCCTGCTCATACACTTCAATCTGTGGTGGAGTCGGCATGAATATAGTACAGATAATGTCTAGATGTTATTGATTCTGTTCCCTTCTGACAGAGATTGTGAAGCTTTCATCTCCCCATTCTTATTTTGCAGTGGACTATCCCATGCAGCTGCTGCAGAACTCTCACTCCACCCCTGTAAAAAGGCCCAGTGGTACCTTCCGTCAGGTAGTGCTTTTCATCTATTACTATACTAAAACTATACTGTACAGTAAGACCTTTTCCAGATGGAATAAAATAAGGTGAATTGGAAAGTAACCAAATGCTGTCAATAAAGACAGGTTCATGTTTTCTCTGCTTTATATAGTGCATTCGGAATGTATTCAGAACCTTGACTTTTACATTTTGTTACTTTACAGCCTTATTATAAAATGGATTAAATAGTTTTTTTCCCCTCGTCAATCTACACACAATACCCCATAATGACAAAGCAAAAACAGTTTTTTAGAAATTTTTGCAAATGTAATATAAATATTAAAAACGGATATCACATTTACATAGGTATTCAGAGCCTTTACTCAGTACTTTGTTGAAGCACTGTTAAAGGAATTATATTCCTATTTAAAAGCACCTTTGGCAGCGATTAGATCCTCGAGTCTTCTTGGGTATGATGCGACAAGCTTGGCACACCTGTATTTGGAGAGTTTCGCTGCACAGCTATTTTCAGGTCAAGATGTTCGATCGGGTTCAAGTCTGTGATCTGGCTGGGCCACTCAAGGACATTCAGAGACTTGTTCCGAAGCCACTCTGACGTTGTCTTGGCTGTGTGCTGTTAGAAGGTGAATCTTCATCCCAGTCTGAGGTCCTGAGCGCTCCGGAGTAGGTTTTCGTCAATGATCTCTCTTTACTTTTAGGTTTCATTCAGGCGTGACACTTGGCATTCAGGCCAATGAGTTCAATCTTGGTTTCATCAGCCCTGAGATAATTTTTTTTCTCTCTCTTTGGGGCCATGGACTCATGCTGCTTACGCCAAACCCCAAATTGCTCAGTTTGACCGGGTGGCCAGCTCTAGGAGGAGTCTCGGTGGTTCCAAACTTCCAAGAATGTTGGAGACACCTATGTTCTTGGGGATCGTCTAATGCTGCATACATTTTTTTCGCCAAATCGTTGCCTCGACACAATCTTGTCTCGGAGCTCTACAGACAATTCCTTCGACCTCATGGCTTGGATTTTGCTCTGGCATGCACTGTCAACTGTGGGACATTTTATGTAGACAGGTGTGTGCCAAATCATGTCCAATCAATTTAATTTACCACAGGTGGACTCCAATCACGTTGTTGAAACATTTCATGGATGATCAATGGAAATCTGAACTAAATTTCAAGTCTCATAGCAAAGTGTTTGCAAAAACGTTTTTGGTTTGTCATTATGGGGTATTGTGTGTAGATTCTTTCAGATTTTTTTCCCCCACATCAATTTTAGAACAAGGCTGTAACGTAACAACATTTGAAAAAAGTGAAGGGGTCTGAATACTTTCCGAATGCACTGCACCTAACAGCTGCAACCGTTGCACAGGTTACATGCCTAATACAGCACTATAGTACATGGATATTTGTATTTTGATAAGCAGGTCATGTTTTTGGTAAAGGCCTGAGGTATGTACTGTATGTACCTAGGAAGCCATCTCTCTTAATACTACAGATACAGGCTGGGAGATCTTTGAAAATGCTTTCAAAACAATGCACTCCAAATGAACAATGCATGTTTCTGGTATCTGGGACAGTGAACAACTGAACAAATACACCACACCCTGTTCACAGTTGTGTGTGTGGCCTTTGCGTGCACAATGCAGTCATGCTCTGTCTGCACTGTTGCACAAGTGGAAAAGGGCATCACGTAAATCACTAGACAATCACTAAACAAAAGAAAGACCGGAGAGAGAAAGCACAGACACAAAAAAAGGCTAGACTAAAGAAACACTACAGTGAAAGGAAAGCTGTGACACACCAAATCTGTCATTCATAA
Organism: Oncorhynchus kisutch; assembly: GCF_002021735.2. Taxonomy (NCBI): domain Eukaryota; kingdom Metazoa; phylum Chordata; class Actinopteri; order Salmoniformes; family Salmonidae; genus Oncorhynchus; species Oncorhynchus kisutch. The sequence goes on from NC_034174.2 coordinate 31,484,718, forward strand.
CCCTAACACACACACCCACCCCATACATGGGTGTGTGGTTTTTTTATTACTTTGATGAGAATTGGAAGTTGTGTGTGCGTTTATATTGACTGAACTAAGCAGTGTATTCGGAATGTGTTTTTTTGTGTTGGACTGACACACCGCTAATTGTCTACTCTTTTGTCTTTCATCCCCTTAGGAAGCCAGCCAGCCTCTGAATCTGACCTCCAAGCCCAAGGGGATGGACATGGGGAAGAGCCCCAGCCCGCAGATCTTTGAGCTGGGCTCGCTGACTCTTCAGGGTGGGTACAGACCCAGGGACAACCATAGAGACAGCCCTTCACGTCCTGCACTTAACCTAGGTCAGTATACACACACATACACTACATTCAAAAGTTTGGGGTCACTTAGAAATGTCCTTCTTTTTGAAAGAAGCACACATTTTTTGTCCATTTAAAATAACATAATCATCACAACATTTTTTTGTGCTGTTCTGTGAAGGGAGTAGTACACAGCGTTGTACGAGCTCTTCAGTCTCTTGGCAATTTCTCACATGGAATAGCCTTCATTTCTCAGAACAAGAATAGACTGACGAGTTTCAGAAGAAAGTTATTTGTTTCTGGCCATTTTGAGCCTGTAATTGAACCCACACTTGCTGATGCTCCAGATACTCAACTAGTCTAAAGAAGGCCAGTTTTATTGCTTCTTTAATCAGAACAACAGTTTTAAGCTGTGCACATTTTCTAATGATCAATTAACCTTTTAAAATGATAAACTTGGATTAGCTAACACAACGTGCCATTGGAACACAGGAGTGATGGTTGCTGATAATGGGCCTCTGTACGCCTATGTAGATTATCCATAAAAAAATCTGCCATTTCCAGCTACAACAGTCATTTACAACATTAACAATGTCTACACTGTATTTCTGATCAATTTCATGTTATTTTAATGGAATTTTTTAAAATTTTCTTTCAACAACGAGGACATTTCTAAGTGACCTCAAACTTTTTAAAATGGTAGTGCGCACACACACACACACACACACACACACACACACACACACACACGCCGGCCAGTTTGTTAGGTACATGAAAATGCTACACATGGTTCACTCCTACAGACAGTCACAAGGTTGTAACATGCCATATAAAGTAGACAAACCGGCATCGAGGCATCCGGTTACTGTTTGATTGAACATTAGAATGGGCAAACCGAGTGACCTAAGCAACTGAGTCTGTTATGATCATCGATGAAAGGCACGCCATTTCCAGTATCTTAAACTGTCGACCTACTGGGCTTTTCACGCGCGAAAAGGTTTACCAAGAATGGTGTGACAAACAAAAAACACACTGTCATGGGCAGTCCTGTGGGCAAAAACAGCTCATTGATCGAAAGAGAATGGCGAGAATCGTGCAAGCTAACAGGCGGGCCACAAACAGACAAATAACGGTGCAGTATAACAGTAGTGTGCAGAACGGCATCTCGGAATGCACAACTTGTCGGTCCTTGTCGGGATGGGCTATTGCAGCAGACGACCACACCGGGTTCCACTCATATCAGCTAGAAACAAGAAGAAGTGGCTCCAGTGGGAACGCCATCACCAACACTGGACAATTGAGGAGTGAAAAAACATTGCCTGGTCCAACGAATCCTGGTTCCTGTTGCGTTCCTGTTGCATCATACTGATGGCCGAGTCAGGATTTGGAGTCCATGGTCCCATCCTGCCTGGTGTCAACTGTACAGGCTGGTGGTGTATTGGTGTGGGGAATGTTTTCCTGGCACCCCTTAGGTCTTTTGACACAAATTGAGCAATATTTGAAAGTCACACCTTGTAGAATCCACTCCCCGAATAATTCAGGTTGTTCTGGAGGCAAATAGGGGTTACGGGCCGGTACTAGATGGGTGTACCTAATTAACTGCCTTTATGTATACGCACACACACGCCTACCTCCGCTCATGCCATTCCTCAGCTTCAGACATGTCAACACCCTGACTGTGTGTGTGTAGTGAGAGAACCTGTTCCTCCTTTGACTTCAGGGCTTGTGCGCTACCATCCCCGTTTCCTCTCAGATGCAATAGGTTGTACTCCGATACTTTGACTCACTTTTATATTGACATTTGCAACCCATTGTCGGTGCCCTGCCCATTTAAGCTGTTAATGACAATTTTTCCCTGATTTTTCTTCTTTTTTTCTTTCACTCACTCACTCACTCACAGGTTTCCTGGGAGAGGGGGATGTGGTGACCCAGGCCATCCACGATGCCCAGCAGCTGCTGTGGAGTCATGGGCCGGGCGGAAGAGAGAGGGAGCGAGAGAGAGACTGCACTGCCAGGATGGTAAGCCATTGTCTAAAGTCACTCTCTCCTGTCACACACGCAGGCTTAGGGTCGTGGGTGGGTTCAGGGCCAGGTTTAGGGTTACAGGGTGGTCTCACAGTGGCTGTTATAGACTGGAGAATGTCTCAGCTACACACACACTGAGAAAGTCTCAGCCATGTCCTCAAGCAGGAACAACAGCTGCTGTAAACTCATAACAGTGTTCTTATAAACACTGGTGATGACTCACCTTTCTCCTTTGTCCACTGTAACACACCGCTCCCCTCCTCTCCGCCTTCTCTCTCTCCTCCTCCTTTTCTCTCCAGAGTCATAGATACAGTGTTCGGCCATGTGTGTTTGAAATGTAGTCTTTTCATGGACTCCACAGTGGCACCAACATCTCCAAGACAAGTCCTTTCTTCAGCAGTGATAATGTGGAGCATTTGGTGCCATCATAGAGGAGAGTCCTTATGTCTTTCACCCCTCCGCCATCCTCTCTTTTCTTCCCTCAGGTTGAAAACACAATTCTCTCCTCCTCATCCCTCTATTTCCTGCTTTTGCGTTCCACCCCTGCTTTCAAACACCGGCTGACATGAGAAACCTCTCCCTGCTCAGCCAGAAAGAGTTCTGTTCAACACACACACACACACACACAGAGAGAGAGAGACGGATAATGATAAATGCTCTCTTCAGACCTCTTTTTACAGCCACAACATTCAAATGTGTGTACCCATGTGGGTACAGGTGTCGGCCTGTGTCTGTCAGGTGTGTGTGTGTATTACTCTCTCTGTCTCTGTGTAGGAGCATAAGGAGTCTGGTCGCAGCGACAGGCTGCCACACCAAGACCGGGGAGAGAACAGACAAACCCGCCAAACCAACGAGGACCACCACAGCAGTGACTCTGAGGGTAGGCCCTCCAAAACTGCCTGATCAAAAATAACATGTGGTTTAGATGGTAGAGGGCAAGCATCATAGTAAGTCTAGAGCTTAAATGTGTTCTCCTTTCCTTTATCTACACTGATCTGAACACACAGAGTAGGGGAAAGCAACATGGAGGATTTCTTGTCCAGTATTTGTTTTCACCTTTCCTGTTCTTTTACCAGTGAACTTGAAGGAAAGTAGATTTGTTGTTGGCCATTGACTGTCCCCCTCCTGCAGGCCCCCTGTCTGCTCCTGGTGTGGGGTTGTTTGCAGAGGTTCGCAGTCCCCCCTCCTCCGTCCACATCAAGAGGCCCATGAACGCCTTCATGGTCTGGGCCAAAGACGAGAGGCGACGTATACTACAGGCCTTCCCTGACATGCACAACTCCTCCATCAGCAAGATACTGGGTGAGCATGGACACACACACACACACGGGACATAAAGCATGCACTAATTGGGATTAATAGAGTCGTATGAAATTGAATTGACATGCAAAACACACACATGTTGTCAGTCAATGAGCACTGTAATTGCGTGTTTGTGTATAGTCTTTGTATAAATATTGTTTGTGTGTGTGTGTGTGTGTATCTATTCCGGGTGTGTCACCTCTTGTAGTCCTGGCACAGAGGGGACAAGCGGGGGCACGATCTGCCACCTGCTTCCCCCGGTGACAGGAACCCCCCGCCCACACACACACACACAAATACAGCCACGCACCCCTTTCCTCTGACCAAACACTCACATTCCATTCCATTCCATTGTGGAGCACTGGAGACACTCATGCTATCCCTCCCTCCCTTCCTCTCCTCTCCCCCCTCCGTCCTCTCCCCCCCCTCATCCCCTCCCCCTCCTCCCCCCCTCCCCTTCCTCCCCCCTCCCCTCTCCTCCCCCCTCCTCCCCCTCCTCGTCCCCTCCCCCTCCTCGTCCCCTCCCTCCCCATCGAACGTAGTTCAGCTAACTCCTTTCTCTGGAAGTCTGTGTCCAACTAGTTTCAAGTCTTAATGTCACGAGCACAAGTGCAGTGGAATGCCTTTCTTGCCAGCTCTAAACCCAACAATACTGTAGTACTAAAAATAACAGAAGGTAGAACAAAAAACATACGAGAAAAAAAAATTGAAATGAGAAGAACAGGAGAAAGTAAGAAGCTATATACAGGGTCAGTATCCAACATTATATTTACAATGTGCAGGGATACTGGAGTGATACAGTTGAAGTCAGAAGTTTACATACACCTTAGCCAAATACATTTAAACTCAGTTTTTCACAATTCCTGATTTAATCCTAGCATACATTCCCTGTCTTAGGTCAGTTAGGATCACCACTTTTATTTTAAGACTGTGAAATGTCAGAATAATAGTAGAGAGTGATTTATTTCTGATTTTATTTCTTTCATCGCATTCTCAGTGGGTCAGAAGTTTACATACACTCAATTCCTATTTGGTATCATTGCCTTTAAATGGTTTAACTTGGGTCAAATGTTTCAGGTAGCCTTTCACAAGCTTCCCACAATAAGTTGAGGAATGGGCCAAAATTCACCCATGACAGAGCTGGTGAAACCGAGTCAGGTTTGTAGGCCTCCTTGCTCACACATGCTTTTTCAGTTCTGCCCACATATTTTCTATGGGATTGAGGTCAGGGCTTTGTGATGGCCACTCCAATACCTTGACTTTGTTGTCCTTAAGCCTTTTTGCCACAACTTTGGAAGTGTGCCTGGGGTCAATGTCCATTTGGAAGACCCATTTGCGACCAAGCTTTAACTTCCTGACTGATGTCGCTTAATATATCCACATAATTATTCCTCCTCATGATACCATCTATTTTGTGAAGTACACCAGTCCCTCCTGCAGCAAAGCACCCCCACAACATGATGCTGTCACCCCCATGCTTCACGGTTGGGAAGGTGTTCTTCGGCTTGCAAGTCTCCCCCTTTTTCCTCCAAACATAACGATGGTCATTATGGCCAAACAGTTATATTTTTGTTTCATCAGACCAGAGGACGTTTCTCCAAGAAGTATGATCTTTGTCCCCATGTGCAGTTGCAAACCGTAGTCTGGCTACAGCCACGCACCCCTTTCCTCTGACCAAACACTCACATTCCATTCCATTGTGGAGCACTGAAGACACTCATGCTATCCCTCCCTCCCAACTAACTTACAAGGGTCAACTCACTGGTAAATAGCTAATGGCTACAGTCTTATTTATGGCTTGGGCATAGAATCTGTTCAGGAACCTGTTGGTATCAGACCATATGCACCGTACTTCTTGCCATGCAGAAGCAGAGAGAACAGTCTATGGCTTGGTTGGTTGCTGTCTTTAATGATTTTCTGGTCATTCCATTCACACCGCCTGATATAAAGGTCATGGATGGCAGGGAGCTTGGCCCCAGTGATGTACTGGGCTGTCCGCACCACCCTCTGTAGTGCCAAGCGATAGAGGGCGGTGCTGTTGCCATACCAAGCAGTGGTGCAGCTGTAGAACCTTTTGAGGATTTGAGGGCCAATGCCAAACCTTTTCAACCTCTGAGGGGGAAGAAGTTCTGTCTCGCTTTCTTCACAACTGTGCGCACGTGTGTGGACCATTTTAAGTCCTTAGTGATTTGGACACAGAGGAACTTGAAGCTCTCGACCCACTCCAATGCAGCCCCGTCTCCAATGCTGCCCCCCCCTTTCCTAACTAGGAAAAGCCTATGTATTCTTGTACAGAAAGTCCTCTGTTCTTTAGTCTGACATTGTCTCTCTCTCTGTTTTGTCTGTGTCCCTCCTTCCCTCCAGGAACTAGATGGAAGTCTATGTCTAACCAGGAGAAGCAGCCCTACTATGAGGAGCAGGCCAGGCTGAGCCGACAGCACCTGGAGCGTTACCCCGACTACAAATACAAGCCCCGCCCCAAACGCACATGCATCGTGGAGGGGCGGAGACTTAGGGTGGGCGAGTACAAAGCCATGATGAAGAGCAGGAGACAGGAGCAGAGAGGAGCATACACACACAGGTAACACACTGGAGATGATGTTCTGTTAGAGATCGGCTCTGATAGTGAAGACAACCTGAGTTGATTTTATGCAGAGAGCTCTTAGCAAAACAAACTCTGCTCTAGTCCCTCGTGCTTTTTCTGTAAGAACACAAACAAACCCACTGTGGTTAAATAGAAGGCCTACAGCTGGTTATGTCTTCTATCATAGACCACAATAGAGCAGAGTTTTATTCACTATGACTGTAAAACTGCTCTTGAGTAACAGCAGCTTCGAGGGGTTTGTTCTCTTCAGTCCAGTCCTCTTCTCTGGGTATGGACATGTCCTGAGACATGGTGGTAGACTCCTACATACAACCAGGCCTCAGGGCAAACACCTATCCAGTCCTTTCAGATTTAGACAAGGATTTGGGAATTGTTGTACATTCCAGCACCAACGTCCTGTCTCTGTCTGTCTTCCAGTCAATCAGAGCCGCAGAAGCTGCACTACGCCCCAGGCGAGGGCCAATACCCAGGCGGTGGTGGAACGGTCTCCATGCCGACGGTGCCATTCCACCCCGCGCTATTGGAGCACTACCTGCCACGAGGGTTGGAGGCTCCGCCTCCTCGCAGACTTGACGGGCAGATCACACCCACTCCCCTCCACAGAGAGAGGGAGAGACCACCGTACAGCGAGGGGGAGGAGAGTGACAGAGGAGAGAGGAGTGAGGGAGAGCTAGTTCTCCTCACTGACTGACTGAGTGGAAGGGAGAGAGAGAGGGAGAGTTTTTAATAGGGATAAAGGAGTAAGGGAGAGCTAGTTCTCCTCACTGACTGAGTGGAAGGGAGAGAGAGAGGGAGAGTTTTTAATAGGGATAAAGGAGTAAGGGAGAGCTAGTTCTCCTCACTGACTGACTGAGTGGAAGGGAGAGAGAGAGGGAGAGTTTTTAATAGGGATAAAGGAGTAAGGGAGAGCTAGTTCTCCTCACTGACTGACTGAGAGGAAGGGAGGGAGGGACAGAGAGAAAGGAGTGTGTGTGTAGACAACTGAATGAAAAGGTGTGTGTGTGATGAAGGGGATCTTGGTCCACATCAAGTGTGTCAGAGTTCAACGGTTATATCTTAGCCATGTGATATGACCATGTCAGCAGAGCCCATGACATGTTAGGGTTAGTAGGAGACAGTTGTTTGTTACGACGTTAAAGGTGTCTGACAGCTGAATCTAAAAGCTCATTGGTCATGAATCATAGATTGGTCTGTCCATGTTGCTCGTAATAAAGGTACATTCACAATGTGGAATGAGTTGAGATACACTGGATTAGACTTGGGGTTCATTACTGTCACCAACAGGCATTGACATAGATGTTTCCCCTAAACACACATCTATTATTTCTAGACCATATCCTTAAAAATATTAGGGCCAGGGTATGAAACATCTGATCTCTCCCTAACGACACGGGGCGGCAGGGTAGCCTAGTGGTTAGAGCGTTGGACTAGTAACCGAAAGGTTGCAAGTTCGAATCCCCGAGCCGACAAGGTACAAATCTGTCGTTCTGCCCCTGAACAGGCAGTTAACTCACTGTTCCTAGGCTGTCATTGAAAATAAGAATTTGTTCTTAACTGACTTGCCTAGTAAAATAAAAGGTAATGATTTTGATTCTGACGGAGAGTGCTGCCCTCTGCTGTTTGGGATGGGCACAGCACCATGAAATATCCCGATCGCTAGAAAGTATTTTTTTTTATTACCAATATTTACAGATGATAGAGGTTGAATAACCCCCATTAATAGCATAGGTAATGAGATGCACTCTGTCAGAATGCACTTTCACTGAACCCTCATCTCCTTTCCAAACAGACTCAGGCTGCACCAAAGTAGTCTAAAGTATAAACTTGTCTCCTTATATCCTCTCCTTCATATGCACTGACAACAAAACAGGACAAGGCAATATGGGGGATTCCTTGTGCGAGAGTTTCTTTCACTTGTCAAGTTCTTTCACATCAGTGCAGGTGGAGTAAAGGAAGCCACTTTAGACTATCAGGATGCACCCAGTGTTTCAGTTTTTGCACTTGCGATAGTAGTTGATCAGCAGTGACATCTAGTGTAATGAGGAGAAATGTCTAAGGAATCTCCCTCCAAGCCCTTATTCTAGATTGATCTCATCCTTCTCTGTTCTCTAGTTGTGTACAAGCTGTATGTGATGTGTGCATAATGTCTTTCAATCAATTTATTTTGAACGCGGGTTTACAATGTGCTTGTCACAGAATGTTATACAAATGTTCTGTAAAATGTGTGTTTCTTTGAGTGTGTGTGTGGGTATTGAACGCAAAGGTTGGCCTGAACCCTTTGTCTGTATATTCTGACACCCTGGCCTCTTGTCTTGACCACAGCTGTTGCTCTGTCCATGTACTGCAGTTTGCCTTGACACAACAGTGCTCCATCTCAATAGTCTTAATGTCGCTTCGTCTCCATCTGCACTGACCTGAAAGAACTGGACAGGTGAAATGAAGGTTTTCAACCCATGTTATCAGATCAGTGCAGATGGAGGAGAAAAACAGAATAGGAATCCATTTGACTGTTGGGATACAGCCTTCATCACAATGTACTGGACAGAAGAGAGGTCAGATTTGTGGTGTAATCATATTGTTAACTGAGGCAGGCCTGTGGTTAGTTGCTGTTACACTGTTGTAAAGCATTTGGTGAGCAGGATGAAGTGGGCACTGATCTATGGTCAGTTGTACATCTTTGCCTATAATGTTAAGGACAACTTCAACCCAGAGCCAAGGGGATGGCACTGTATAGAGACTGTATCAGAGAAACATGTTTATCTAATTATGACAGAAACCCAGAAGAGAACTGTCACCTGTTGTCACCCCTGCTGTTGTAAATATAGATAGATTTTATTTTGTTTATAAGAGCCTGTGTAATTTAAAGGTGTACCTTTTCTGTGTTTTTTAAGTTGTGGTTTTGTTTTTTGGAAAATAATAAATTTGGTTGTTATCTTTTCTGTGTGTTCAGCTGCAATCACATGCTCCTATATCCCCAAAGGAGTCCAATAATGAGTTCTTACCATACTGACTGAGGTTACCAAGGTGAATTTCCACCCCCAGTCCTCATCATGGTAACGATATTTGGGACCTTACATAAAGTTGCTTATCAGCCGGGCCTATAGTGAAACTAGAAGGCAAATACAGTCATAAATCATGATATATTACTGACCAAATGCATAGAAGTCAACTCCTATAGAAATGCAATGTCATCAGAGCAGTGTATTAGGATGTGTTTTAGAGGATATCTTCAGTAGTGGAGCCCCCTGGTGGTATTCCCAGGGCCAGACAGGTCACAGGAAACTAGTGAAGCCAAAACGTATTACCCCTTCAAGGTTGGTGTTCTGTCACTCACATACACAACAAATAGTTCAACGTTTAATGGAAATATTTACTGACCAATGTTACTCTCCCCAGCACTCAAGTGTGGAGGATCACTGTACAGTCAGATTCACAGTATTTACAACCGCTGACTCCCTACACTCACCTAAAATTCAACAGTCAAAAAGAAAATATGGAGAAAGTAGAATCTAGTTCTGTAGTGTTTAAGTTATTTGCAAATGAACTGCAAGCCTTATGAAGCTAACCATTTTGGTATGTGTATATAGAAAACATGAATACACCCTTCAACACATCTCTAGTCTACAATTACCACCGTCAGGATGGAACCCTTCCAGTCAGCACATATCCACAGTTGAAAGAATAGTGCACATTTAACTTCATACATGTGTATTATTGGCTATTTTTCTAAATGGGGAACTTACTTCCTTTACTTCAAATGTAAAGTCTTCTAGGACACATTCTTTCAACGTTTGTCCAGTGAAGGCATGTGCTGTAGTAGTGTATAAACTCTACTTTATAGATTTTACTAGTAGACCTACGGCCACTGCGATTCTTGAACCCGCTCCTGCTGACTTGCCCTCAAAGATCTGAGAGGATTGGATAGGTGTTAGGCTGGAGGGAGTTTCTAAAACGACTAGTAGTAGCAATAAGCATAATGGTTTACATTTTGTGAAGGGAGTTAAGGGCATATTTAAGAAGAGGAAAGCAGCCCTAGCCTGCCGTAGTTGGTCTACCACTTCAATAAGTGGGGTCATTTCTGGTTGTGCATTCAGGAAGCAGACATTTACAGTCATCTATCTGGCCATGCTAGCATGAAGTAGGCTGTTGCTTTCTAATCACAAATCTCAACCATTAACCTATGTTGCCACTTCTGTTTGTTGTAGCTTGGCAATCTAGTGTCTGACTAGTTTAGTTGAATGTAACCACAGACCACCAGGAGTGCATAGAACATCTTGACGTTCGACCACCTTGTCTCCCTCATACTCTTATGGTCAGTCTCCCTCTAGTGACTCCCTCATACTCTTATGGTCAGTCTCCCTCTAGTGTCTCCCTCATACTCTTATGGTCAGTCTCCCTCTTCTCTCCTTCAGCACCACACGTCTGAAAACAGGATGAAAGCAATATGGTGGATTCATTTGTCATCCATCTAATTGTTTCCTATTAGTGTAGATGAAGGAAAGGAATTGACTCTTAAGATGGTTGAGATGCACCCTAACAGGAATACAGTTAGTCTCACTGAAATGTTACGGTCAACTCAAAGGAAACACATTCACATATGTACATCTACGATAAACAGGAATTCATTGCACTTGGTCACCTGTTAGTTCAACCCTGGGCCGACATAGAACAGTTGGTGGTGAGCTGTGACTCACCTGAAGCCTTTCAAAGTGTCGTCTCTGTCCATAACGGCCTTTAAAAATGTATACAAGAGGGCCTTGACCATCCATTTAGGAAACACTACAAGATTCTCTCAACCCATTCCACTGACTCAATGACATAAATGGTTTGGAATGTTGCAGATAGAAATGTACTGTATAGAATAGACACAATCCTACATCAAGTATGAGTCATTTCCATTTGTTGCATCAATCTACTGCTATGTTGCAGATGCTCTGCTTAACACTATTCCAGTAGTCAAAAACCCTGGTCCTGGACAGTTACAGGGTGTGCAGGTTTGTTCCAGCCCAGCACTAACACACATGATTAAATGAACCAGGATAATGATGATTCGTTGAATCATGTGTCTAGACTGTAGCTCTCCAGGACAAGAGCTGGTGAAAATGGCATCTACCCTCCCTGCCTGTACAGCTAGTGACAAGGGACAAAAAGGCAAGCTCTCCTGAGAGCCAAGAGGCTGCTCATCAGTCTCACCGTGTAGCCAGAAAACACATTTTGGAGTGTGCTAGGGGAACTAAGAGGCCTGGCAAGCATGGCTAGTGACTCATCACAACAGTCCTTCTCTTCAACACCTTCATAGAGTTGGCAGCCTCCTATATTGGTGAATTATTAACCCTGTCAGTAACAGGAGACAGCCAGGGATCACAGGACAGGCTTATGATATCCTAATACGGCTCTCCTCTACTTTCCCTTACATGTTGATCTTCTGATCTGAGAGGGCTGGAGAGGAAGGGAGGGGGGACCGGGATAAAGAAAGGTGTTACAGAGTTCCTCCAAAGATCATGATGTCAGTCAGAGAAGGAAGTGGTTGCTGGCTCAGTGTGGACTTTACCCTGCTGTCTTGTCCTTGGCCACCTCACTCACATCCTGATAAGCTTCAGAACAACATTGGGGTTAGTGATTCCACACCCTTTGAAGCAGTGGCTCTGACAGTTTACGCAATAACCTATTGTATAAGATTCTGGCTCCTTTTTAGGGAAGTTATGACTGAATGGATGGAGGTTGGGATGTTACAGTGAATGTGCACTTCAGGCAAAAGTCCCTCCACCACCTCAGCCAATCAAGAGAGTCGAGAGAGGAGGAAGTGTAAAAGGGCAGAGGGAGGTGAGAGAAAGGGGGAGGAAGAGGGGTCAGATACTGGGGAAGGCAGGGGTGATTGAGGTTGTGATTCTCAGAGTAGTCTGAGTGCAAAGTTTAACAGAGCGAGTCACCATAACTATAAAAGCTAAAGTGGTGGAAAAGAGGCAGAGGGAGAACAGGGCCCTGGTTTAAAGTCTAGCACCAGTGACGCAAAGCTGCTCCTGGCCACAGAGGCAGCTCTGCTGTCACAGACATTATTAAAGGACCATATCACTGTCTTGCCATGGCTAGCCCCTCTAACCTACACGGCAATGCCACCTTCACTGCAAAGCAACTACAACTTCAGTTCTACGTCAACCCCTAGCCACTTCGTGTAGATCTGAGTTGAATGAATACACTATTTTCATGGTGAAACCATGACCATATTGCTTAAGAAATCCTCTCAGATCAGTGCCTACATTAAGGACAAGCTGGCTGCCCTCTCTCCTACACAACACGCCTTGAACACAACCACAGGGAAAACTCAGAGCCCATAAATACAGAACTGTCTGCACACTATTCCCCATGTTGGCACCAAATGCTCCCGGACTCAGCTAGTGTTTCAGCTACGCGTCTGCCTGGGGAATTAATCTTACATCAGTAGGTCAATCAATTCTTCACAGAATAAATAAATAAAGACACATTTACACACAGATCACCCCTGGCTGTTTTGGGGAATCTTGATGAGCTTGACTGGTGAGACAGAATTGAAGAGGAATTAAATAGTATTTGCGCTTGTTGCCAGGGACAGAGTTTGGAAAAAATGTTGTGGTCCATCCACACTCGGCCCTCTAAATGTTATTTACCCCACCCCTCGACCCCATTAATAATGCTCAACCCAAACTTTTGTCCCTCATCCCCCAGCACAGCCCTCTCCTGCTCAAAGTGTGTCTGCTCCACTGGTCAGTGCCAGTGATGGGGTCCCTCTCTTCTCCTCCTCTCATTCTGGGATCTGTAGAGCCATCACTGCAGGTTTGGTCTTGAAGTATTGGTTGAAGCGCAGCACAGCATACCTGCAGGAGAGATGGGGAGGGGGGAAGAGATAGGGAAAGGAAGTGTTGAAGGAGAGCGGAAGAGTTCCATTTTCACTTAATGAGAGCACCAAGTATCCAATAGCAGCCATAACAATAGCCCAGACAGCTCCAATTGACTGGTTGTTAAACTGTCAAGAGCAATATGTCATTCATACAGGTGACCGGGGGGGGGGGGGGGGGGGGGGGGGCAGTTCTGTCGTCACTGCAGGACTGATTGGGTTGCAGACACTCAAACCACCAGGTTCAGTTTCACCTCTGCAGGCCCAAGACGTGACCGCTCTCACTCTCTACGCCATTTTTCTTTTCACAGGCCCTCTCCCCTCTTTCTCTACTGGTCAGCTTTCTCTGCGTGTGTGTTTGTAGAAACTGTGTTGTACCACAGAGCTTGACCGTGCTGCAGGGTTTGTCTTTCAGTCTGTCATCCACATTAAATTATCCCTTTCACTCACATGCACCACAGGCAGACAGACAGGCAGACCAACAGCTTTTAACATCACAGGAGACCATTACACACAAACACACACTTACCCCAGGAAGTCAAAATCGATGGAGGAGTACTTGGCCTGGATGAGTGCCCAGAAGCCCCAGAAGAAGTGTGATGCCTACAGAGAGGTCAAAAGTTAGACAGGGTCAAACTAATCAAAGTTTCAGCCCAGCATCTACCAAGTCATCTGATGGAGAGAGAGAGTGTGTGTTCCTCACCAGAGCAAACTTGTTGACCTGTATGTAGAGTCTCTCCAGCTCTCTGTCGCTGACCTCCTCTCCTTTCTTAGTGGACAGTTTGTACGCCTGCAGATACACACGCAGCCACTCCAGCTGCATCTCACGGCTAGGATACAGCCCATAGTCCAGCTCACTCATACCTGTAAACACACACACACATTAATATATGGTGTACAGTACATCTCATGACTAGGATACAGCCCATAGTCCAGCTCACTCATACCTGAACACACACACACACACACACATCATGACTAGGATACAGCCCATAGTCCAGCTCACTCATACCTGTAAACACACAGGTTCACATACATATATATATACACACACACACGTCATGACTAGGATACAGCCCATAGTCCAGCTCACTCATACCTGTAAACACACACACGTCATGACTAGGATACAGCCCATAGTCCAGCTCACTCATACCTGTAAACACACACACGTCATGACTAGGATACAGCCCATAGTCCAGCTCACTCATACCTGTAAACACACACACACGTCATGACTAGGATACAGCCCATAGTCCAGCTCACTCATACCTGTAAACACACACACGTCATGACTAGGATACAGCCCATAGTCCAGCTCACTCATACCTGTAAACACACACACACGTCATGACTAGGATACAGCCCATAGTCCAGCTCACTCATACCTGTAAACACACAGGTTCACACACACACACACACGTCATGACTAAGATACAGCCTATGTATCTCCTCTTACCAGCAAACTCGTTGAAGTGGTTCCCGATGTCAAAGGCCTGATAGTTGTAACTAGAGTATTCATAGTCTATGAACCGGACATGGCCTGGAGAAAATGGAGAGGTTGGAAACAGTAACATTTGGATGTTATAATTAAGTGGATGATGCGATTTGTGGCTGATCACCTGGGGTGATGTTCTAAACTGATGACATCTCACCCTCTTTGCTGTTGAGGATGATGAGGATGATATTCTAAACTGATGACATCTCACCCTCTTTGCTGTTGAGGATGATATTCTAAACTGATGACATCTCACCCTCTTTGTTGTTGAGGATGATGAGGATGATATTCTAAACTGATGACATCTCACCCTCTTTGCTGTTGAGGATGATGTTCTAAACTGATGACATCTCACCCTCTTTGTTGTTGAGGATGATGAGGATGATATTCTAAACTGATGACATCTCACCCTCTTTGCTGTTGAGGATGATATTCTAAACTGATGACATATCTCACCTTCTTTGCTGTTGAGGATGATATTCTAAACTGATGACATCTCACCCTCTTTGCTGTTGAGGATGATATTCTAAACTGATGACATCTCACCCTCTTTGCTGTTGTGGATGATATTCTAAACTGATGACATATCTCACCCTCTTTGCTGTTGAGGATGATATTCTAAACTGATGACATATCTCACCCTCTTTGCTGTTGTGGATGATATTCTAAACTGATGACATATCTCACCCTCTTTGCTGTTGTGGATGATATTCTTGCAGAGCAGGTCGTTGTGACAGAGCACCACAGGAGAGCCCAGCTGAGACAAGTGCTCCTTCATCCACACCATCTCCTGCTCCAACACTGCCTGGCTGGGCACCTCCTGCTGGATCCTGGAGAGATGGGGGGGGGGGGGGCGGCAGGAAGGGAGAGGCGGCAGGAAGGGAGAGACAGGAGGAGGAAGTGGGGAGACAGGAGGAGGAAGTGGGGAGACAGGAGGAGGAAGTGGGGAGTAAGTTGGTTTATTGCTAGTCTTTATCTTAAAAGGATAATGTTTAAAAATCAGACACGGAGTGCGTGTGTGTGTACTGTGTAGAGTCAGAGTGCCCAGTGGAGCAGTGCTGAGGGGAAACGGACACTGTCCTGTGTGGTAATGGGCTTGAAGCGTTCATCCAGAAGATTGACCGACTCCCAGTGTGTTAACTCACCCCTCTGTCCAGGGCCTCCCACCTCTAACCTTCTTCCACTAGTAGTACAGCAACTACTGGCTGGACCTACCTCCCCATGGCCTATCACCACCGAGGACCATCTACCTAGGCCACCTCTCAACAACTGAGTGGCCAAGTCCCCAGAGCCTCACCCAGCTCTCTTCTCCCTGCCTGCCCAGATCTCTGCTGTTGGCTGGGTAGAGCAGCAGCCAGTACCCACCCACAAGAAGACAGAAGCCTCCTCTGACAGTGCTGGCTGGGGCACACTTGTTGAGTCTACGTGTGTGTGTGTTTGTACAGTGCAGGCAGGCTGGCTGAATGACGCATTAGCTCGCTACATTACCCAGGCATTCTAGGCAGGCCGATAAGTGGTATGCAAACATCTTATCCCAGTGCATACCTCCGCCTCCATAATCCACCTCTACCCTGTTGTTATGATCGCACTTATAGAAGAGTCTGTATAGAGGACTTAATAGCAGACCCAGGCATTGAGGACAGGACTGGGAGACAGCTGGCCAGCACATATATGAACAGTAAACTGTTTTAAGAAAATACCTTGAGTAAGAGGGGGCCAAAGTGTGTGTTTGTGTGTGTGTGTTCAGATTAACTGGTACAGAATATTGTGTTCAGGTTCCTCTTACCTGGCGTTGGAGGCTTGCTCTGTGAACTCGGTGGCGACCAGAGAGAAATATTTCCTCATCTTGATCCACAGGTTGGGTTTGGGGATGCAGCCGTTATGTGCGTGGATCGCATGGATACGAGCCATCTCCCTGGATATTAGCCTGAGGACACACAAACACACAATACATCATTCTGCAAGTATGATGAAATAGACAATCATTACAGAATGACTCCTATCCCCCAAAAATAGGTTTGTGTCCTGCATCCTGTTCTGATCAATGAAAAAGTAGTTTACTTGACTGTTTTTTGACCTTTTAAATGGTGTTTACTCTACACAGTTCTTATTGTAGTTCCATGGTGCAGCCAACAGGGCTTAGGACTGCCTAGAGTCGCAGTCCCCCTGGACTCATTAGCAGTCAGCTACGCTAGGAGCTTGTATATTTACACATCAAACCAGGCTTTCCCTGCAGACTAGACAGATACCAGGATCAGCTTGAAGATGGTTTTCTAGTAAAATGTCCTCACCTGAGTAAGATCGGGTCCCTGACGTCCTGTGTTCCGAGGGCGTCCCCCTGCATGAACTCGTAGCAGAGGCCATTCTGGAAGGTGCAGTAGAGGCGCGGCGCACAGCCATTAGCATGTAGCACCTGGAAAGACATGCAAAGGATTAGACACTGATGACCTCATAAGACACACCAGGAAGTAGCCTGCATATGGGTCCACGCACAGGGAGTTGAACTTGGCTACCAGTATAGATGCACTTAGTTCCTGAGTTTGATAGTGAAACGCTCTGAAGTGTCAAATGTGTGAACTGTAAACGGTGTGTGTGCGAACCAGGAAGCTCTTGAGAACGTGTATGGTGCACCTGGAAGCTCTTGAGCTCGTTGTCTCGGTCGACGATCAGCTCCGTCTTGTTCCCATACACACGCACCAGAACCACGTCCTCTGGACTGGCATCCACATAACAACCCACCAGCTTATTAGTGGTCCCATCAGTGAAGAGCTGAGAAAGGGAGGGAGATTAATACAGCAAAAATGCATCAGGTAGCCTGGCGGGTAGGGGTGTTGGGCCATAACCAAAAGGTTGCTGGATCGAATCCCCGAGCTGACAAGGTTAAAGTCTGTCGTTCTGTCCCTGAGCAAGGCAGTTAACCCACTGTTCCCCGGGCGCTGATGACGTGGATGTCCATTAAGGCAGCCCCCCCCCCCCCCCCCCCACACCTCTCTGATTCAGAGGGTTGGGTTAAATGGGGAAGACACTGACTAGGTATCCCCCTTCCACACCAGTGAAGGTATAGTTTAGTCGAGTCTACTCTAGTTAACTGTCACTAGGTCAGTTGAGGCACAAGCCCGTCCTTGCCAGGAGTCATATCAGAAGCTGGACAACTGGGCCAAAGGGCAAGGGCTTTCCAGCTAGGCTACTTGTTTAACGGCACCCAGACAAGGAAGCTGTTTGCATTGCCAGCCACTTCATTCAATGACTACTGTTGGGGGAGAAAGTAACACACAGGAAGTCATGGTCTGCATTTGTAGTCTTTAGTTACATGTGGCTTTCTTTCCCCATCTCCTTTCTGACCATTGAGATCCACCCAATGGCTAATAACTTACCATATTCATGCTCTCTGGAATGTGGACAATCTGGACTAGTGATTTTACAGTGGGCAGATATCCATCCCCAAAGCTAAAGATTGCAGAGCGACTAGCCCCATCCACATCGGCCCGCTCTCTGGCCGCCCACCCCTACATAGCTGGCATTCCTAGCATGGTTGACCAGAGAGCTGGGCACACCGGCACCATGTTATGACCACACACACGTATACCGCTTTGGACTGCTTTATCCCGTGGCAGTCTACACAGACCCAGAACACAACGCACCACTATGACCTGTGATCATCGTGTCTCAGTGTGTGGGAGTTTCTCCACGTATCACAGGCAATAAGCTCCAACACAACTGGGATAATTATTAACCAAGATTCTGTTTTAGGTGACGTGTTCTTTGAATGAGAAAAGAACGTCTGCATATCTTAGTAGGCTATCACTTTATTGTGGCTACAAATTAAAAAACCTTCTCCAGAGCATTGATCTTCTCTGTTGAGACTGAACCCTTCTCTCCGTTTCTAGCCATTCATGAGGCCATAGACATTCAAACACGCAAAATATACGAAGTATCTCTTGCACACACACATCAGAATTGGCCACATGGCATTAATGTGTGATAATAAGCAGGTCAAAGGTGATGGGAATGGGATGTGACTGGGGTGTTGGTAGGTTCTGGTGTTTGTAGGGACAGAGGGCAGGATGTTTGGGACTGGACACTAGATATTTACAGTAACAGAAAGCCCCCCGACCCCCTCCAAATCCTGTCCAGGTGGCTCAGTCAGTTCAGATCCAGTAACCCCCCCCCCCAACCTTCACTTCTCTCCAACTAGTTTCTCACACGTTCTCCCAGCTCTCCATCCATATAAGTCTACCACTCAGTCTGTCCTCCCGCTCTCGCTCAGTTTGTGCTCCATCTCTCTCGCACGTACCCATGCCTGGTGGGGGCTGTATTAGGCTGCGTGCGTTACAGGGACAAAGGCAGGGGGACAAAGCCTGTTTGGCTGGCTCCCATTGAGAAAAGCTGTGTTGGGAGGTCAACAGTATCACGTTCTCAGTCACAGGGCAGCCGGTGGGGGGGGGGGGGCACACACACACACACAGCTGAGAGACAGACACATTCTGGCCTCAATGTACCAAACACAGGATGACTGGAGTTAGACATGCCTAAGTTTGTCAGCACTAGGCAAGAGTGGGAAGTTAGTCTCACTAGCAAGGCCCTAGAGCTGGGCGATATGGCCACAAATCCACATCCCAGTAAATTGGCTAGAGTTGGGTGATATGGACAAAAAGTCATATCGCGATAAAGGTAACTATTTTGCTCGATAACACAACGATGAAACATTTCTTAAATGGATAGTTACTTTACATTAGCAGCAGGGCGCTACAATTTTTTTTTTTTGCCAGTGCCAAGTCTGACAAGTGAGATGGTAGCCGATGATTAAAAAAGTTAGCTAACATATCCAGGAAATGCATGATTGATATTTTGATGTGCAACCTCTCAAAATAGGATCCAGAATGATCAGATTTATTTTTTAGCTCTTCGGAGAATTTATTGACCTGTAGGCTACATTACTCACCACCTGAGGAAGTGGGAACTCGAAACCCTGAGCTAGATTGCTAACTCTAAATATGACATTGTTGCTAGCCATGTAGTCTAATTGAGTAATCAGTAAATGTAGGCAAATGTCTTACAAAAACTTTCCAGAACAACTGTAGTTGCTTTGAAAGCATTTTTCCCCGCAACAGCATTTTTTAAAGGTGTGGATCAGCTTAATATTGCAGAAAGATTGTTGCTTCCATCAATGTAATTGTCTGCATCATCTCCAATCCCCCATATCTATCTATATCTATCTATATATAGCCGCGTATATACACACTTATTTTTGTATTTTTTTAGAATAAACCTTTATTATTCCCCACAAACCCTACCACCAATTGGAGTAAACAATAACACTGCATTTTCCCCCGCAATAGCATTTTTAGCAACAGTCCTGCTTCTCAGAATGCATCTCTCCCTCCTCCATGCACAGAGTGAGGAGGGGGAATGAGAGTCAGCAGCCGACAGACAAACAGGGACAGAGATACTTTCATAGCAGGAATCAACATAATGCATACGCCATTACTGTTGACCGAATAATGGTTTTCGAACATTCTACAGGAATGTTGTGCAGCAAAAATCAATGAAAATGACCTGAGTAAACAGTGTCTGTAATTTTGGGTTTATCATCCCTGCTCTTCACGGCCCGAAAGAAACCAGTGTGTCATGTACCATTAGTGTCATCATCATACGTCAAACACATTGCCATAAAACAGCTGACAAGATACAAGATTCACCCGATAGCAGGCCTACCTACTGCTTAGTGCCAGTGAATAATGCATTTCCCCTTTCCCCGACAGGAACCCTAAACGTGGAAGACATCACACAGGGTCAGAAATAGGCCTAGGTATATTTATTTAACTAGGAAAGTCAGTTAAGAATCAATTCTTATTTACAATGACGCCTACCAAAAGGCAAAAAGCCTCCTGCGGGGACGGGGATTAAAAATATAGTACAAAACACACATCACTACATAAAGAGAGACCTAAGACAACAACATAGCAAGGCAACAACACAACATGGTAGCAACACATTGCAGCAGCACAACATGGTATGAACATTATTGGGCTGACAACAGCACAAAGGGCAAGAAGGTAGAGACAACAATACATCCCACAAAGCAGCCACAACTGTCAGTAAGAGTGTCTATCAATGGACATCATAACTCCAGTTGGTATGGAGATGAGTGAGTTGTGTCTTATGTGGGTGTGTGAGTATAGCTGGGGTTGAGTTGTGTCTTATGTGGGTGTGTGAGTGTAGCTGGGGTTGAGTTGTGTCTTATGTGGGTGTGTGAGTGTAGCTGGGGTTGAGTTGTGTCTTATGTGGGTGTGTGAGTGTAGCTGGGGGTGAGTTGTGTCTTATGTGGGTGTGTGAGTATAGCTGGGGTTGAGTTGTGTCTTATGTGGGTGTGTGAGTATAGCTGGGGTTGAGTTGTGTCTTATGTGGGTGTGTGAGTATAGCTGGGGTTGAGTTGTGTCTTATGTGGGTGTGTGAGTATAGCTGGGGTTGAGTTGTGTCTTATGTGGGTGTGTGAGTATAGCTGGGGTTGAGTTGTGTCTTATGTGGGTGTGTGAGTATAGCTGGGGTTGAGTTGTGTCTTATGTGGGTGTGTGAGTATAGCTGGGGTTGAGTTGTGTCTTATGTGGGTGTGTGAGTATAGCTGGGGTTGAGTTGTGTCTTATGTGGGTGTGTGAGTATAGCTGGGGTTGAGTTGTGTCTTATGTGGGTGTGTGAGTATAGCTGGGGTTGAGTTGTGTCTTATGTGGGTGTGTGAGTATAGCTGGGGTTGAGTTGTGTCTTATGTGGGTGTGTGAGTATAGCTGGGGTTGAGTTGTGTCTTATGTGGGTGTGTGAGTATAGCTGGGGTTGAGTTGTGTCTTATGTGGGTGTGTGAGTATAGCTGGGGTTGAGTTGTGTCTTATGTGGGTGTGTGAGTATAGCTGGGGTTGAGTTGTGTCTTATGTGGGTGTGTGAGTATAGCTGGGGTTGAGTTGTGTCTTATGTGGGTGTGTGAGTATAGCTGGGGTTGAGTTGTGTCTTATGTGGGTGTGTGAGTATAGCTGGGGTTGAGTTGTGTCTTATGTGGGTGTGTGAGTATAGCTGGGGTTGAGTTGTGTCTTATGTGGGTGTGTGAGTATAGCTGGGGTTGAGTTGTGTCTTATGTGGGTGTGTGAGTATAGCTGGGGTTGAGTTGTGTCTTATGTGGGTGTGTGAGTATAGCTGGGGTTGAGTTGTGTCTTATGTGGGTGTGTGAGTATAGCTGGGGTTGAGTTGTGTCTTATGTGGGTGTGTGAGTATAGCTGGGGTTGAGTTGTGTCTTATGTGGGTGTGTGAGTGTAGCTGGGGTTGAGTTGTGTCTTATGTGGGTGTGTGAGTGTAGCTGGGGTTGAGTTGTGTCTTATGTGGGTATGTGAGTGTAGCTGGGGTTGAGTTGTGTCTTATGTGGGTGTGTGCGTGAAGCCAAAGTTAGGTGTTTGTCGGGGATCAGATGTGAGGCAATTAAGGATGGGGATATGATGTGGTTCTGACAATGGTGACTCACAGGGTACTGAAATCATCTGGAAACGCACACTGTTTTGCCACTACACTGTCCATCTTATCTGAGAGGACAGCTTACAAAGTGTCTGTACTTACGTGAAGCTATTGAGGCAGTGGGGAATGCAAATGAGATAGCTAGCTAGGAGCTTTTGACTGTTCACTCTGGTGTTCCCTTTATAATCATGACATTTTGATCAACTGAATTAAATTGAAATATTTTTTGCACAGATATCTTCCTTGATATTTTTATTTATTTGTATTTATTTGACCTTTATTTAACCAGGTAGGCAAGTTGAGAACAAGTTCTCATTTACAATTGCGACCTGGCCAAGATAAAGCAAAGCAGTTCGACAGATAAAACGACACAGAGTTACACATGGAGTAAAAACAAACATACAGTCAATAATGCAGTATAAACAAGTCTATATACAATGTGAGCAAATGAGGTGAGAAGGGAGGTAAAGGCAAAAAAGGCCATGATGGCAAAGTAAATACAATATAGCAAGTAAAATACTGGAATGGTAGTTTTGCAATGGAAGAATGTGCAAAGTAGAAATAAAAAATAATGGGGTGCAAAGGAGCAAAATAAATAAATTAATTAAAATTAAATACAGTTGGGAAAGAGGTAGTTGTTTGGGCTAAATTATAGGTGGGCTATGTACAGGTGCAGTAATCTGTGAGCTGCTCTGACAGTTGGTGCTTAAAGCTAGTGAGGGAGATAAGTGTTTCCAGTTTCAGAGATTTTTGTAGTTCGTTCCAGTCATTGGCAGCAGAGAACTGGAAGGAGAGGCGGCCAAAGAAAGAATTGGTTTTGGGGGTGACTAGAGAGATATACCTGCTGGAGCGTGTGCTACAGGTGGGAGATGCTATGGTGACCAGCGAGCTGAGATAAGGGGGGACTTTACCTAGCAGGGTCTTGTAGATGACATGGAGCCAGTGGGTTTGGCGACGAGTATGAAGCGAGGGCCAGCCAACGAGAGCGTACAGGTCGCAATGGTGGGTAGTATATGGGGCTTTGGTGATAAAACGGATTGCACTGTGATAGACTGCATCCAATTTGTTGAGTAGGGTATTGGAGGCTATTTTGTAAATGACATCGCCAAAGTCGAGGATTGGTAGGATGGTCAGTTTTACAAGGGTATGTTTGGCAGCATGAGTGAAGGATGCTTTGTTGCGAAATAGGAAGCCAATTCTAGATTTAACTTTGGATTGGAGATGTTTGATATGGGTCTGGAAGGAGAGTTTACAATCTAACCAGACACCTAAGTATTTGTAGTTGTCCACGTATTCTAAGTCAGAGCCGTCCAGAGTAGTGATGTTGGACAGGCGGGTAGGTGCAGGTAGCGATCGGTTGAAGAGCATGCATTTAGTTTTACTTGTATTTAAGAGCAATTGGAGGCCACGGAAGGAGAGTTGTATGGCATTGAAGCTTGCCTGGAGGGTTGTTAACACAGTGTCCAAAGAAGGGCCGGAAGTATACAGAATGGTGTCGTCTGCGTAGAGGTGGATCAGGGACTCACCAGCAGCAAGAGCGACCTCATTGATGTATACAGAGAAGAGAGTCGGTCCAAGAATTGAACCCTGTGGCACCCCCATAGAGACTGCCAGAGGTCCGGACAGCAGACCCTCCGATTTGACACACTGAACTCTATCAGAGAAGTAGTTGGTGAACCAGGCGAGGCAATCATTTGAGAAACCAAGGCTGTCGAGTCTGCCGATGAGGATATGGTGATTGACAGAGTCGAAAGCCTTGGCCAGATCAATGAATACAGCTGCACAGTAATGTTTCTTATCGATGGCGGTTAAGATATCGTTTAGGACCTTGAGCGTGGCTGAGGTGCACCCATGACCAGCTCTGAAACCAGATTGCATAGCAGAGAAGGTATGGTGAGATTCGAAATGGTCGGTAATCTGTTTGTTGACTTGGCTTTCGAAGACCTTAGAAAGGCACGGTAGGATAGATATAGGTCTGTAGCAGTTTGGGTCAAGAGTGTCCCCCCCTTTGAAGAGGGGGATGACCGCAGCTGCTTTCCAATCTTTGGGAATCTCAGACGACACGAAAGAGAGGTTGAACAGGCTAGTAATAGGGGTGGCAACAATTTCGGCAGATAATTTTAGAAAGAAAGGGTCCAGATTGTCTAGCCCGGCTGATTTGTAGGGGTCCAGATTTTGCAGCTCTTTCAGAACATCAGCTGAATGGATTTGGGAGAAGGAGAAATGGGGAAGGCTTGGGCGAGTTGCTGTTGGGGGTGCAGTGCTGTTGTCCGGGGTAGGAGTAGCCAGGTGGAAAGCATGGCCAGCCGTAGAAAAATGCTTATTGAAATTCTCAATTATGGTGGATTTATCAGTGGTGACAGTGTTTCCTATCTTCAGTGCAGTGGGCAGCTGGGAGGAGGTGTTCTTATTCTCCATGGACTTTACAGTGTCCCAGAACTTTTTTGAGTTAGTGTTGCAGGAAGCAAATTTCTGCTTGAAAAAGCTAGCCTTGGCTTTTCTAACTGCCTGTGTATAATGATTTCTAGCTTCCCTGAACAGCTGCATATCACGGGGGCTGTTCGATGCTAATGCAGAACGCCATAGGATGTTTTTGTGTTGGTTAAGGGCAGTCAGGTCTGGGGAGAACCAAGGGCTATATCTGTTCCTGGTTCTAAATTTCTTGAATGGGGCATGTTTATTTAGGATGGTTAGGAAGGCATTTAAAAAAAATATCCAGGCATCCTCTACTGACGGGATGAGATCAATATCCTTCCAGGATACCCCGGCCAGGTCGATTAGAAAGGCCTGCTCGCAGAAGTGTTTCAGGGAGCGTTTTACAGTGATGAGTGGCGGTCGTTTGACCGCTGACCCATTACGGATGCAGGCAATGAGGCAGTGATCGCTGAGATCTTGGTTGAAGACAGCAGAGGTGTATTTAGAGGGGAAGTTGGTTAGGATGATATCTATGAGGGTGCCCGTGTTTAAGGTTTTGGGGAGGTACCTGGTAGGTTCATTGATAATTTGTGTGAGATTGAGGGCATCAAGTTTAGATTGTAGGATGGCTGGGGTGTTAAGCATGTTCCAGTTTAGGTCGCCTAGCAGCACGAACTCTGAAGATAGATGGGGGGCAATCAGTTCACATATGGTGTCCAGAGCACAGCTGGGGGCAGAGGGTGGTCTATAGCAGGCGGCAACGATGAGAGACTTGTTTTTAGAGAGGTGGATTTTTAAAAGTAGAAGTTCAAATTGTTTGGGTACAGACCTGGATAGTAGGACAGAACTCTGCAGGCTATCTTTGCAGTAGATTGCAACACCGCCCCCTTTGGCAGTTCTATCTTGTCTGAAAATGTTGTAGTTTGGAATTAAAATGTCTGAGTTTTTGGTGGTCTTCCTAAGCCAGGATTCAGACACAGCTAGAACATCCGGGTTGGCAGAGTGTGCTAAAGCAGTGAATAGAACAAACTTAGGGAGGAGGCTTCTAATGTTAACATGCATGAAACCAAGGCTATTACGATTACAGAAGTCGTCAAAAGAGAGCGCCTGGGGAATAGGAGTGGAGCTAGGCACTGCAGGGCCTGGATTCACCTCTACATCGCCAGAGGAACATAGGAGGAGTAGAATAAGGGTACGGCTAAAAGCTATGAGAATTGGTCGTCTAGAACGTCTGGAACATAGAGTAAAAGGAGGTTTCTGGGGGCGATAAAATAGCATCAAGGTATAATGTACAGACAAATGTATGGTAGGATGTGAATACAGTGGAGGTAAACCTAGGTATTGAGTGATGAAGAGAGAGATATTGTCTCTAGAAACATCGTTGAAACCAGGAGATGTCATTGCATGTGTGGGTGGTGGAACTAATAGGTTGGATAAGGTATAGTGAGCAGGACTAGAGGCTCTACAGTGAAATAAGCCAATAAACACTAACCAGAACAGAAATGGACAAGACATATTGACATTAAGGAGAGGCATGCTTAGTCGAGTGATCAAAAGGGTCCGGTGAGTGGAGAGGTTGGTTGGTGATTTAGACAGCTAGCCAGGGCATCGGTAGCAAGCTAGCATAGGATGGAGGTCTGTTAGCTACCTCTTGCGTTCCGTCAGTAGATTAGTGGGGTTCCGTGTGGTAGAGGGGATTAATCCAAATCACACAACAACAACAAAAATAAAAACAATAGATATAGTTATAGAGGCCCAAGAAGAAAACATAATAATAAAAAAATAATAAAAAAATAAAATTGTCCGATTGTCTATTCAGATAGCAGCCGGTAAGACAGCTAACGGTTAGCAGGCCGCAGATGGGCGTTCAGGTAACGTCGCGACGGAGGAGCCAGCCGAATAACTCCTTCGGGTAGATAAGTCGGCAGTCCAGTTGTGAAGGCCCGGTGGGGCTCCGCGAAGGCAGTAAAACGGGTCCGGATAGGTGACTGCAGCCCAGGTGTGATTGATGGAACTCAGGAGTGATTGACGGAGCTTGCTAGCTCCGGAATAATTGATGTTTGCTCCGGAATCGACGAAGGCCGATAGTCACACGGATAGCAGCTAGCTAGCTGTGAGATCCGGGTATGAATGTCCAGAGAGCAGTCGAAATCCAGGGACATGGAGAGAAAAATTGGTCCGGTATGTTCCGTTCCGAGCCGCGCTGCGCCGTACAGAACTGGCGATAGATTTTCGAGCTAAAGGATAGCTGATGACCACAAACCGTGGTTAGCTGAATACTAACGATTTGCCAGTAAAGGAGCTAACTAGCTTCTGAACTAGCTTCTGGATTAGCTTCTGGCTAGTTTCAGGCTAGCTTCTTGGAGTTTCTGGCTAGCTTCTTGGAGGATTACAGATCTGAGGTAAATAATACTTTTTTATAAATATACATTGGTGAGGCGGGTTGCAGGAGAGTGTTTTGAAGATGAGTTGATGGAAAATAAAAATAAAATGTATGTGAAAAAGTTGTAAATATATATATATATATATATACACAGGACACGACAAGACGAGGACAAAAGACGTCTGAACTGCTATGCCACCTTGTGAATAACGTGTGTAAGTGTCAATGTCTGATAAATCGTTTGTGAGCATGTCTCTGATATCGAAGGAGCTCCCTCAGTGGGGCCAGAACCGTTTGATACAACCACTTTGTGCTCTCCTGAAAATACAGCTTTCACATTCGTCCATTTAGATGTGACATCTTGTCCAATCAAACTATTTGAGTTTTGTGGAGAAATCAAAAAAATTTGAATGATCATTTTGCTATGCTGCTAATCAAGATTTAATGAATTAAAAATGGCATTCAGACATGAAACATGCACTCTGCATCTGAGAGTCTCGTTTCATTTGGAATCTGTTCAGTTCTAAAAGCAATGTTTATAACAACCCATCAGTAGCCATCTTTGCTATAACTTAACTGTGTCCTTCAAACATGTTCTTAAAATATGCCACATCTTGAAAGGTAAAGGTATGAATGATGCTTCACTCAGATGGAGTTGTTCTGGAACGACGTCTGGATGAGCAAGCATGGCATCAGTGGGCGACTCAATACTAAGTTTCCTGAAGTCCCAAACGGAGATGGAAGTCATGTCCGAGGACCAGGCAAGGTAATGGGTGGATGGCAAGTAGAAGTGAGGCAAAAAGGCACGAGGTCCAAACCCGAACTGGCTGAAATATAAGCAGAGTACTTTCTCCTTTGGATCAAGTACAGGAGAGAAAAATGCATTTTACCCACCAGAAGACCCTGGCCAGTCGACAGAGTGAACTTGAAATTGATCCTGACAAAAATGAGGAGAAAGAACCTACGTCGTCAGGTGAGGTGAAGGCTTCCAAGCCACCCAAATGATCAGGAAAATGCCTGAGACGACTCTGGCCCAGTGGGAATACGATTCACAGAGAAAGTGGCTCCATGCCTTTTGGCTGATTTGTTTGTGGTATCAGGCTGGGTGAAGAACAAGTTGGGGTCTGTCAATTCGGTCAAAGTACCCAGAGGTGTGTCTGCTGCTCAGAGGGAGAGGGTGCTATTCGTTTCGAGTCTCTGGACAAAAGTGGTGTCCTGCTTTGATCTCCGGAGTAGAGCGCCACTGAAAGGAGGTTGAGTGTTATACCCTGACTACACCGCTCGCGTCCTGTGCACAATCGTGCAAAAGACATTTTGGAATCTATATTATTAAATTATTGCGTCAACGAGCGTCTGCGTTGCCAAGGGCTAAAATAGAAGTCAGTGACGCAGATCGCGGTGCAAGTCATGACGCTCCCATCTCCTCATTAGTTTATGGAAGCAGATGCCCACGTGAATCTCCTCATTGGTTATACCCACGTGGGTGATTGAAAGACAAACTGTGTTGTCGGTCGTCATGGTAATACTATGAAAGTTTAGATGCCAATCACCATATAAGTTCAAAGAAGAAAAAACCTAGAAGGAGGAAAGATGACTAGAAACGATTCGGTTGACCATTTTATGTGTGGATTAATTGTCAGAGTAGAGGACCTTCTGCATTTCAGGTAAAATAGCAAAAATGTTTAATGCTTTTCGACATGTCCCCAAATTTATGTAAATGGTTCAGAGTAGAGGTTCGACCGATCATGATTTTTCAGCGCAGATACCGATTATTGGAGGACCAATAAAGCCGATACCGATTAATTGGCCGATATTTATTTATTTGTAATAATGACAATTACAACAATACTGAATGAACACTTATTTTAACTTAATATCAGTAAAATCAATTTAGCCTCAAGTAAATAATGAAACATGTTCAATTTGGTTAATAAATTTTTTTTAATAAAACTTTTTTACCTTTATTTAACTAGGCAAGTCAGTTGAGAACAAATTCTTATTTTCAATGACGGCCTAGGAACAGTGGGTTAACTGCCTGTTCAGGGGCAGAACGACAGATTTGTACCTTGTTAGCTCGGGGGTTTGAACTTGCAACCTTCCGGTTACTAGTTCAACACTAACCACTATACCCTGCCGCCCCATAATGCAAAAACAAAGTGTTGGAGAAGTAAAAGTGCAATATATGCTATGTAAGAAAGCTAACGTTTCAGTTCCTTGCTCAGAACATATGGTTCCTTTTAACATGAGTTTTCAATATTCCCAGGTAAGAAGTTTTAGGTTGTAGTTATAGGACTATTTCCCTCTATACCATTTGTATTTCATTAACCTTTGACTATTGGATGTTCTTATAGGCACTTTAGTATTGCCAGTGTAACAGTATAGCTTCCGTCACTCTCCTCGCTCCTCCCTGGGCTCGAACCAGCAACACAACGACAACAGCCACCACATCAAAGCGTTACCCATGCAGAGCAAGGGAAACAACCACCCCAAGGCTCAGAGCGAGTGAAGTTTGAAACGCTACTAGCGCGCGCTAACTAGCCAGCCATTTCACTTCGGTCACACCAGCCTCATCTCGGGAGATGATAGGTTTGAAGTCATAAACAGCGCAATGCTTGACGCACAACGAAGAGCTGCTGGCAAAAACGCATGAAAGTGCTGTTTGAATTCATGTTTACGCGCCTGCTTCTGCCTACCACCGCTCAGCCAGATATTTAGGTAAGTAGGCTACCCTACTTGGCAGGGTAGCCTAGTGGTGAGAGCGCTGGACTAGTAACCGGAAGGTTGCAAGTTCAAACCCCGAGCCGACAAGGTACAAATCTGTCATTCTGCCCCTGAACAGGCAGTTAACCCACTAGGCCGTCATTGAAAATAAGAATTTGTTCTTAACTGACTTGCCTGGTTAAATAAAGGTTAAAAAAATAAAATAAAAAGTGTATTTATTTATTTTATAATCAGCAAAATCGGCACCCCAAAATACTGATTTCCGATTATGAAAACTTGAAATCGGCCCTAATTAAAATCGGCCATTCCGATTAATCGGTCGACCTTATTTAACTAGGCAAGTCAGTTAACTTCTTGGATATAGGGGGCGCTCTTTTAATTTATGGATAAAAAAACGTGCCCGTTTTAAGCGCAATATTTTGTCACGAAAAGATACTCGACTATGCATATAATTGGCAGCTTTGGAAAGAAAACACTTGAAGGTTTCCAAAACTGCAAAGATATTATCTGTGAGCGCCACAGAACTCATGCTACAGGCGAAACCAAGATGATACTTTAACCAGGAAATGGGCAGAATTTTCGAATCTCTGTTTTCTATTGTCTCCTTATATGGCTGTGAATGCGCCGGGAATGAGCCTGCCCTTCCTATCGTTTCTCCAAGGTGTCTGCAGCATTGTGATGTATTTGTAGGCATATCATTGGAAGATTGGCCATAAGAGACTACATTTACCACGGGTCCGCCCAGTGTCCTTTGTGTAAATTGGTGCGTAATCTTCAGCCACAGGCATTTTCTCCTGGGATTCAGAGGGGAAAGCACACTTCCACGAATGATATATCATCGAAGAGATATGTGAAAAACACCTTGAGGATTGGTCCTAAACAACGTTTGCCATGTTTCAGTCGATATTATGGAGTTAATTTGGAAAAAAGTTCGACGTTTTGAAGACTGAATTAGTTTTTTTTTGGTAGCCAAACGTGACACACCAAAACGGAGCAATTTCTCCTAAACAAATCATCTTTCAGGAAAAACAGAGCATTTGCTATCTAACTGAGTCTCCTCATTGAAAACATCTGAAGTTCTTCAAAGGTAATGATTTTATTTGAATGATTTTCTGGTTTTTGTAAAAATGTTGCCTGCTAATGCTAACGCTAAATGCTACGCTAGCTGCGCTAGCTGTTACACAAATGCTTATTTTGCAATGGTTGAGAAGCATATTTTGAAAATCTGAGATGACAGTGTTGTTAACAAAAGGCTAAGCTTGAGAGCTAGCATATTAATTTCATTTCATTTGCGATTGTCATGAATAGTTAACGTTGCGTTATGGTAATGAGCTTGAGGCTGTATTCACGATCCCTGATCCGGGATGGCTCGACGCAACAGGTTAAGAACAAATTCTTATTTTCAATGACGGCCGAGGAACAGCGGGTTAACTGCCTGTAATGCAGGACAAGCTAGTTAAACTAGTAATATCAACCATGTGTAGTTAACTAGTTATTATGTGAAGATAGTTTTTTTAGAAGATATGTTTAATGCTAGCTAGCAACTTACCTTGGCTCCTTGCTGCACTCGCGTAACAGCTGGTCAGCCTGCCACGCAGTCTCCTCGTGCCATAAACGGCATCCAAAAATGCTGGTTGTTATGAAAACTTGAAATCGGCCCTAACTAATCGGTCGACCTCTAATGCAGACCCGGTGGCGAGCGGAAAGACTGAGGAGATCCTGTCTGTCCTGAGTTTTAATGCAAAGTAGAGGATAGTGGGCAAAGGGTAAGGGAGCCTGAGAGGATCCCTGTGAGTAGTAGGCCAGTACAGTGACCCGAACAGTTTGTATTAACTAGGTTGGTTTCTTGGCGTTTATTGCTAAGATCATTAATTGTACAGCACAGATGGAAAGGAAATCCAAGAAGATTGAATTGGTAGTAGCAGCAGCAGAGATGTTTTTGGGTATCAGAGATTTTAACTTCTTGAGTGTAGGGGGCAGGATTTTTGTTTTTGGCTAAAAAACATACCCATTTGAAACTGCCTATTTCACAGGCCCAGAAACTAGAATATACATTTAATTATCAGATTAGGATAGAAAACACTAAAAGTTTCCAAAACTGTCAAAATATTGTCTGTGAGTATAACAGAACTGATATTGCAGGCAAAAACCTGAGGAAAATCAAACCAGGAAGTGCTGTTTTTCCTGAAAGCTCTCTGTTCCATTGGATGCCGTGCCTCCATTTAAAGGGATATCAACCAGATTCCTTTTCCCATGGCTTCCTCAAGGTGTCAGTTTTTAGACAGTTTCAGGCTTTTATTGTGAAAAATGAGCGAGAAAGATAACATTGCATCAGTGGATAGCCGGGTGTTCGCAGAGTTTTGCTTGCGGTACAGAGTGGGGCAGCCATTGTCTCTCCCTCTCCTATTGAAAAAGCGACAGTACCAGTTGATACATTATCAATTATATATTTTTAAAACAACCTGAGGATTGATTATGAAAAAAACGTTTGACATGTTTCTGTGGACATTACGGATACTATTTGGAATTTGTCTGCGTTGTCGTGACCGCTCGAGCCTGTGGATTTCTGAACATAACGCGCCAAACAAATGGAGGTATTTTGGATATAAAAGTAATCATTATGGAACATTTATTGTGTAACTGGGAGTCTCGTAAGTGCAAACATCTGAAGATCATCAAAGGTAAGCAATTTAATCTATTGCTTTTCTGACTTTCGTGACAAATCTACTTGGCTGCTAGTGTTTGTAATATTTTGTCTACTGAGAGAGATGTTCTTACATGAACGCTTGTTATGCTTTCGCCGAAAAGCTGTATTGAAATCTGACACGCCAGGTGGATTAACAACAAGCTAAGCTGTGTTTTGCTATATTGCACTTGTGATTTCATGAAAATAATTTAATTTGAATTTGGCGCGCTGCAATTCAGCGGGTGTTGATGAAAATGATCCCGCTAAAGGGATGGGTGCGCCAAGAAGTTAATGCAGAAAAACTACAAGGGGTTTTGACAGAAGGGGTTCTAGCTTCCCAGGCTGAAGGCCTGGTGTAAGATCTGTTGGGGCCAAGTAGTGTTAGGGATAGTAGTATATATACAGAGTACACCTACCCATTCAAGTGTTTCTTTAATTTAATATTTTCTACATTGTAAAATGGCAGTGAAGACATCAAAACTATGAAATAACACATATGGAATCATGTAGTAACCCAAAAAATAAAATAAAAAAATAAGTGTTCAGCAAATCAAAATATATGTTATATTTTAGATTCTTCAAAGTTGCCACCCTTTGCTTGATGACAGCTTTGCACACTCTTGGCTTTCTCACAACCAGCTTCACCTGGAATGCTTTTCCAACAGTCTTGAGTTCCCACGTATGCAGAGCATTTGTTGGCTGCTTTCCTTCCCTCCGCGGTCCAACTCATCCTCAACCCAATTGAGATGGTTTGGGTCGGTGGATTGTGGAGGTCAGGTCATCTGATGCAGCACTCCACTTGCCTTTTGTCTCAAATTGCCCTTACACAGCCTGGAGGTGTGTTGGGTCATTGTCCTGTTGAAAAACAAATGATAGTCCCACTAAGCACAAACCAGATGGGATGGCATATCTCTGCGGAATGTTGTGGTAGCCATGCTGGCTAAATGTGCCTTGAATTCTAAATAAATCACTGACAGTGTTACTAACAAAGCACCACCACACCCCCTCCGTGCTTCACGGTGGGAACCACACATGCAGAGATCATTCGTTCACCTACTCTGTGTCTCACAAAGACACGGTTGGAACCAAAAATCTCAAATTTGGACTCATCAGACCAAAGGACAGATTTACACTGGTCTACTGTCTATTGCTTGCGTTTCTTGGCACAAGCAAGTATCTTCTTCTTATTGGTGTCCTTTTAGTGGTTTATTTGCACCAATTCGACCATGAAGGCCTGATTCATGCAGTCTCCTCTGAACAGTTGATGTTGAGATGTGTCTGTTACTTGAACTCTGAAGCATTTATTTGGGCTGCAATTTCTGAGGATGGTAACTAATGAATTTATCCTCTGCAGCAGAGGTAACTGAGTTTTCCTTTCCGGTGGCGGTCCTCATATGACAGCCAGTTTAATCATAGCGCTTGACGGTTTTGAGATTTCAAGAACTTTGAACGTTTCTTCTAGTGCAATGTTCCGGATTTACTGACCTTTGTGTCTTAAGGTAATGATGGACTGTCGATTCTCTTTGCTTATTTGTGCCGTTCTTGCCATAATATGGACTTGGTCTTTTACCGAATAGGGCTATCTTCTGTATACTTCACCTACCTTGTCACAACACAACTGATTGGCTCAAACACATTAAGGAAATAAATACCACAAATGAACTTTTAACAAGGCACACCTGCTACTTTAAATGCAATCCAGGTGACTACCTCATGAAGCTGGTTGAGAGAACGCCAAGATTGTGCAAAGCAGTCGTCAAGGCAAATATAAAATATTTTTTGATTTCTTTAACACTTTTTTTGGTTACTATATGATTCCATGTGTGTTATTTCATAGTTGATGTCTTCTCTATTAGTCTACAATGTTTAAAAAAATGTCAAACTAAAGTAAAACCCTTGAATGAGTAGGTGTGTCAACTTATGACTGGTCGTATAGTATATACAGTTAGACGGCGGTGCAATTTCTTTTTGTGAACACATGTGTAATGCACTTTCCAAACTGTGAAAGGCAGCAATACGCAACAAAGCGTCTAGTCTGCCGGAAAACCACACGAAGGGAGACGTATAACCTTTTTGTCAACGTATCCATGGAGCACAGAATACAGACATGAACATTCGTTGTTGATTCGACTTAAGTCTCCAAGAACGGCGTAGTGACTGACAGCTAGTTAAATGCTAACACCACTAGCTTAGAACTCAGCTTGAATAACTACAAACGAAGTAACTAAATGCAAGAAAAGCCAGTGTGATGCACGAAATAGATGTTTTACATGTATGCACGGGACGAGGAATATATCAAGGCCCCTGGACTGGTCTGATAGTTATGCTAACTTTAGTTAGCTAGCTAGTGATGATGGGCCATGGCGTTGGCGCATCATTCAGTGGAGAGATGTCGAACTTACCTTGGTCTTGACATGGTTTATGTCCCACGCTGGCCGAAGCTGCTTTACCAGCTTCATTGCCCCATCGATTACGTTATGTTCCTCCACGAAAATCGGGAATTTTCGAATTACCGGCGACCCCACAGGCACGTGTATCTCCGTCTCCATAATGTGGTTTATTTTCCGTTTCGAATTCTTGACAGATATGAATGGAATTCGGGACATACAAAAAAAAACAACAGCAATTGTTTGTGAGCTGGTTGGTATAAACGGCTAACGGTAGCTAAACAAGGTGCTTATAAATGGTTAAAGCAAAGGATGCAACTACCGGTGAGGTTCTCGTCGTCGCTGATCTCCTACTTGGCACCGCCCTCGCGTAATCATCCGACGCTAGACGCGCATAACCGCGAGCAACCGGCGGACTGGGAGGGAGCACGCCAACTTTCTAAGCCCGAGTTTGTCCGAGTGGAGTCGAAGAGCGTCAGAGTAGCCGTTTTCGTTTTTCGGTATTGTGACAAATAAACTCTGTGGGTGTATGCATATCCAAAGAGTCATTATCAAATAACATGAGAAAGGCGAAATTCATGACCTTGAATGAGGATCTACTTTTGATCAGAAAGAAACATGTAATTGTTTTTAAGCAACATTTTAGGCCCATTGATTGGTCCCAGACATTGACAATAACTTGGTCTGGGGCGCCCCCTATTCTTCTCAATATGATTAGAAGTACCAATTTTAGTCAGAGTGTGTCAGTGTTGTAATGCCAGTCGAATCCCAGTCGAATACCAGCACCAGCAATGTAATGGCGTTCAATATATTTTATAGGGTGTAAAACAAATAATGTATACCCTAAATATTTGCTAATTTAGGCTCACTCAAGCTCATTTCAGTTATAGTGTCACAAGTCATGACTGATGGAAGGAAACTCATTCAGCAATCACAATTTTAAAAAATTGTATTCCCATTGTTATTGGACCTTGAACCCATAGGAGGCCATTTTGAAATGTATAAAAGCCTTATCCATTTTTCTGTCTGTAGCTAGGTTTCCAATCAATTGGGAACAGATTTTAATGTGAATATTCTAAAATCTGCATGAAAACAGTATGTGCATTTTCCCACCAGAGATGAGTTTATCAAGCTGACTTGTTACAGATAAAAGGCTGTGCGTGATGACGTAGTGCACATACAAATACCTTTTGAGGTTAAATTCCCATGTACAGAATAACAAATACAAGTTAAGTGGGTTTCCATTGCATGTTCAATTCTACTATGGTTTTTTCACAAGAAATGTTGAGTTATATAGCTCACACCCTGGTATTGGCTGGCATGTACGCTCTAGCCAACACCTTGCGGGTATAGCCTACATCAGTGTTTCCCAAGTCAAGTCCTTAAGTACCCCCAACAGCACACATCTTTGTTGTAGCCCCGGACAAGCACACCTGATTCAACGTGTCAACTAATCATCAAGCCCTCAATGAGTTGAATCAGGTGAGTTTGTCTGGGGATACAACAAGTTGGGGAGTTGGGTAACCCTGGCCTACATACATGATGAGATTATTATTGGCAAAAGAGCTAGATTATTATTATTTGTTAAAAGGCAGCAAGCATCGATGATCATGTCACCAGAATGAGACCCTTGATATTTATACTTCAAATCAAAATCAAATCAAATTTATTTATATAGCCCTTCGTACATCAGCTGATATCTCAAAGTGCTGTACAGAAACCCAGCCTAAAACCCCAAACAGCAAGCAATGCAGGTGTAGAAGCACGGTGGCTAGGAAAAACTCCCTAGAAAGGCCAAAACCTAGGAAGAAACCTAGAGAGGAACCAGGCTATGTGGGGTGGCCAGTCCTCTTCTGGCTGTGCCGGGTGGAGATTATAACAGAACATGACCAAGATGTTCAAATGTTCATAAATGACCAGCATGGTCGTATAATAATAAGGCAGAACAGTTGAAACTGGAGCAGCAGCACGGTCAGATGGACTGGGGACAGCAAGGAGTCATCATGTCAGGTAGTCCTGGGGCATGGTCCTAGGGCTCAGGTCCTCCGAGAGAGAGAAAGAAAGAGAGGATTAGAGAGAGCATACTTAAATTCACACAGGACACCGGATAAGACAAGAGAAGTACTCCAGATATAACAAACTGATGCAGATTTAAAGAGGAGTCCGTAATTTGCTTTTTAATGATCATGATCTTTTCCTCAAAGAAGTTCATGAATTTATTACTGCTGAAGTGAAAGCCATCCTCACTTGGGGAATGCTGCTTTTTGTTATCTTTGCGACAGTATAAAAAATAAATGTTGGATTGTTGCTATTTTCCTCAATTAAGTTGGAAAAATAGGATGATCGAGCAGCAGTGAGGGCTCTTCGATACTGCAAGGTACTGTCTTTCCAAGGTAGTCGGAAGAC
Source organism: Oncorhynchus kisutch (assembly GCF_002021735.2). NCBI lineage: Eukaryota > Metazoa > Chordata > Actinopteri > Salmoniformes > Salmonidae > Oncorhynchus > Oncorhynchus kisutch. Next base: position 31,521,810 of record NC_034174.2, read on the forward strand.
TTCCAGTTTGGTGTGGCGCCATTTCCGTTCCAATTTTCTGGAAGCTTGCTTCAGAGCTCGGGTATTTTCTGTATACCAGGGAGCTAGTTTCTTATGACAAATGTTTTTAGTTTTTAGGGATGCTTCTGCATCTAGAGTATTGCGCAAGGTTAAATTGAGTTCCTCAGTTAGGTGGTTAACTGATTTTTGTCCTCTGAAGTCCTTGGGTAGGCAGAGGGAATCTGGAAGGGCATCAAGGAATCTTTGTGTTGTCTGAGAATTTATAGCACGACTTTTGATGTTCCTTGGTTGGGGTCTGAGCAGATTATTTGTTGTGATTGCAAACGTAATAAAATGGTGGTCCGATAGTCCAGGATAATGAGGAAAAACATTAAGATCCACAACATTTATTCTATGGGACAAAACTAGGTCCAAAGTATGACTGTGACAGTGAGTAGGTCCAGAGACATGTTGGACAAAACCCACTGAGTTGATGATGGCTCCGAAAGCCTTTTGGAGTGGGTTTGTGGACTTTTCCATGTGAATATTAAAATCACCAAAAATTTGAATATTATCTGCTATGACTACAAGGTCCGATAGGAATTCAGGGAACTCAGTGAGGAACGCTGTATATGGCCCAGGAGGCCTGTAAACAGCAGCTATAAAAAGTGATTGAGTAGGCTGAATAGATTTCATGACTAGAAACTCAAAGGACAAAAAGGTCTTCTTTTTTTTTGTAAATTGAAATTTGCTATCGTAAATGTTAGCAACACCTCCGCCTTTGCTGGATGCACGGGGGATATGGTCACTAGTGTAACCAGGAGGTGAGGCCTCATTTAACACAGTCAATTCATCAGGCTTAAGCCATATTTGTCAGGCGAATCACATCGAGATTGTGATCAGTGATTAGTTCATTGACTATAACTGCCTTTGAAGTGAGGGATCTAACATTAAGTAGCCCTATTTTGAGATGTGAGGTATCACGATCTCTTTCAATAATGGCAGGAATGGAGCATAATTCATTTTACCAACATAAAAAGATCCCACCTTGTTTAGCGTATTTTGATTTGTCACGTGGAAAGTTTAACAACATATATTTTGTTTCCATCAGGCCTGTCATGATTTTTTTTTATCAGACATGCACTTTACTCGCATAAAAAGGTTGGATGGAAACCTGGTTTGTATAATGGATTTTCTATCTATAAAACCCATTGGTTTTATCAATCAAGAAATGTTTTTTTTTATCAACTTCCACTGCTCTCCTAGCAGGGGTGGAAAGAGTATTGAAATAGTTACTTGAGTTACTTTTAAAATAAAAACATTGACCTTGATAATTAGCTAATTTAACTCAGGTTACCTGAATGTTGTTACATATGATATTTTCCATACATTAAATTGAAAAAGGAAGCGAGGAAATGAATGATGGGATTTGATTAATGCCCGGGCAATTAAGGGAACCGTGTTAGTGTTGATTGCATTGGATTTGAAACCGGGCTGCCTCCAGGGCATGAGCTGGAGGCCGACAGCAAAGTCGGCTCAAAGCAAAGGGGATGTAAATTAAGCACGTAGAGTAGCCTAATGAGTAGGATTCTCTAGCATGAGCTGCATACCAACCAGTACTCTACCCTGCACCTTAGAGGCTGCTGCCCTATTACAAAAATATAAATGCTTCATGCAACATTTTCAAAGATTTTACTGCGTTACAGTAAATAGAAGGAAATCAGTCAATTGGAATAGATTAATTAGGCCCAAATCTATGGATTTCACATGACTGGGCAGGGGTGCAGCCATGAGTGGGCCTTGTTGGGCATAGGCTCATCTACTGGGGAGCCAGGTCCAGCCGATAAGAATACATTTTTCACCACAAAATGGCTACGCAGTCGCCTCAGACGACTCTGCAGGTGAAGAAGCCGGATATGGAGGTCCTGGGCTGGCGTGGTTATACGTGGTCTGCGGTTAAGAGACCGGTTGAACGTACTGCTAAATTCTCTAAAATGACGTTGAAGGCAGCTTATGGTAGAGAAATGAACATTCAATTCCCTGGCAGTCAGCATGCCAATTGCCCAGTCCCTCAACTTTACATGTTGAGTTCATATTTTTGTTCAGTGTAAATTCAATAGGCCCTAATCATGGATTTCACATGACTGAAAATACAGATGTGCATCTGTTGGTCACAGATACCTTAAAAAAGGTAGGGGAGTGGATCAGAAAACCAGTCAGTATCTGGTGTGACCACCATTTTCCTCATGCAGCATAACACATCTCCTTCGCATAGAGTTGATCAGGATTTTGATTGTGGCCTGTGGAATGTTGTCCCTCTCCTCTTCAATGGCTGTGCGAAGTTGTTGGATATTGGCGGGAACTGGAGCATGCTATCGTATACGTCAACCCAGAGCATCCCATACATGCTCAATGGATGACATGTCTGGTGAGTATGCAGGCCATGAAAGAACTGGGACATCTTCAGCTTCCAGGAATTATGTACCGATCCTTGAGGCCGTGCAATCTCATGCTAAAACATGAGGTGATGGCGGCACGACTATGAGCCTCAGGATCTCATCACGGTATCTCTGTGCATTCAAATTGACATTGATAAAATGCAATTGTGTTTGTTGTCCATAGCTTATGCCGGCCGATACCATAACCTCATCGCCAGCATGGGGCACTCTGTTCACAACGCTGACATCAGCAAACCACCAACACACACAACGCCAGCATATAGAGAAATGAGCATTACATTATCTGGTAAATACGCTGGTAGGCATTCCAGCAGTCAGCATGCCAAATGCACGCTCCCTCAAAACTTGAGACATTGTGGCATTGTGTGACAAAACTAAACATTTTAGTGGCCTTTTATTGTCCCCAGTATAAGGTGCACCTGTGTAATGATCATGCTGTTTAATGACCTTCTTGATATGTCACACCTGTCTGGTGGATGGATTATTTTATCAAAGGAGAATTGCTCACTAACAGGGATGTAAACAAATTTGTACACACCATTTTAGAGAAATAATATCTTTGTGGGTATGGAACATTTCTGGGATCTTTCAGTTCATGAAACATGGGACCAACACTTTACATGTTGCGTTTATATTTTTATTCAGTGTAATTAGTCATTGAACACTAGCCACTTTAATAATGTTTACATATTGTTTTACCCACTTTATATCTATACACTGTATTGTAGTCATGGTTCATCCTAAATACAGTTGAAGTCGGAAGTTTACATACACTTAGGTTGGAGTCGTTAAAACTCGTTTTTCAACCACTCTGCAAATTTATTGTTAACACACTGTAGTTTTGGCAAGTTGGTTAGGACATCTACATTGTGCATGACACAAGTCTTTTTTACAACAATTGTTTACATACAGATTATTTCACATATAATTCACTGTATCACAATTCCAGTGGGTCAGAAGTTTACATACATTAAGTTGATTGTGCCTTTAAACAACTTGAAAAATTCCCGAAAATGATGTCATGGCTTTAGAAGCTTCTGATAGGCTAATTGACATCATTTGAGTCAGTTGGAGGTATACCTGTGGATGTATTTTAAGGCCTACCTTCAAACTCAGTGCCTCTTTGATTGACATCATGGGAAAATCAAAAGAAATCCGCCAAGAATTCAGAAAAGAAATTGTAGACCTCCTTCATCCTTGGGAGCAATTTCCAAACGCCTGAAGGTGCCACGTACAAACAATAGTACGCAAGTATAAACACCATGGGACCACGCAGCCGTCATACCACTCAGGAAGGAGACGCATTCTGTCTCCTAGAGATGAATGTACTTTGGTGCGAAAAGTGCAAATCAATCCCAGAAAAACAGCAAAGGACCTTGTGAAGATGCCGGAGGAAACGGGTACAAAAGTATCTATATCCACAGTAAAACAAGTCCTATATCGACATAACCTGAAAGGCCGCTCAGCAATGAAGAAGCCACTGCTCCAAAACCGCCATAAAACAGCCAGACTGCAGTTTGCAAATGTACATTGTGACAAAGATTTTACTTTTTGGAGAAATGCCCTCTGGTCTGATGAAACAAAAGTAGAACTGTTTGGCCTTAATGACCATTGTTATGTTTGGAGGAAAAAGGGGGAGGCTTGCAAACCGAAGAACACCATCCCAACCGTGAAGCACGGGGGTGGCAGCATCATGTTGTGGGGGTGTTTTTCTGCAGGAGGGACTGGTGCACTTCACAAAATAGATGGCATCATGAAGGAGGAAAATTATGTGGATATATTGAAGCAACATCTCTCACATGTTATTGTTTTAAACCAGGTAATGAGTGACAATGGCTATATTTTAACATCCAGTAGGACCCCGTCTACCTTCAGTGTGTACCAAGATTCTCTGATTTCTTTAACTATTTCCTCAGTGACAATATCTCTCATAAGTGATGTCATTTGAATATCATGTGACGTGTATGAGGCATTGTGGGGCATGGGGCTAAACACCGTGGCAAGTTCCTTGTCTTTCAGAGTATATACCATCATAGACAGAAAACGTCTACTGCCCTCTTGACACTAATGCGTCCAATGTCCCCCTCAGTGGTTGCTGGTTTGAAATAAGGAACTCAATGATGTCCACAATCGCCGACAAATACATGTGATTTCTTTCCAGCTGCCCATCATTAACAAGTGTTGACACCAATATTCCCAAGCACTTCAAACTAGGTTTTTCTTTCCGCAGTGCATTTCAAACGGTCCTTGCTTGATGGTGCCTAGCAAATCCTTTGGTACTATCAATAGAATTCTTCCAGTTAGAATACCCATCTTGGGTGAAGGCCTTGTCTGCATTATCATTGGACCCAACACAGAACTTACCACATGTGAAACGAAATGCAGCATATGCAGTATCTGAGTATTACTGCCACTTTCTTCCTATGAAGCAGTTTCTATTAAATGAGTGTTTTTGGACAGAACCTGCAGCTAGGGTATGATTCTAGGCCAACCTGGGCTGGCTCCTCTGTTCCAAGATAATCAGGAACAGTCAGAGGTGGAGGCTACTGTGAGCCATTATGGCAGTGTTTGTAAAAGGATGGGTAGGCTCTGCACACAGAACTAGCTGGAGCTCGGCAGAATCATCACTGTTGGGCTTTGCAGTGGCCTCAGTGGTGTTGCTGCTGCTGCTGCTGCTGCTGCTGCTCATTGCTCTCCTTCTCCTTTGTTTGGGTACTTTGGCAAAGCCAATTTCTGATATCCATCGTGGCAGATTAGCTGATTCGAGCTAGCTAAATAGTCTGAGGCTAATACCACTAACACTTTTTACAGCTATAGCTAAGAGGGAAGCAGCTTCAACTGTAAACTGGTGCTTAAGAACAGCCCTTAGGGCCTCCCGGGTGGCACAGTGGTCTAAGGCACTGCATCGCAGTGCTAGCTGTGCCACCAGAGACTCTGGGTTCGAGCCCAGGCTCTGTCGCAGCTGGCCGTGACCGGGAGGCCCATGGGGCAGCGCACAATCAGCCTAGCGTCGTCCGGGTTAGGGAGGGCTTGGCCGGCAGGGCTTGTCTCATCGCGCACTAGCGACCCCTGTGGCGGGCCGGGCGCAGTGCACGCTGACCAGGTCACTAGGTGTACGGTGTTTCCTCCGAACATTGGTGCGGCTGGCTTCCGGGTTGTATGCACGCTGTGTTAAGAAGCAGTGCGGCTAGGTTGTGTTTCGAAGGACGCATGGCTCTCGACCTTCGCCTCTCCTGAGTCCGTACGGGAGTTGTAGCAATGAGACAAGACAGTAACGACTAACAATTGGATTCCACGAAATTGGGGAGAAAAAAGGGGGTAAAAAAAAGCAAAAAATACCAAACATGTAAATAAAGCAGAGCGTTTGTGGTATATCGGCCATATACCACCAACCCCTGAGGTGCCTTATTGCTATTATAAACTGGTTACCAACATAAATAGAACAGTAAACAAGTATTTTGATTCATACCCGTGGTGTCTGATACAGTTAACACTGTTTCAGCCACTCAGCATCCAGGACCCAAACTACCTGATTTTTAATCTGTATTACACAGAAGCTTTAGCCATTACTCTATTCTGTTGTGTTTGTTACCAACATGGCACTTATCATACAGACACATTTATATACTTCTACTTATATTGGACAAGAAGGATTAGCTATGCAAATCACTGAATGTTTTGGTTTTTCTGTGTTCTTGGTCAGACTTGACATGTTTTGCCAGTCTAGTTCACAGCTTTGTAGAGGAGCACACCACTAGTGTGTGTATTGTATTATTCTGATTGACATTAGACACTGCTTACTCAACATCAGGTGCAGTAATTAGTTTATACTCTTTATTCATTATTTATCTCATGGAGACGACAAATTTTCACACGAGGGACCTAAATGTAATATATTATTGTAATTATTGTAGAATTACATTCCTAAATAAACATCATTAAATGTGTATGGTGCTCTAGGCTAGGTCATTTCTTTCACTTTTCAAATCCATATCTACTGAGGTTAAATAAAAAATAAAAAAACAGTTGTCTTCCAAGATTCAGTGTTGAGCTGATACATTGCACTGAGACAGTTGTATCTCTGATAAGAGAACCAGGACTCAGTGTGTGTGTTTGGTTGTGAACCAGATGACAGCACCAAACATCTGTGTGTGTGTGTCAGAGAGCGAGCTACTCCCCTCTATCACAAGGACACTCAATAACCCATGTCATACATAACATTGCATCTTCAGAAAGGCATAACACACACACACAAAGACAGAGGGACTCACAGAAGACCATTGGATTACTGAAGAGTGGTACGAAATGATATAGTCCTTTAATTCCAGCCATTTAGAAAGTCCTGCAGAGAGAGAACCCCACTACAGTCATGGGGTTACAGAGAGAGAGAGTGGAGGTATGTGTGTGTTTGTGTGTGTATATCTGTATGCATGTACAGTATGTATGGTGTGTGTGTGTGTGTGTTATGCCTTTCTGAAGATACAGTGTAGTGTATCACATGGGTATAGGTTATGGGGAAGGTTGATCAGTCCGTTATACTTTCTAAACCTCGGTGTCGTCCCACCACTGAGTCTGTTCCTAACCCAACCCAGAGTTGCCCACATGGGTATAGGTTATGGGGAAGGTTGATCAGTCCGTTATACTTTCCAAACCTCGGTGTCGTCCCACGACTGAGTCTGTTCCTAACCCAACCCAGAGTTGCCCACATGGGTATAGGTTATGGGGAAGGTTGATCAGTCCGTTATACTTTCCAAACCTCGGTGTCGTCCCACGACTGAGTCTGTTCCTAACCCAACCCAGAGTTGCCCTAGTCAGCGCCTTCTATTTACAATATCCATCTATTCATTTATGTTCTAAATAGAAGATTCTGGCCCCAGTGATTCCCAAACACTGCAGCCTTTACAGCCATGCAGCCTCTCTCTTAGACTGCTCATTCACTCATCAAATCAACAACATCAAATCAACATACATCAGTTATTACTCAAAGCTAATTAAAGAGATGCTACTCTGTGGTGAGCCTTGCTCCTGATTTATTACTGTCTTGAGCTTGGCTCTTGATTGGTTAAGGCCACCTATGTTTGGGCCCCTGCCCTCAGTGAGGTTCATGAGATATTAGGCACCACGCTGTTCTGTTCGTTAACTTAGCCGCTAATCTACCGCGGTTAGCGCTGAAGCTCTACTGGCCCGAGGCAAGAAAAAAGAATTAACAAAAAAAGAAAAGAAAATGTGATAAACAATTACAAAAAACACCTTATTTATAGAATAAATATAGTATGTACAATTTGCTTTGTGTGCATCTAAAAATAAATAGACAAAGCATTCCTTCCCCTGAAGAAGTATTCACAACCTCTGACCCGTGCTGGGGCAGAACGCTGGCACAGGTTCACTAACATCCAGGCTTCTGCTTCAAGAATCCAGAGGACTTTCTAGAATAGAATCTTGGATACAGCTTCTAGAATCCAGAGGGTATAGATTATATAATCAAGGATACAGGTTTTAGAATCCAGAGGAAAGGTTCTAGAATAGAATCTTGGATACATTTTCTAGTATTCAGAAGGTATATATTCTACAACCAAAGATAAAGGTTCTAGAATACCCAGAATCTAGAAAACACAGGTCCTAGATCAGAATCTTGGATACAGGTTCTAGAATCTAGATGAAGGGAATGGTGAACAGAGAGGCGATCAGCACAGAGGCGATCAGCAACATGACATGTTGCACTGTCTCATATTCACACATATGACAATCTCTCCATCTGGTGTCTATGTGTATACTACAGTACTTTCCACACAGTGACACTATAATCCACTGGGGCTGCCTCAATTATAGACATGACATAATCATTCTCTATGACCAACACACAAGATGACAGAAGGATTAGGAAAAATAATCAAGTTAAAGAAAAATCTAACAGACTCAACTTCTACTTTGTAAAATGGGTCACAAACCTAAGCAGGAAAAAAATTATAATTTTAAAGAGAAGGAAACTTAATTCATAACACACAAGTTTTGCATATTCATATTATGTGCCCTGCACATGCATTCTGCTGGCCCCTTAAAATCATAGAAATCTAACAAGCACCTGATAAGGAAACATCAGATGATAACACATGCATTTCACCATCAAGCTGGGCTCTGCTGCATAGAGAATTAGTGTCTATAATGACAGTAGGTAGATGAGGGTTGGATAAGAGACCATTTTGAAGCATGGCGTCTATCTGTCAGATATTGTAGGTCAGCTGCACATTGTGTGTGACGTTGTGTGTTGTACCATGATAAAGAGAAAGGGAAAGAGAGAGACATGAGATTTTGTTACACGATATCCCTAACAGAGAGAGAGAGAGAGAGAGACATGACATTTTGTTACACGATATCCCTAACAGAGAGAGAGAGAGAGAGAGAGACATGACATTTTGTTACACGATATCCCTAACAGAGAGAGAGAGACATGACATTTTGTTACATGATATCCCTAACAGAGAGAGAGAGAGAGACATGACATTTTGTTACATGATATCCCTAACAGAGAGATCGAGAGAGAGAGATATGACATTTTGTTACATGATATCCCTAACAGAGAGAGAGAGAGAGAGAGAGAGAGAGAGACATGACATTTTGTTACATGATATCCCTAACAGAGAGAGAGAGAGAGACATGACATTTTGTTACATGATATCCCTAACAGAGAGAGAGAGAGAGAGAGAGAGACATGACATTTTGTTACATGATATCCCTAACAGAGAGATCGAGAGAGAGAGATATGACATTTTGTTACATGATATCCCTAACAGAGAGAGAGAGAGAGAGAGAGAGAGACATGACATTTTGTTACATGATATCTCTAACAGAGAGAGAGAGAGAGAGACATGACATTTTGTTACATGATATCCATAATGGTGGGAATATTAGCTTGACAAATCATCCTTCAACAAACTTCAATTTTTGATAACGTTCATCTCACATCAGTTGACATCCTGTCTTCCCTCACTAACCACAGAAGCCCAGTTAAGTCTTCCAATCAGAACACACCAAACAAGTAAAGCCATCTTTTTTACAGATTCTCCTAATTTCTTGCGCTGGAAAACATGTCATACAATTTGGAGAGCAGATTTCACCTAGAAAGGCCTCTTTCTCAATAAGAGCTGTCTCTACCCTCTCTGGTCTCTCTCTGGCCTCCCAGTAAGGCCACTCTAACCTCGGTGAACCCTATGTGTGCATGGCCGCAGGAAGATGTTTTGGGCTGGGGGTGCTTGTTGACAGGGGGAGGAGGCAACGAATACACATTAACATTTTTAAAAATATTATTTTAGTTTTCTCTGATTTATCAGGGGGTGCTGCAGCACCCTCAGCACCCCTACTTCCTGCAGCTATGTTTGTGCATAACCGTCATCCTGCCAGAAACTTCGGCAGGCCGGACAAACATAGAGACAGAAATTTGGGCTAAGTGTTTGTGTGCAAAAAAAGTAAACAAAGAAACAACAATCTAATCTAAGACATTTCACTATCATAGCCCTTTGGGGGGATTTAGGGGAGAACAAGGAAGTGTTGACTTGTGGGGCGCTGCCGCCCCAGGGACCACTAAGGACAGGGTTGGCAAGAACTGGGCTGACTTTAATTCAAGCAACAACCCTCCAACTGAGTGTGAAACATGATTGTGTATAGAGGTTCCTGGCACCTGACCTTACGACCTGGCACCACGTTAGTGACCTCTGTCCACAGAATAGTTTAAAGTTGCCTCTCACTGCTGATATATGGTTAGGTATGTTTTCATCTCTCCCAATGGTTCAGGTTAGGATTTGGGAAGGGTAAGCTGATCCAAGATCTGTGCTTAAAAAGCAACTTCTACCCAGAGATGTTAACACTTCCTGTTTCTGTTTAGGTTAGTGTTCAGATGTCTACTGACTGGGATGGAAGGTTGTTACCTAAGTGGATTCAGGTCTATACATTCTGATCCGGGTCCCTGTGCAGCATACCCCACTGAATCACTACTCTAAAGGCAAGGCAATGGGATGGTCATTTAAGGCCCTGTGCACTCCCCTTCATCAAACATTTTTCACATGGGGACCGATTCCGACTTAGGAAATGAATGCCTTTGATACGCAATTCTCAGTAGTTGGTATTCAGACTTACCTTATGCAGGTACGAAACGGGCTTTGCAGACGTGGTTCCCTTGAGCATGCTGATTACGTTTAATTAAACTGCTAAAAACCCTACCGCTAGTTGGCCAACAGATTTTCTTGTGCTGTTTTCAATCAATACAGTTTTCAGTACATTTGTCTTAAGACATCCCTTAAATACGGGGTATTTGAAATTTGAATTTTGTCAACCAACTCATTAGAATACATTGGTTCAGAATAAAGGGATCAATGAAAGAAAGCCATCTAAATACACTACCTGTCAAAGGTTTTAGAACACTTACTCATCCAAGGGGTTTTCTTTATTTTTACTATTTTCTACACTGTAGAATAATAGTGAAGACATTAAAACTACGAAATAACACATATGGAATCATGTAGTAACCAAAAAAGTGTTACACAATTCAAAATATATTTTATATTGGAGATTCTTCAAAAAGCCACCCTTTGCCTTGATGACAGCTTTGCACACTCTTGGCATTCTCTCAACCAGCTTCCCCTGGAATGCTTTTCCAACAGTCTTGAAGGAGTTCTCACATATGCTGAGCACTTGTTGGATGCTTTTCTTTCACGTGGTCCGACTCATCCAAAACCATCTCAATTTGGTTGAGGTCGGTGGATTGTGGAGACCAGGTCATCTGATTCAGCACTCCATCACTCTTCTTTTTGGTCAAATAGCTCTTACACAGCATGGAGGTGTGTGTTGGGTCGTTGTCCTGTTGAAAAACAAATTATAGTCCCACTAAGCCCAAACCAGATGGGATGGTGTTTCGCTGCAGAATGCTGTGGTGGCCATGCTGGTTAAGCTTTACGGTGGGAAAAACACATGCGGAGATCATCCGTTCACCCACACCACGTCTCACAAAGACACGGCGGTTGTAACCAAAAATCTCCAATTTGGACGCATCAGACCAAAGGATAGATTTCCATTGGTCTAATGTCCATTGCTCGTGTTTCCTGGCCCAAGCAAGTCTCTTCTTATTATTGGTGTCCTTAAGTAGTGGTTTCTTTGCAGCAATTCAACCATGAAGGCCTGATTCACACAGACTCCTCTGAACAGTTGATGTTGAGATGTGTCTGTTACTTGAGCTCTGTGAAGCATTTATTTGGGCTGCAATTTCTGAGGCTGGTAACTATAATGAACTTATCTTCTGCAGCAGAGGTAACTTTGGGTCTTCCATTCCTGTGGCGGTCCTCATGAGAGCCAGTTTCATCATAGCTTTTGATGGTTTTTGAGACTGCATTTAAATCATTTTTTAAAGTTCTTACATTTTCCTTGTTGACTGACATTTATGTCTTAAAGTAATGATGGAATGTTGTTTCTCTTTGCTTATTTGAGTTGTTCTTGCCATAATATGGACTTGGTCTTTTACCAAATAGGGCTATCTTCTGTATACCACCCCTACCTTGTCACAACACAATTGATTGGCTAAAACGCATTAAGAAGGAAATCAATTCCACAAATTAACTTTGAAGAAGGTACACCTGTTAATTGAGATGTATTCCAGGTGACTACCTCATGAAGCTGGTTGAGAGAATGCCAAGAGTGTGCAAAGCTGTCATCAAGGCAAAGGGTGGTTATCTGAAGAATCTCAAATCTCAAATATGTTTTGTTTAACACTTTTTTGGTAACTACATGATTCCATATGTGTTATTTCCTAGTTGTGATGTCTTCACTATTATTCTACAAAGTAGAAAATAGTAAAAATAAAGAAAAACCACTGAACGAGTAGGTCTTCTAAAACGTTTGACCGGAAGTGTATATGCATATTCGTCTCCTTTTCAGCACCAACTGATAGATTTAGAAATACTGTGAATGTGTAGATTATTTGGGCACATTTTAGGGTTAGGAAAGTATGTATGAATCATAAGAAAAAATATGGTTTGGAGAGCCTTTACACACTAAACATATTGATGAATCAAAAATACAGTAGTTTAATTAATCCTGAATCAAGTACAATCCATTAAATATTGGAAGGTGGCCTCCCGAGTGGCGTAGTGGTCTAAGGCAGTGCATCGCGATTCTAGCTGTGCCACTAGAGATCCTGGGTCGAGTCCAGGCTCTGTCGCAGCCGGCCGTGACCGGGACAATTGGCCCAGCATCGTCCAGGCTAGGGGAGGGGTTGGCGGGCAGGGATGTTCTTGTCCCATCGCACTCTAGCGACTCCTGTGGCAGGCAGGGCGCAATGCACGCTGACACGGTCGCCAGGTGTACTGTGTTTCCTATGACACATTGGTGCGGCTGGATTCTGGGTTAAGCGGGCATTGTGTCAAGGGTTGGCTTGTGTTTCGGGGGACGCACAGCTCTCAACCTTCGCCTCTCCCGAGTCCGTACGGGAGTTGCAGCAATGGGACAAGACTGTAGCTATCAATTGGATATCACAAAGTTGGGGAGAAAAAGGGGTAACATAAAAATAAATAAATAATTTTATAACAAATATTGGAACTGTATGACTGGTCAAACTGCTACGTGTGGTCCGAGTTCCATAATGATTCAAATAGGCTACATGTCCCTAATTATTGGACAGCATTAACCTAATATGATCCAGTAATGCTAGCGACCCTCAGGAACAACTTCACGGATGTGACAGAGGAAAGAAAGGTAAACGGAATGGAATGATGCAAAGGGTAAGGTACAAATTGAAGAACTAACACTAAAGTGACAGTTATAAATGTATGTGGGTATTACTGATGGTGGCTCCCGATAGTGGCTAATATTTAACATGATACAAATTGTAAAATAAAATGGAGAAAAGGGCATATAATTAAAACATTTTAAAGCGCTTATATCAACTGGGCAGGTTTAGCCCTACAGAAGCCTAAAGCTTGGGTCTCCAAATTTCATCTACGCAAATTATGAGGGCACTGTCACGACTTCCGCCGAAGTCGGTCCCTCTCCTTATTCAGGCGGCGTTAAGCGGTTGACGTCACCGGCCTTCTAGCCATCGCCGATCCACTTTTCATTTTCCATTTGTTTTGTCTTTGTTTTACACACCTGGTTTCAATTCCCAATTCCATGTTCATTATTTAACCCTCTGTTTTCCCCATGTTTTTTGTGCGTGATTGTTTTATGTATGTTCAGTACGCTATTGTGGGCTCGTTATTACGAATATTTGAGTAAAGTTACTTGTGTTACTCATCTCTGCTGTCCTGTGCCTGACTCCTCTGTACCAGCTACACCCAGACCATTACAGGCACACAATACAACTGTGGAATAACAGCACATCTATTTATAGCCTACTTCACAGTGGAAAAGGGGCCACAATACATGTCATGTTGATATGATTTTCAGTTTGGTTTCATATTCGTCTCCACAGATCATAAGGAAAAATCATCTAAAACAATTGCTGTGTGTATTTACAATCCCCTTCTCCAAATGGATTACTCATTTATCTAGCTCTTATCAACCACTCTTATCAATTTACAATGTATAGTTATTGGAAAAAGCTGTTATTTCTATTGGAAAAAAGAAAGTAGACGCTTTTCCCACTTGGAACCGGCAGGTTCGCTCAATCTTACTCCTGGTTTCCTCGCGCGTAAAGGTGGTGGAATTAAGTCAAGGTCAGAATACAGTGTAGACACACCTCCACCACACCTTCATTTCTTAGATCTCCACCCTGAATGAATAGCGGGTGAATATCATGCTATTCTCATGCTTAAATTCAAGGTCAGAATACGCGTACAGAGAAAAGTGCATCAAAAGGGAATTCACTTCCATTTACAGGCGGATCGGCATCGGCCCCTTATCTCATCATTAATTCATCTCTTTATATATATATATATATATATATATATATATAGCACTTGGTGATAAAGCATTCTAGGCTTGTGTGAGTTTTTTTGCTGTCTGTCTTCCCAAGTCTTTAAAATATATCTCATCTTTACAAATGTGGCCAACGTGACTGGCCCAAGGGAGAATGTCCCCATTGAAAATAATGAGGATTAATCTGCCCAAAGATAAAACAGATATAGATTCATATCAAATTCACTATTACCAATAATAATCATAATCATTGTAGTAATAATAATAAAAAACAATAGTAGTAGAACTCTCTTATTTAGTCAAATAAAGAAAGAGTTGAGTAGTCTGAGACCCAGTGAGGGGAGGGGGGAGGAGGTTGGGGTCAAAGGGTCAGGGGTTAGGTCTGGGTCTGAAAGTCATTCAGCTGTTCTGTGGTTCAGATGTCTAAAGGGAGATACTGTACAGTTCCGTTGTTCAGGTTGTTTCCGGTGTTGTGGCGTTGATGCCGTGTATGTATGCTGTCCAGGTGTGTGTGTTCAGTCTCCCACATCGGTGTCTCTGTCTCCAATGAGCCAGAGGACATGGAAGCAGAGGGCCAGGAAGCCGGTCCCCAACAGATCTCCCAGTGCCGTCAGGTAAGGAATAGAGAAGTTATCAGGGTTCATCCCCCTACTCCACATCCAGTGGACCATCCAGTCAGCCAGGTACAACAGGATCAACACCTAGAGACAGAGAGGGAGAGTTGTGAGGAGGAGGGGGGGAGGGGGGGGTGCGTGTGAGTGAGTGGTGCGTGTGTGTGCGTGTACCTGCAGTAGAGCAGCTGCCATATAAAAGGCAATGAATGTGGACGTTAGAGTGGTGTGTCCTCCCTGCATGGAGTTGATAGTGTAGAGGAAGACCAGGTGACCTGGAGCGACCAGGAGGAAGAGCACCCGCGCCGAACGAGAGTTCACATCTGAGAGAGAGGGGCAAGAAAGACGTGTTTACATAATAACACTCAACAAACCAACATTTTGATTGCAATCTTGCATCAGTAAACATTTACCCTTAATATAAAACCAATCAATACTCACGTGAGCCAAAGAAGGAGGTGCAGGGAGTGGGGCATTTTCTGGGGTTGGGGTCAGGCTCTCCCATTGGGATACCGTTCATGTGCAGATAGGTGGAGATTCTACTGGCCTGCACTGCAACCAGGTTACCTCCCACACCTGGCAGAGCACATCACAGTACACGTATGAGACAGACAGGCATAGTCTATGAGGGGTCTCGTATCAGTGGTTGTGTATGAGTGGTTATGTGCTGGGTATTTCAATGCCAGGAGTCTCACCGTTGATAACAGGAGTGAAGACTGCCATACCAGCAAAGTTGGGGTTGGACACAGTCTTATCTAGGATCAGACCCCCAACACTAAGGAGAGCACAGAGGAGGGGAGGTGAGACACAGGACATACACGGGTGAGACAGAAGAGATGAGAGGTAGGAGAGACAGGTTAGAGAACAGTGACATAGATAAGAGGTGGGTGAGACAGGTTAGAGAACAGAGACACAGATGAGAGGTGAGACAGGTTAGAGAACAGAGACACAGATGAGAGGTAGGTGAGACAAGTTGGAGAACAGATACAGATGAGGTAGGTGAGACAGGTTAGAGAACAGAGAAACAGATGAGAGGTAGGTGAGACAAGTTTGAGAACAGACACAGATGAGAGGTAGGTGAGACAGGTTAGAGAACAGTGGCATAGATGAGACAGGTTAGAGAACAGAGACACAGATGAGAGGTAGGTGAGACAGGTTAGAGAACAGAGACACAGATGAGAGGTAGGTGAGACAGGTTAGAGAACAGATACAGAGATGAGAGGTAGGTGAGACAAGTTAGAGAACAGAGACACAGATGAGAGGTAGGTGAGACAGGTTAGAGAACAGAGACACAGATGAGAGGTAGGTGAGACAAGTTAGAGAACAGAGACACAGATGTGAGGTGGGTGAGACAGGTTAGAGAACAGATACACAGATGAGAGGTGGATGAGACAGGTTAGAGAACAGTGGCATAGATGAGACAGGTTAGAGAACAGAGACACAGATGTGAGGTGGGTGAGACAGGTTAGAGAACAGATACACAGATGAGAGGTGGGTGAGACAGGTTAGAGAACAGAGACACAGATGTGAGGTGGGTGAGACAGGTTAGAGAACAGAGACACAGATGTGAGGTGGGTGAGACAGGTTAGTGAACAGATACCCAGATGAGAGGTGGGTGAGACCGGTTAGAGAACAGTGACACAGATAAGAGGAAAATTAGGCACAGAGAGAGGAGAGAAGGGGCGAGACACAAGAGACACAGGTGAGAGAGTGGCTCAACATAGGTCTTGTACCTGCTGATTGCCATGGCGATGATGACAGGTTCCCAGCCTGAGTAGAGCACCTCTCTGGTGGACGGGATCCTCCGAGCGATCAGCACCCACAGAGGGGTCATTGCCACAAACACAGCACACACCAACGGGTTGGCATAGTCATTAAACTCTATAAGAGAACACGCACACACACACAGGGGTTAACATCATCGCTATGCTATATAACACACACTTCTTCAGCTCAATATAGAAACTCAGACGGGGTGTGAATGGGAAATCGTGAGTGTTTCCATGTATTTATGTGTGGTCGAGGGGGCAATAAAAAACACCTTATTCTGAATCACATGCCGCAGAGTGTGGTGATGAGCAAACACTAGACGGCATACAGTGAGGGAAAAAAGTATTTGATCCCCTGCTGATTTTGTACGTTTGCCCACTGACAAAGAAATGACCCGTCTATAATTTTAATGGTAGGTTTATTTGAACAGTGAGAGACAGAATAACAACAACAAAAAATCCAGAAAAACACATGTCAAAAATGTTATAAATAGATTTGCATTTTAATGAGGGAAATAAGTATTTGACCCCTCTGCAAAACATGACTTGGTGGCAAAACCCTTGTTGGCAATCACAGAGGTCAGACGTTTATTGTAGTTGGCCACCAGGTTTGCACACATCTCAGGAGGGATTTTGTCCCACTCCTCTTTGCAGATCTTTTCCAAGTCATTAAGGTTTCGAGGCTGACGTTTGGCTCGAACCTTCAACTCCCTCCACAGATTTTCTATGGGATTAAGATCTGGAGACTGGCTAGGCCACTCCAGGACCTTAATGTGCTTCTTCTTGAGCCACTCCTTTGTTGCCTTGGCCGTGTGTTGTGGGTCATTGTCTTGCTGGAATATCCATCCACGACCCATTTCCAATGCCCTGGCTGAAGGAAGGAGGTTCTCACCCAAGATTTGACGGTACATGGCCCCGTCCATCGTCCCTTTGATGCGATGAAGTTGTCCTGTCCACTTAGCAGAAAAACACCCCCAAAGCATAATGTTTCCACCTCCATGTTTGATGGTGGGGGTGGTGTTCTTGGGGTCATAGGCAGCATTCCTCCTCCTCCAAACACGGCGAGTTGAGTGGATGCCAAAGAGCTCAATTTGTGTCATCTGACTACAACACCTTCACCCAGTTGTCCTCTGAATCATTTAGATGTTCATTGACAAACTTCAGACTGGCATGTATATGTGCTTTCTTGAGCAGAGGGACCTTGCGGGCGCTGCAGGATTTCAGTCCTTCACGGCGTAGTGTGTTACCAATTGTTTGTTGGTGACTATGGTCCCAGCTGCCTTGAGATCATTGACAAGATCCTCCCGTGTAGCTCTGGGCTGATTCCTCACTGTTCTCATGATCATTGCAACTCCACGAGGTGAGATCTTGCATGGAGCCCCAGGCCGAGGGAGATTGACAGTTCTTTTGTGTTTCTTCCATTTGCGAATAATCACACCAACTGTTGTCACCTTCTCACCAAGCTGCTTGGCGTTGGTCTTGTAGCCCATTCCAGCCTTGTGTAGGTCTACAATCTTGTCCCTGACATCCTTGGAGAGCTCTTTGGTCTTGGCCATGGTGGAGAGTTTGGAATCTGATTGATTGATTGCTTCTGTGGACAGGTGTCTTTTATACAGGTAACAAACTGAGATTAGGAGCACTCCCTTTAAGTGTGTGCTCCTAATCTCAGCTCGTTACCTGTATAAAAGACACCTGGGAGCCAGAAATCTTTCTGATTGAGAGGGGGTCAAATACTTATTTCCCTCATTAAAATGCAAATCCATTTATAACATTTTTTGACATGTGTTTTTCTGGATTATTTTGTTGTTATTCTGTCTCACTGTTCAAATAAACCTACCATAAAAATTATAGACTGATCATTTCTTTGTCAGTGGGCAAACGTACAAAATCAGCAGATCAAAAGATCAAATACTTTTTTCCCTCACTGTAGCTATGGGATCACACAGTCAGACATACATACATCCCCTACCACTGTGAGGTTAGTGGTGGAGCCAAACCTCAAGTAGGCCTATGTTAAAATAAGATCCTTACTTTAGTCTAGCAGTTATTAAGGGGCGAGTTAAAGTGTTTCTAATGGGACTTTTACTGCCACACTCACACCCTGGGGTGAGACAGATAGGTGTAAAGCCGGGGTGGGGAACTCCAGTCCTTGAGGGCCTGATTGGTGTCACACTTTTTCTCCATCCCTAGCAAACACAGCTGATTAATCAAACTGCATTCTAAACGGAATATCATGATTAGGTGATTATTGGAGTCAGGTGTGTTAGCTGGGGCAAAACTGTTACACCAATCAGGCCCTCGACGACTGGAGTTGCCCACCCCTGGTGTAACGTAAAGTGGGTGTTTGTGATGAGTGTGTTTGAGTGTGTGTGTATCTGTATCTCAAGCATAGCGATACTATGCACTATATATACATGTTCTATTTAATTCTGAGATCACAAGTGTGTGTTTGTGTGTCTGTGTTTGTATCTGTATCACAAGTGTGTGTGTGTGTTTCTGTATCTTTCGTGTGTGTATGTGTGTGTGTGTGTGTCGTACCTAGCTCCTTGTACAATCCTGTGCTGATGCCAGCCAGCAGAGAGAGGGTGATCAGGTCTCCCAGACTGGCAGCGATGGGCGTGGCCACGTTGTCAGGGTTGATGCCCACCTTCCTGGCTGCAATGATCACACCGATCATAATGATCCCTGCAGACAGAAAGAGGGTTCGTAATGTTAAACCCACCAATCATAATGATCCCTGCAGACAGAAAGAGGGGCTTAATGTTAAACCCACCAATCATAATGATCTCTGCAGACAGAAAGAGCGGCGTTATGTTAAACCCACCAATCATAATCAGTTTTATGGAATTTTTAACATAAACACAGCAAAAAGAGAAATGTCTCTTTTTCAGGACCCTGTCTTTCAAAGATAATTCGTAAAAATCCAAATAACTTCACAGATCTTCTTTGTAAAGGGTTTAAACTCTGTTTCCCATGCTTGTTCAATGAACCATAAATAATGAATGAACATGCACCTGTGGAATGGTAGTTAAGACACTAACAGCTTACAGACGGTAGGCAATTAAGGTCACAGTTATGAAAACTTAAGACACTAAAGAAGCCTTTCTACTGACTCTGAAAAACACCAAAATAAAGATGCCCAGGATCCCTGCTCATCTGCGTGAACGTGCCTTAGGCATGCTGCAAGGAGGCATGAGGACTGCAGATGTGGCAGTCAGGGACACAGATGTGGACTGCCAGGGCAATAAATTGCAATGTCCGTACTGTGAGACGCCTAAGACAGCGCTACAGGGAGACAGGACGGACAGCTGATCGTCCTCGCAGTGGCAGACCATGTGTAACAACACCTGCACAGGATCGGTACATCTGAACATCACATCTGCGGGACAGGTACAGGATGGCAATAACAACTGCCCGAGTTACACCAGGAACGCACAAACACATGCTGAGAGAGGCTGGACTGAAGGCTTGTAGGCCTGTTGTAAAGGCAGGTCCTCACCAGACATTACCGGCAACAACGTCGCCTATTGGCACAAACCCACCGTCGCTGGACCAGACAGGACTGGCAAAAAAGTGCTCTTCACTGACGAGTTGCAGTTTTGTCTCACCAGGGGTGATTCATTCATGATTATCGTGGAAGGAATGAGCGTTATACCGAGGCCTGTACTCTGGAGCGGGATCGATTTGGAGGTGGAGGGTCCGTCATGGTCTGGGTCACAGCATCATCGGACTGAGCTTGTTGTCATTGCAGGCAATCTCAACCCTGTGCATTACAGGGAAGACATTCTCCTCCCTCATGTGGTACACTTCCTGCAGGCTCATCCTGACATGACACTCCAGCATGACAATGACACCAGCCGTACTGCTCGTTCTGTGCCTAATTTCCTGCAAGATAGGAATGTCAGTGTTCTGCCATGGCCAGCGAAGAGCCTAGATCTCAATCCCATTGAGCACAACTGAGACCTGTTGGATCGGAGGGTGAGGGCTAGGGCTATTCCCCCCAGAAATGTCCGGGAACTTGTGGGTGCCTTGGTGGAAGAGTGGGGTAACATCTCACAGCAAGAACTGGCAAATCTGGTGCAGTTCATGAGGAGGAGATGCACTGCAGTACTTAATGCAGCTGGTGGCCACACCAGATACTGACTGTTACTTTTGATTTTGACCCCCCCTTTGTTCAGTGACTCATTATAAAAAAAAATGTTCGTCACATGTCTGTGGAACTGGTTTAGTTTGTCTCAGTTGTTGAATCTTGTTATGTTCATACAAATATTTACACATGTTAAGTTTGCTGAAATTAAATGCAGTTGACAGTGAGAGGACGTTTCATTTTTTGCTGAGCTTATATTATCCATTTTCCGCTGTGAAATCGTATCTAGGTTTACCATGTGCCTATGAATAATTACAGTCTGAAAAACGTGAATCAGTGTTAAAGATTATTGTCTCCTATCCTCCTAGTGGTACCTAGTATCAGAGAGGCGATGAATGCGGTAGCCACACTGGAGGCACACAGCAAGATAGCATGTCCCAGTCTAAAGTTCCCCTCTGGGATCCAGCCAAAGATCACTGCTGCGATGGATGCCAGGAACCCTACTACTGTGGCCTGGACCTAGGAGGCAGAGAAAGGGAGGGAAGGGTTACTGTGTGTGTGTGTGTGTGTGTGTGTGTGTGTGTGTGTGTGTGTGTGTGTGTGTGTGTGTGTGTGTGTGTGTGTGTCAGTTTCCTGTAACCCCCTGGTGAGCTGACCCAGCATGCAGGGATCCATCTAGCAGGTTACGTGACTGTTGGGGATCCAAAGTCTGGGGTTGAGGGGTTCCATGAACCACAGATTCAGCACTTTTACATCTGACACTGTTCATGTATGGTAACACAATGATTTGGCATATTTTGTTTTATATCTGTGACCTGTTTTGTTTGGGAATATGTTGAATGTTGTTCTGTGTTCCCCAGTGTTCCATCCAGGTATTATGGGATGTTCCATAGTGTTTCGTACCTGGATGAGGGCGAGGTTTCCAACGATCATCTTCCACATGTCCTTTGCTGAGTCCATCTGACCAACATTAGCCTGCACAGAGAGACACACACAGAAGACCATAAGAGACCCCGACCAGAGCACAACTATAACACAACCACAACACAACTATAACACAACTATAATACAACCATAACACAACCATAACACAACCATAACACAACTATAACACAGGAGACCATAAGAGACCCCGACCACAACACAACCATAACACAACTATAACACAGGAGACCATGAGACCATGAGTCCACGACCACAACACAACTAGAAAACAGGAGACCATGAGTCCACAACCACAACCATAACACAACCACAACACAACCATAACACAACTATAACACGGGAGACCATAAGAGACCACAACACAACCATAACACAACTATAACACAGGAGACCATGAGACCATGAGTCCACGACCACAACACAACCATAACACAACTAGAAAACAGGAGACCATGAGTCCACAACCACAACCATAACACAACCACAACACAACCATAACACAACTATAACACAGGAGACCATAAGAGACCCCGACCACAACACAACCATAACACAACCACAACACAACCATAACACAACTATAACACAGGAGACCATGACCACAACACAACCTTAACACAACTATAGCACAGGAGATCATGAGACCATGAGTCCATGACCACGACCACAACACAACCATAACACAACCACAACACAACCATAAAACAACTATAACACAGGAGACCATGAGACCCCGACCACAACACAACCATAACACAACTATAACACAGGAGACCATAAGAGACCCCGACCACAACACAACCATAACACAACCACAACACAACCATAAAACAACTATAACACAGGAGACCATGAGACCATGACCGCAACACAACCATAACACAACCACAACACAACCATAAAACAACTATAACACAGGAGACCATGAGACCATGGGTCCACGACCACGACCACAACACAACTATAACACAGGAGACCATGAGACCATGACCACAACACAACCATAACACAACTATAACACAGGAGACCATGAGACCATGACCACAACACAACCATAACACAACTATAACACAGGAGACCATGAGACCATGACCACAACACAACCATAACACAACTATAACACAGGAGACCATGAGACCATGAGTCCACGACCACAACACAACCATAACACAACTAGAAAACAGGAAACCATGAGTCCACAACACAACCATAACACAACTATAACACAGGAGACCATGAGACCATGACCACAACACAACCATAACACAACTATAACACAGGAGACCATGAGACCATGAGTCCACGACCACAACACAACCATAACACAACTAGAAAACAGGAAACCATGAGTCCACAACACAACCATAACACAACTATAACACAGGAGACCATGAGTCCACGACCACAACACACTACCATCTGACTGGCCACGGTTTGAATCCAGAAAAGGTAACCAGAATCATGATGTTTCAAAAACATAGAATGTGTTCGCCTGAGTGTGAAAGTGTACATGAACACGTGTCGTTTGAGTATGTGTGTGTGTCAATGTGTGTGTGTGTGTGTGTGCGCGCTGTGCCATTGGCCCTGGCTTCTGTCAGAACAATCAGGGGTCAGTTCTCTGGACAAAGGAGCTCTGGAGTTCTGACCCCTTCACCCTGTGGCCGACTCCAATTATCTCATCTCTCTCCACACACACACACACACACACACACACACACACACACACACACACACACACACACACACACACACACACACACACACACACACACACACACACACACACACACACACACACGTACAGCTAACCTTGTGGGGACACACAATTCAGTCCCATTCAAAATCCTATTTTCCCTAACCCTAAACCTAACCCATACTCTTACCCTAACCTTAACCCTAACCTTAACCCAAAAACCTAACCTTAACCCTAGCTCCTAAGATTGGACTAAGAAGCATTATCAATGGAGGATCTCAAATGAAAATACTTCCCCGTCCAAGACTAGGCTTAATGTGTCGGGGAAAAGGCCCTTAGAGCTGTAGCAGGACAGGTGTGTATGTGTGTGTGTAGCAGAGAGCTGATAGAGGAAGACTGAGTCAGTGGCTGTGTTTGAAACCCATCTCTCTTTACTTCCTCTCATTCACGGATCCTTCCATTGATTACCCAGTTATGTAGGAAACAAGATGACATGATGTAAAAGTGATCGTTACTGTAGATGCTCTTTACAGACGTGTTACACAACTATACATACAACTGGATGAGCTATGCAAATGAATTAATATCATATTAGATCTGTGATTAGGCTACTTCTCTGAAAGGCAGAAGGAAGGATGCTTTTTCTAAGTATTCAAACAGGGTGAAATGCTGAGTATCTTCTCCCCCCCACCCCCAACACTACATCAAGCTCTAGTGACTAGCCACATGACTGCCAAAAAACAGAGAGAATGCTTTGGAAGGAGAGAAAAGAACATGTTTGAAGGAGAGAGCAGAGAGCAAGAGTGAGAGTGAGTATATATATATAGAGAGAGAGAGAGAGGGAGAGAGAGAGAGAGAGAGGGAGAGAGAGAGAGAGAGGGAGAGGGAGAGAGAGAGAGAGAGAGAGAGGGAGAGGGAGAGGGAGAGGGAGAGGGAGAGGGAGAGGGAGAGGGAGAGGGAGAGGGAGAGGGAGAGGGAGAGGGAGAGGGAGAGGAGAGTTTGAATGGAGAAGTTGGCTCAGAGCCAGACCACATTGGCATCTAGGTCTCAGCTTGAGCTTCTGTTCCCAATGTGAACACACATATGGGGCTAGTACTAAACACTACTGCCACTCATGTGATCCTGATTCAGTTACAGCAACTCTGCCTCAGTATCAGCAGTATTTTGATTTGTGTGTGCCTGTGAGTATCCGAGTATGTGTGTGGCAGAGAGTTAACAAGAGGAAGACTGAGTCAGCAGCTGTTTTTGAAACCCATCTCTCCTTCCTTCCTCTCTTCCACTAATCCTTGCATTGATTACCCAGCTATGTAAAAAAAGACAAACAGATGACATAATGCAGTAAGCTGGCTCTCAACACTATGTGGAAGCTAATGCGATTATGCCTGCCTGCAGTCATTCACTAAATATGATTATTCCAATACTTATAGTCAATTAGGGTCACAAACAAGGATCATAGAGAGTTACAAAAACCAATGTTTGTAAGAAGGAAAAAGAGGGAGGGAGAGAGATAGAGGGGCAGAAAGAGAGCCAGAAAGAAAGAGAGAGAGAGAGAGAGAGAGAGAGAGAGAGAGAGAGAGAGAGGAGAGAGAGAGAGAGAGAGAGAGAGAGAGAGAGAGAGAGAGAGAGAGAGAGAGAGAGAGAGAGAGAGAGAGACAGAGAGAGAGAGAGAGAGAGAGAGAGAGAGAGAGAGAGAGAGAGAGAGAGAGAGAGAGAGAGAGAGAGAGAGAGAGGGAGAGATAGAGAGAAATAAAGAATGAAAGAAAGAAAGAGAGAATTATACTAGCCTCATTTCCTCTCCTATTCTTTAAACAAAGATGACAAGTTACAGCAGACCAAAATAACAAGCAATTCAAGGAGAAGCGTGGTCATCATGTGTATGGCATTCTGCCTTAGCATTCTGCCTTAGCATTCTGCCTTAGCATTCTGCCTTGGCATTCTGCCTTGGCATTCTGCCTTAGCATTCTGCCTTAGCATTCTGCCTTAGCATTCTGCCTTAGCATTCTGCCTTAGCATTCTGCCTTAGCATTCTGCCTTGGCATTCTGCCTTAGCATTCTGCCTTAGCATTCTGCCTTAGCATTCTGCCTTGGCATTCTGCCTTGGCATTCTGCCTTGGCATTCTGCCTTAGCATTCTGCCTTAGCATTCTGCCTTAGCATTCTGCCTTAGCATTCTGCCTTGGCATTCTGCCTTAGCATTCTGCCTTAGCATTCTGCCTTAGCATTCTGCCTTGGCATTCTGCCTTGGCATTCTGCCTTGGCATTCTGCCTTAGCATTCTGCCTTGGCATTCTGCCTTGGCATTCTGCCTTGGCATTCTGCCTTGCATTCTGCCTTAGCATTCTGCCTTAGCATTCTGCCTTAGCATTCTGCCTTAGCATTCTGCCTTAGCATTGCATTCTGCCTTAGCATTCTGCCTTAGCATTCTGCCTTGGCATTCTGCCTTGGCATTCTGCCTTGGCATTCTGCCTTAGCATTCTGCCTTAGCATTCTGCCTTAGCATTCTGCCTTAGCATTCTGCCTTGGCATTCTGCCTTAGCATTCTGCCTTAGCATTCTGCCTTAGCATTCTGCCTTAGCATTCTGCCTTGGCATTCTGCCTTGGCATTCTGCCTTGGCATTCTGCCTTGGCATTCTGCCTTGGCATTCTGCCTTAGCATTCTGCCTTGGCATTCTGCCTTGGCATTCTGCCTTGGCATTCTGCCTTGGCATTCTGCCTTGGCATTCTGCCTTGGCATTCTGCCTTAGCCCCTGGCGGTTCTTTTTTATTTGATAAGTGCATTAGGAAACTTACAGTGGGCTTAATCTGCTGATAATTAGTAATGCCATGGAAAGAAACAGCCAAGATCCTCAAAGAAAAATAATAACTCGGGGATATACGGGGAGTCTATCATACCATACACATTACATACTCAGGTCACCTGCCACACAATACACACTAAGCTCCCTTGTCATCAAGCCTCAGCAAAGAAACAGCCTCGACAAGGAAACAGCCAGGAAACGCAATGGAGAAGCTTCCCATCCTGGAACGGGGTACGTATACCCACCACAGTAATATCAATAAACAGATGCGGGGGCCATGATTTCTTAAGAAACCCTATAATGAATTGCGTACTACGTCATACTGTATATGTGCAGATATGTGCACCACATCATTGCTCTCTCTCTCTCACTCAACTGTTTGTGCATCTTGCTAGCTGTCACTCAAATGCAGAAGGGCTGAACCTCATTCACTGGAACTTCAATTGCTAAGGGCCCATGTGGTGTAAAATGGCACTGTACAGCTTCCAGTAAACAGTTGCTTTCAAACTAGGGATTGTGTTGCTAATTGACATAAAACAGTAATTCTGCTCATAGACACATCCTGTCCAAAGCGGGAGGTTTAAAAATGACTCACTAGTCGCCAAAGTTCCAGTGCATGTCTTTAATAATCAGGACAGGAAAGAACTGGAAAAGCTTATCACATTCTGCTGTGTTTGTCAGCCTGTTTTCCCACAAGCCAATGGAAGGAATGTGTGGATTGGTGTACTTAAGAGCAGCAGTGGACTAATTCGCATTTAGCACCACATAGCTCCAGGGATAGGAGGCGAGGCTAGCTAGCGCCTCCTGTTAACAACACCAGTGTGCCAATGACCCCTCTGCCTGCTGCCTACAATGGACAATAGTGTTGTGTTGTTCTAATGGTGTGGTTAGCTGAGTGTTAGCTCATGATCTAAGAGCCTAATAGAGATTTAAACACTTGCCTGGTGGCAGGTACAACAGTCCCATGGCGTTAAACTTTGAGCAAAATCAGAGAAATCAGTTTAAACCAGAGAAATAACAGGAAAGCTGGGATCTGTTACGGTTAGTTAGCCTGTCAAATGTCTTACGAAACCAGAAACATACAGTACAAAACTCAACTGACTAAAGTCTAGCGAGAAAATGCAAACAACACTTGGTTGTCAGGTTGGTAAGTGTTGTTGTTGATAAAGTGTATGTGTGAGATATTCAGCCTTTCTGAAAATATTTTCCCATTGACACAATCCTTCAGACATTGTTACGTCTGGAGAGGAGACCGGTCAACAAGTGTCCAAACTGATTACACACTCCCATACACCTAGGGCAGGTTGACGCTGGATCAGATAGCTGTGTTGGATCAGTAGAGCAGGGGAGTGGAATGTTGGTTTGAGGTCAGGTCACAACCCAAGATAAATAACATTTAGCAATCATGACCTCTGACTTTTGACTGTTGACCAATCACTTGAGAGGTTCCAAGTGAGTGATTAAAATAACAAACTTTTCCCTGAATGAGTAATAACCCTTTTGGAATCTAGTCACCACTGAGCATTATTTTGTTTTCCATGGGGTTCTAGATACATCAAACAGAATGGAACAATTCATTACATTTCCATGACAACACCGACAAAGCTCTTTCAGACACTGAGGTGAGCGTGAACCCCTGTCTCGTTAAGACACGTGATTAGTGCTTGTTCACCTGTAGCCCACCTGCAGGCCCCTGTTAGTCAAACACTCTACAGTCGTGGCCAAAAGTTTTGAGAATGACACTAATATTCATTTTCACAAAGTCTGCTGCCTCAGTTTGTATCATTTACTCCAGAATGTTATGAAGAGTGATCAGATGAATTGAAATTAATTGCAAAGTCCCTCTTTGCCATGCAAATGAACTGATTCCCCCCCCAAAAAATTCCACTGCATTTCAGCCCTGCCACAAAAGGACCAGCTGACATCATGTCAGTGATTCTCTCGTTAACACAGGTGTGAGTGTTGATGAGGACAAGGCTGGAGATCACTCTGTCATGCAGATTGAGTTTGAATAACAGACTGGAACCTTCAAAAGGAGGGTGGTGCTTGGAATCATTGTTCTTCCTCTGTAAACCATGTTTACCTGCAAGGAAACACGTGCCGTCATCATTGTTTTGTACAAAAAGGGCTTCACAGGCAAGGATATTGCTGCCAGTAAGATTGCACCTAAATCAACCATTTATCGGATTATGAAGAACTTCAAGGAGAGCGGTTCAATTGTTATGGAGAAGGCTTCAGGGAGCCCAAGAAAGTCCAGCAAGCGCCAGGACTGTCTCCAGAAGTTGATTCAGCTGCGGGATCGGGGCACCACCAGTACAGAGCTTGCTCAGGAATGGCACCAGGCAGGTGTGAGTGCATCTGCACGCACAGTGAGGCGAAGACTTTTGGAGGATGGCCTGGTGTCAAGAAGGGCAGCAAAGAAGCCACTTCTCTCCAGGAAAAACATCAGGGACAGACTGATATTCTGCAAAAGGTACAGGGATTAGACTGCTGAGGACTGGGGTAAAGTCAGTTTCTCTGATGAATCCCCTTTCCGATTGTTTGGGGCATACGGAAAAAAGCTTGTCCGGAGAAGACAAGGTGAGCACTACCATCAGTCCTGTGTCATGCCAACAGTAAAGCATCCTGAGACCATTCATGTGTGGGGTTGCTTCTCAGCCAAGGGAGTGGGCTCACTCACAATTTTGCCTAAGAACACAGCCATGAATACAGAATGGTACCAACACATCCTCCGAGAGCAACTTCTCCCAACCATCCAGGAACAGTTTGGTGACGAATAATGCCTTTTCCAGCATGATGGAGCACCTTGCCATAAGGCAAAAGTGATAACTAAGTGGCTCAGGGAACAAAACATCGATATTTTGGGTCCATGGCCAGGAAACTCCCCAGACCTTAATCTCATTGAGAATTTGTGGTCAATCCTCAAGAGGCAGGTTGACAAACAAAAACCCACAAATTTTGACAAACTCCAAGCATTGGTTATGCAAGAATGGTCTGCCATCAGTCAGGATGTGGCCCAGACGTTAATTGACAGTATGCCAAGGCGGATTGCAGTGGTCTTGAAAAAGAAGGGTCAACACTGCAGATATTGGCTCTTTGCATCAACTTCATGTAATTGTCAATAAAAGCCTTAGACACTTATGAAATGCTTGTAATTATACTTCAGTATTCCATAGTAACATCTGACAAAAATATCTAAAGACACTGAAAACTTTGTGGAAATGAATACTTGTGTCATTCTCAAAACTTTTTGCCACAACTGTATTGTTAAAACCAGTGGGTCTGATTAATCTGACAAGAACATTATGATAATGTTATGGTTTCTAGTGTTACACTCTGCTGCGCTTGACTAATCTGACAAGAACATTATGATAATGTTATGGTTTCTAGTGTTACACTCTGCTGCGCTTGACTAATCTGACAAGAACATTATGATAATGTTATGGTTTCTAGTGTTACACTCTGCTGCGCTTGACTAATCTGACAAGAACATTATGATAATGTTATGGTTTCTAGTGTTACACTCTGCTGCGCCTGATTAATCTGACAAGAACATTATGATAATGTTATGGTTTCTAGTGTTACACTCTGCTGCGCCTGATTAATCTGACAAGAACATTATGATAATGTTATGGTTTCTAGTGTTACACTGTGCTGCGCCTGATTAATCTGACAAGAACATTATGATAATGTTATGGTTTCTAGTGTTACACTGTGCTGCGCCTGATTAATCTGACAAGAACATTATGATAATGTTATGGTTTCTAGTGTTACACTCTGCTGCGCCTGATTAATCCAAACAGTATACAACACAATGGTTGCCAAATGTAGAGACCACAACAAAACACACTCACTGCTGTTGATAGTCGGGAGGCCAATGTCATCTCCAGGTTGCCCTTTAACCCCAGCAGCGCCGGGACCAGGATAAAGACCTCTGTCACCTCCGTAAACACCGTCCAGTGCTGCAACACAACAACACACAATTACACAACTACACACAACACAATACCAGGTGTGTATTCATGGATGCCAAGGGAAGCCAGGCTTCCTCAAAAATGTGATCATTAAAACCATTTTTATTATATAACAACTTCTTTTTCGTCTCTCTGTCTTCTCATAATTGTCCTTCAATTCTCACCGGAGAAATCATCCGAGCGAGGGAAACAGCGCCCCGCTATCTCAGTATGTGTAGCCCAAGTATATGATGCTGTCTCAACAAAAATAGTATGACATGTTGCCACCGTAGCATTTCATTAATTGATTCCAGCATTTGAACTTCATTCATAAAAAAATATATAAAATAATTATCCAATCAGTGTTGAGCTGAGCTCAACTGTGGGTGGTCCTGGCACAGCTAACTTAACTGGTTCATGCTAAATCAAGGAAGTTAGGGGCCTGGCAAGTGTTTTAGCCAGCTAGCCTAGTCTAGCTGGCTACAACTAAAAGTGTGTACTATTGTTTGACAGTCATAGACCATTTTGGCAACATAAAAGAGAGGACAATTGCTTTGGAGTTCATCCAGTCTAGTTGATAGGACTAAATTGTCTTTGGTGTGTTTAAGTTTGTTTTCACTGTATTAGGATAAGTATATATAGCCTAGTTGATTTGATTACGTTTAAGTTGAAACCCACTGGGCACAAATGTAATTGGATTTAAAAGTTGGGTGATAAAAATAAGCAATTCCATGACGTTGATGACTTTTTGCAAATCCAATCAGTTTTCCACATGGATTCAACGTCATCACATAGATGTTTTCTTATTTAAATGAATTGGAAACAATGTTCATTCAAACAGTTTTTGCCCAGTGGGAATGGTTCTGGAATGGCAGAGGAAGTGCACCAGTTGTCTTTGTGCTGACTTGCTGTAACTCCCCGTGGTTCTAAATCAGTAATTGTTTAGTAAACTGTCGGAAATATTAACTTGCTTGACCACTCTTTGTTAGATGGAATACTTGCTATTGTGAACTTCAGCAGACGGATGTTGCTCTCCGGTTGTTGTCACTTGGTGTCTCCGGTTGTTGTCTCTTGTTGTCTCTGCCTTATTGTACTGTATATGACAGTGGCGTATGAACAAATGGGTTAACTTCTTTGGGATAGGAGGCAGCATTTTCACTTTTGAATGAACTGCCTCCTACTCAGTCCCAGATGCTAATATATGCATTTTATTAGTATTGGATAGAAAACAATCTGAAGTTTCTAAAACTGTTTGAATGATGTCTGTGAGTATATCAGAACTCATATGGCAGGCAAAAACCTGAAAAAATCCAAACAGGAAGTTGGAAATCTGAGGTTTGTAGTTTTTGAACTCAGCCCCTATCGAATTCACAGTGGGATATGGGTTATTTTGCACTTCCTAATGCTTCCACTAGATGTCGACCATCTTTAGAACGTTGTTTCAGGCTTCTACTGTGAAGTGGGAGCGAATGAGAGCTGTTTGACTAAGGGGTCTGGCAGCAGCCTCGTTCTCAGTCACGCGTGTTCACATGAGAGGTATCTCTCATTCCCATTGCTTTTCTACAGACAATGGAATTCTCCAGTTGGAACATTATTGAACATTTAAAAACATCCTAAAGATTGATTCTATACTTAGTTTGACAAGTTTCTTCGACCTGTAATATAACTTTTTGAACGTTTCGTCCGACTGGACCTGAACACGCGTTTGGATTTGCCCTAACAAAAGAAGCTATTTGGACATAAATGATGGACATTATCGAACAAATCAAACATTTATTGTTGAACTGGGATTCCTGGGAGTGCATTCTGATGAAGATCATCAAAGGTAAGTGAATATTTATAATGCTATTTATGACTAATGGTGACTGCGCAACATGGCGGATATTTTGGCTGTTTTGGGCTCTGAGCACCGTACTCAGATTATGCTTTTTCCGTAAAGTTTTTTTGAAATCTGACACAGCGGTTGCATTAAGGAGAAGTTTATGTATATTTCCATGTATAACACATGTATTTTCATCAACATTTATAATGAGTATTTCTGTAAATTAATGTGGCTCTCTGCAAAATCACTGCATGTTTTGGAACTACTGAACATAACATGCCAATGTAAAATTAGATTTTTGGATATAAATATGAACTTTACCGAACAAATTGACGAACAAACAAATTCTCATACTCTCAGCCCCTTCAACCTCTTTGCTTTCTGGTCTGTGTATTGTGTAACATGAAGTCCTATGAGTGTCATCTGATGAAGATCATCAAAGGTTAGTGATAAATTTTATCTCTATTTGTGCTTTTTGTGACTCCTCTCTTTGGCTGGAAAAATGCCTGTGTTTTTCTGTGAGTTGGTGGTGACCTAACATAATCGTTTTTGGAGCTTTCGCTGTAAAGCATTTTTGAAATCAGACACTGTGGCTGGATTAACGAGAATTGTATCTTTAAAATGGTGCCTAATACTTGTATGTTTGAGAAATTTGATTTATGAGATTTCTGTTGATTTGTATTTGGCGCCCTGCAATTTCATTGTTCTGTTGGCGAGGGGTTCCCCAGTTCTAGAAAGGTTAATTGCACAAACAATGCAGTTATCACAACAGGTTGCAATATGGCTTTTTTCCTGGCTTGTCTTCCTCAGTGAATTTACCAACGCACCACTACTGCACAATACAACACGCCACCTACACAACAAAATAACCTTTACTGACCTACAAATTAGTATAAAGTCTGATTTCGATTGTGATAAAACAGTTATCGTGATGCAGGTATCACTGAGTTTTCATGCTACAATATCTCATTATATTACAAACCCAACAGCGTATCACACTGGGCACTGCTGAGGTTGACAATGTCTTGCTGATATTGAGTTTGATATTGATTCAATCTGAAACCTGATCTCTGTCTCATCTTAGTAATATTCTATTTGTCGAGACTGTGTTGGGATCATATGATCTTATTCACTCTGGAGAGGAGCAAGGTCATTTTGACCTCACACTGCAGCAATTCACCACCCTCTTTCTGCCACTTCTCTCTCCCTCTCTTCTCTCAACCTCCACCCGCGCCTTCTCTCTCTCTTGCTCTCTCTCTCCACCAGCCTCTCTCTCTCCGCGGAACAACAGTGGACAAGAGGACATTTTATTATCACCTTTCGTACAGTACTTGCAACCCACAGTGTTTTAATGTAACCCTCCATCTGCCTGCTACCTCACTGCCTCAGCACAATTACCCTACCTTTCCACAGCGAACAACTTGAGGCAAAGTCAGCCAGGAGCAAGAGCAGCTATACTGAACAAAAATATAAACACAACATTCAACAATTTCAAAGACTTTAGTGAGTTACAGTTCATATAAGGAACTCAGTCAATTGAAATAAATAAATGAGGCCCTAAACTATGGATTTCAAATGACTGGGCAGTGGTGCAGCTATGGGTGGGCCTTGGAGGGCATAGGCCCACCCACTTGGCAGCCAGGCCCACCGACTGGGGAGCCAGGCCCTACCAATCAGAATGAGTTTTCCCCCCACAAAAGGGCAGAAATATTCCTCAGCACCCTGAAACATGGGACCAACACTTGTCCCATGTTGCATTATATTTTTGTTCAGTGTCAATCTGAAAGGTAATTTAGGCTTGTGGAAATAAATAAATCATACACACAAATGCATGTGCTCACGCAGGTAAGGTGTTCTAGAATCAAATAGAAATTCAGTGGATGACTCTGTGGTACTGGAGTTGATTACTGGCCCACTTTGGCCCCCACTTTGGCTGTTTTCCAGCCCTTGAAATGGTCTCTATGAGTCCCTGAACTAATGATTTTGTGCTCCCGAGCGGCGCAGTGGTCTAAGGCACTACATCTCAGTGCTAGAGGCGTCATTACAGACACCCTGGTTTATATCCAGGCTGCATCACAACCGGCTGTGATTGGGAGTCCCATAGGGTGGCGCACAATTGGCCCAGCGTCGTCTGGGTTTGGCCGATGTAGGCCGTCATTGTAAATAAGAATTTGTTCTTAACTGACTTACATAGTTAAATATATATATATTTTTTCAAAAGACTGGGGTGAAGTACATCTCTGGTGTTTCTCCATTAGCCCAGTGCAATGGGAGGAGTAGCAGAGTGGGGCTGGGGCTGGGGTATGAGGATGAGTTTGGGGTAAATAGCTAGGGATGGGCTGAGTTAGCCTAGAAGGCTGGGACGGGGGTATAAGCCTGGGGTATAAGGTTGGGGCTGAACATTGATCCATCAACAGAGAAAGTGCTGATATTTAGAGCCAGTCCCACTGGCCCCCAGCACTTACAGCTCAGCCCAGCCAGCCCACAGCTTAATCAATACTGAGAGGCTGTCAGAGAAAGGAGAGGAGGAGAGAAGAGAGAATGGAGAGGAGGAGAGAAGAGATGAAGAGAGAGGGAATGGAGAGGAGGAGAGGAGAGAAGAGAAGAAGAGAGAATGGAGAGGAGATGAGAGATGAAGAGAAGAGGGAATGGAGAGGAGGAGAGGAGAGAAGAGAGAATGGAGAGGAGAAAAGAGGAGAGAAGAAGAGAAGAGAGAATGGAGAGGAGAAAAGAAAAGAGGAGAGAAGAAGAGAAGAGAGAAAGGAGAGGAGAGGAGAGAAGAAGAGAGAATGGAGAGGAGGAGAGGAGAGAAGAAGAGAGAATGGAGAGGAGAAAAGAAAAGAGGAGAGAAGAAGAGAAGAGAGAATGAAGAGGAGAAAAGAGGAGAGGAGAGAAGAAGAGAAGAGAGAATGGAGAGGAGAAAAGAAAAGAGGAGAGAAGAAGAGAAGAGAGAATGGAGAGGAGAAAAGAGGAGAGGAATAATACCTAGATGATGTTGTCCTGCCTACTGGGCAAAAACTGGTTGAATTAATGTCGTTTCCACGTATTTATTAACAAAATAATTGTGAACACTGATTGAATTTGCCAAAAGTCATCAACCTAAGGGAATTTCATCTGTTTTTCAACCAACTTTTAACCTAAATCCAATGACACAGTGCCATTTTTGGTTGATTTCACATTGAATTCATGTTAGTTGAACATATATTTTGTAAATCCAAAATAGATATTGAACTGTCTGTGCCCAGTGGGAGGTTAACACTGCTGCTCTCTGTCTGTCAGCAGCCTGGGCTCTTTAAAGCAGCCGACTCCGCAGGGACCCCACCACCCTACCTCCTGGCACTCTGCCACCCCAGCTCTGATTCCCCTAGTGCCCCTAGACCCCCCCCCATGTCATTTCTACCCTTTAACCCAATTCACTCTCTCGTTCCCTTCCTATCTATCCACAGTCTTTTCCCCAATCTCTCTATCTTCCCCAACCCACTTCTCTCTCTCTCTGCCTCTCTTCCATAAACCCCCTTTTCCTTTCCTTACCCACCTTTCACCCTCTCCTCCTCTCTCTACTCTCTTCTCCAGCTGTGATATATGTTGTTATCTCCAATGGAACAGTGGAGCCCAGCCAACAACCCCCTCACTCCCCAATGACCAGCCCCAGTTCTGCGAACTCTGTGGACAGTCAGTATCATGATGTATCAGAGGCATACAGGCTGTGGTATGCCGTCCAAGGGGTCAGGTTGCAGAGTTAGGTAATGCAGCCCCGTTTGCCCACTGTAGCTTAAATGAAACCGCTGTGCATATAGAGGGCTGTGAAAAAGTACTTCCCCCCTTTCTGATTGTATCTATTTTTGCATATTTTTGATACTGAATGTTATCAGATCTTCAACCAAAACCTAATATTAGATCAAATGAACCTAAGTTACCAAATAAACAAAATTGATACTTATTTCATTTATTGAATTAACAAAGTTATGCAACACCCAATTCCCCTGTGTGAAAAAGTAATTGCCCCCTTACACTCAATAACTGGTTGTGCCACCTTTAACTGCAATGACTGTAGTTGTTGAGCAGTCTCTCACGATGCTGTGGAGGGATTTTGGCCCACTCTTCCATGCAGAACTGCTTTACCTCAACAACACGCGTGGCTTTTCAAGCATTAACTGCTGGTTTCAAGTCCTGCCACAACATCTCAATTGGGATTAGGGGTCATGGGTCCCATTATGCCTGGCGAGAACCAAACACTGAATTCTACACTAAGACCCTCATACCAGCATTCAAGTGTAGTGGTGGTAGTGTGATGGTTTGGGGATGCTTTACTGCCTCAGGACCTGGATGACTTTCCATAATAGAAGGAACCATGAATTCTGCTCTGTATCAGAGAATTCTACAGGAGAATGTCAGGCCTCAAATCAAATTTTATTTGCCACATGCGCTGAATACAACAGGTGTAGATCTTACAGTGAAATGCTTACTTATAAGCCCTTAACCAACAATGCAATTTTCATTAAAAAAACAGAAAAAACTATTAATTAAGGAATATGTCTCTCATCCGTCTTTCTGTCTGCCTTACACTGTGGCATCGGATGATGTTCAGATGACCAATATAAAACAGCAAGGCGAGATGTGGGTTCAGCCTCAGTGCCTCAAAACAGACAAACAATCTACAATCTATCATTTTGAACCCTAGCTTTAAAAATAAGTATTTCTTGTTAAATAAGATATCTTTCTCTGAGCAACTGTATTAATATAAAATAACATCATTTACCAATATTTTTGAACACACGATATAGCTCAGTGTTTGAATGATTTATTTTATACAGTCATTTTTTCTCATCTTTAAAAAGGGTGTCAATAATGTCAGACCCCACTGTATGTATCAGATGATCCATTCTGGAGAGGAGCAGGGAGTTGTGGGATGGTGCTGCACTGCACTCTAACCTGGCTTGGTCTCAATAAACTAAACAAGCTTCCTTTCCTTGTGCCCATTCCTCAATGATCTCTGATCTGGCAGAAAATGTCAGTTTAAAGCAAATATTTAGTGGAAATAAGGAAAGCACGTGAAGGGAGGGAGGTGATGAGAGACATCCATTTTGTCATTCATGATAGTGTGTGTGACAAGAGCTTAGCAGATCAATTAAATGACTGTTAGCACCATAGAGATTATATCTTTATTATCTTCTGTGGATAAAATTCCAGATTAAAATGAGAGAGACAGCTGGATTTACCAGATTATGAGGCTAAATCAGATCCACAGGCGACCAAGCCCACACTCTGGTTTCCCACAGGCGACCAAGCCCACACTCTGGTTTCCCACAGGCGACCAAGCCCACACTCTGGTTTCCCACAGGCGACCAAGCCCACACTCTGGTTTCCCACAGGCGCCCAAGCCAACACTCTGGTTTCACACTGGCTCCTGTGGATGTGGTTGACCGAAAAT
This sequence comes from Oncorhynchus kisutch, assembly GCF_002021735.2. NCBI lineage: Eukaryota > Metazoa > Chordata > Actinopteri > Salmoniformes > Salmonidae > Oncorhynchus > Oncorhynchus kisutch. Next base: position 31,559,253 of record NC_034174.2, read on the forward strand.
GGCCTCCCTTGGGCAGAAAGGGCTTGGCTGTTGTGAGGCCTTTGTGTTGATTGTGTTTTCCTGTTTATGGTTTCCTATATTTTTAGATTGTTTGTCTGTTTTTGAGGCACTGAGGCTGAACCCACGTCTCGCATTGCTGTTTTATATTGGTCATCTGCACGTCATCCGATGCCACAGTGTAAGGCAGACAGAAAGACGGATGAGAGACAGATAGCTAGGATAAATTCCACAAACCAGCAGACAAACAAGTTACCACACATATTTACACTATTTAATCTGTGAATGTCAATAAACTGTGTCTAACACTATCTGGGGTGGGGTGTTCTCCCTTTCTACTGGAAGCATCACCCTCCTTCCAGACAAACATAAAAACAACCATTGCACCAGTCTTGACCTTTGACATGCCTAGGAATGTAAACACAAAAAACACATCCACCGAAGAACAAATCTGTGACCTGTCCTCTCAATGACCTACAGTAACCAGTGGTGGAAAACGTTCTAAATGGTGTAAAATGTAACGAGTACTTTTGAGTCTCAGGCAAAATGTATGGGAGTAAAAAGTAGATATTATATTTAGGAATGTGGTGGAGTAAAAGTAAAAAATTTCAAAAATATGAATAAATAAAGTACAAATAGCCCAAAAAATTACAGTACTTGTTGCGTCGAGCAATCCCGTATCCGGGAGCGTAATTATAGCCTCAAGCTCATTACCATAATGCAACGTTAACTATTCATGAAAATCGCAAATTAAATTAAATAAATATATTGGCTCACAAGCGTAGCCTTTTGTTAACAACACTGTCATCTCAGATTTTCAAAATATGCTTCCAAATATTTTTTTACCACTGACAGTAAGTGTCCATTTCAGAGGACCATTTCAGCTAGGGCCATTTCAGCAAGCCCACTACTCATGGATTGGCATTGACAGACAGTCTTGGGACACTGTGTCTTGAGGTATGGGGTTGAAAGACAGTACTGAACCAATGACATTTATAAACCATGGTTTGTTGATGCAAAATTTTGGCCATTGAAAGGCTTTAAAGCCACGAGTCGACCATATTGGCACTCCCCAGTAGGAACTATCCTCCATAGTAATTCATGGAATTCTATAGTATTTAAATTAAATGATTAAAGTATTTAAGTATTGTTGTTGTTGTAGTGGGGACAGTAACATTCCTAATCTCTCAAAATTATACTTTAAGGAAAATGACTTTATATTTGTAATGTTTTTTTTCATGTTTTCAGTTTTTTTATGTTATTTTTTAATGTTTAGCACACATCATATAATTGAAATGTATGCATTAAGGTGTCTGTAATAAAATACAATGGCAAGAGAAAGTACAGTGCCTTGCGAAAGTATTCGGCCCACTTGAACTTTGCAACCTTTTGCCACATTTCAGTCTTCAAACATAAAGATATAAAACTGTATTTTTTTGTGAAGAATCAACAACAAGTGGGACACAATCATGAAGTGGAACGACATTTATTGGATATTTCAAACTTTTTTAACAAATCAAAAACTGAAAAATTGGGCGTGCTAAATTATTCAGCCCCTTTACTTTCAGTGCAGCAAACTCTCTCCAGAAGTTCAGTAAGGATCTCTGAATGATCCAAAGTTGACCTAAATGACTAATGATGATAAATACAATCCACCTGTGTGTAATCAAGTCTCCGTATAAATGCACCTGCACTGTGATAGTCTCAGAGGTCCGTTAAAAGCGCAGAAGGCATCATGAAGAACAAGGAACACACCAGGCAGGTCCGAGATACTGTTGTGAAGAAGTTTAAAGCCGGATTTGGATACAAAAAGATTTCCCAAGCTTTAAACATCCCAAGGAGCACTGTGCAAGCGATAATATTGAAATGGAAGGAGTATCAGACCACTGCAAATCTACCAAGACCTGGCCGTCCCTCTAAACTTTCAGAGATGCAGCCAAGAGGCCCATGATCACTCTGGATGAACTGCAGAGATCTACAGCTGAGGTGGGAGACTCTGTCCATAGGACAACAATCAGTCGTATATTGCACAAATCTGTCCTTTATGGAAGAGTGGCAAGAAGAAAGCCATTTCTTAAAGATATCCATAAAAAGTGTTGTTTAAAGTTTGCCACAAGCCACCTGGGAGACACACCAAACATGTGGAAGAAGGTGCTCTGGTCAGATGAAACCAAAATTGAACTTTTTGGCAACAATGCAAAACGTTATGTTTGGCGTAAAAGCAACACAGCTCATCACCCTGAACACACCATCCCCACTGTCAAACATGGTGGTGGCAGCATCATGGTTTGGGCCTGCTTTTCTTCAGCAGGGACAGGGAAGATGGTTAAAATTGATGGGAAGATGGATGGAGCCAAATACAGGACCATTCTGGAAGAAAACCTGATGGAGTCTGCAAAAGACCTGAGACTGGGATGGAGATTTGTCTTCCAACAAGACAATGATCCAAAACATAAAGCAAAATCTACAATGGAATGGTTAAAAAATAAACATATCCAGGTGTTAGAATGGCCAAGTCAAAGTCCAGACCTGAATCCAATCGAGAATCTGTGGAAAGAACTGAAAACTGCTGTTCACAAATGCTCTCCATCCAACCTCACTGAGCTCGAGCTGTTTTGCAAGGAGGAATGGGAAAAAATTTCAGTCTCTCGATGTGCAAAACTGATAGAGACATACCCCAAGCGACTTACAGCTGTAATCGCAGCAAAAGGTGGCGCTACAAAGTATTAACTTAAGGGGGCTGAATAATTTTGCACGCCCAATTTTTCAGTTTTTGATTTGTTAAAAAAGTTTGAAATATCCAATAAATGTCGTTCCACTTCATGATTGTGTCCCACTTGTTGTTGATTCTTCACAAAAAAATACAGTTTTATATCTTTATATTTGAAGCCTGAAATGTGGCAAAAGGTCGCAAAGTTCAAGGGGGCCGAATACTTTCGCAAGGCACTGTATGTGAACCCTTTGGAATTTCCTGGATTTACAACAACAATTTGACATAAAAGTCACAACAATAGACAAACACAGTGTGCTTAAACTAATAACACAAATTATTGTATTTTTCTTGTCTATATTGAATACATAATTTAAACATTCAGGTTGGAAAAAGTGTAGGTTGTAAAAATTATGTAAACCCCTAGGATAATGACTTCTCCAAAAGCTAATTGGAGTCAGGAGTCAACTAACCTGGAGTCGAATCAATGAGATGTGATTGGAGATTTTGGTTAGAGCTGCCCTGCCCCATAAAAAACACTCACAACATTTGAGTTTACTATTCACAAGATCCGCAACTACAGAAAACATTTGGTTGAGGTTATTGCTGCCAAAGGAGGGTGAACCTGATATTAAATCCAATGGTTCAAATACTTTTTCCAACCTGCACTGTGAAAGTTTACACAGTGTGTTCAATAAAGACATGAAAAATGATAATTGTTTGTGTGTTATTAGTTTAAGCAGAATGTGTGTCTATTGTTGTGACTTAGATGAAGATCAGATTAAATTTGATGACAAATTTATGCAGAAAACCAGGTAATTCTAAAGGGTTCACATGCTTTTTCTTCCCACTGTAAATGTGGCAAAAACTAATGTAGATATTAAGAAATATATTTCTATAGCTTCTAAAATATTTTTGGCCATGGTGGGGGAGTGCCAAGATGGAGTCATTTTCGACTTCAACACAGCGCCCATTACCAATCATCTAGTGTATTTATAAATCAGTCCCTTCCTTTTCCATACTGTCCCGTGTTGTCTATCCTGGGCAACTCTAGCGGATTTGGGCTAGAGGGTGTGTGTGCATATATTTGTGTGTTTGTGTGTAAAGGGGGAAACTAAGTGAAGTTAAAGAGGTGGGTCACATTTTACACAGACATTGTAGAGAACGCTGTTGAGAACATGAACATGCATCACCTTGGGCAACCATTACCTTTCCAGAAGCTGAGCCAAGGGGCAACACACACACACACACACACTGAGGGGATGAGATATTTAGCATCTACCATACATCTGAGTCAGAGCCAGCTTGCTTAATTAATGAGAGAGAGAGAGAGAGAGAGAGAGAGAGAGAGAGAGAATTGCCTCCTGCAAGGGCAGAAGGGGATTAGCTGAGTTAGCAGTTAGCAGTGTCAAGGGAGGGGAATTAGAATGTGATAGAATCTACTAGACAAGCTTCTAGAACCATTCATTATACTGACATTGTCATTATTATGTCTCTTCACATAGGGAATGATATAACTTTCTCTTATCTTTATCATCACAGCTGTTGTTATTGACTCTGAGATCAACAATTGCTTAGATGAATCAGCATGATATGAACGAATTAGAAAATGAGAGAGGTAGACAGACAAGGAGAGAAATAAATTCTGAAGTGAACAATTTCTGAGCGCTGGTTGAACAATTCCTGAGTGAACAATTCCTGATTAGAGGGCATGACATGGTTAACGGCATGAGAGTGCAGGCTTTAAACCGCAGTAAGGCAGTAATCTGTCCTTATAACAACAGTTATAACACTAGAACCACTCCCACCTCACAGGTAGGCACTTTCTTTCTCTTCACCCTCTCTCTCTCTCTCTCTCTCTCTCTCTCTCTCTCTCTCTGTGTTCATTCCACTCCCTACTTACCCCTCTCCTCTCCTTCTCCCTCCTTCCCCCCTCTCCGCCTTCCCTCTCTCTCGCTCTGTGTTCATTCCACACCCTACGTACCCCTCTCCTCTCCTTCTCCCTCCCTCCTTCCCACCTCTCTGCCTTCTCTCTCTCTCTCTCTCTGTGTTCATTCCACTCCCTACTTACCCCTCTCCTCTCCTTCTCCCTCCCTCCCTCCCTCCCTCCCTCCCTCCCTCCCTCCCTCCCTCCCTCCCTCCCTCCCTCCCTCCCTCCCTCCCTCTCTCTCTCGCTGTGTTCATTCCACTCCCTACTTACCCCTCTCCTCTCCTTCTCCCTCCCTCCTTCCCCCCTCTCCGCCTTCCCTCTCTCTCTCTCTCTCGCTCTGTGTTCATTCCACTCCCTACTTACCCCTCTCCTTCTCCCTCCCTCCTTCCCCCCTCTCCGCCTTCCCTCTCTCTCTCTCTCTCTCTCTCTCTCTGTGTGTTCATTCCACTCCCTACTTACCCCTCTCCTCTCCTTCTCCCCCCCCCCCCCTCCGCCTTCCCTCTCTCTCTCTCTCTGTCCAGAGTTCCTGGGGTACACCATGTTGGCATCAAAATGGGTAGTCGGAGCCAGAGCTTGGTCTCCCAGCAACCAGGCACCTCCAGCTTTATCTGTAGCAGAGGCTGCCCTTAAAGAAATATATGACCTGCCAGGCACCCAGGACCGTATTTTTACACTGTACACACTTGTACGCAAGTGTTCACACACACATGTACCAACAATAACACCCACACCATGTGTTCACACACACACACACACACATACCAACAATAACACCCACACCCAGTTTACACCGGGCAAGTCAACAGGAAAGTGGGAAGGAGAGTAATTATAAGTTAGTTGAATTGTTTTCCCTGTGGCTCTCAGAACCCAGCGGTTCTGTTGTTGGTCTCCTTCGGGTTACAGTCAGCTACAGTGGCTGAAATAACCACTATACTTTACAGCTGCATGCACATACTATCCTCTGTTCCAATCTATGGGTTATTCTATTCTGTTCTGCTATATTCTTTTTTATCAGAACCATGAGGATAAACCTATGTGTTTGAGTCTCTGTCTCAGCAGTATTCACAGATATGTCAGATAAATCAACAGACAAGTCTTTATTAAACGGCCCAGCTGTCCTCTCTACCTCCTCAACCTCCCCTCCCCCTTCCAAGAACAGACTGTGTTCCAACATGTGCCAGGTGGGGGGGTGAAGGGGTCATATGTTACGTAGATACTCCCATGGTCTCCGATAACCTCCCATTCACTCCATCATCAGAGCTGAGCTGTCACATTGGCTGGCAGGAAAGGGATTGACGGGCGCTGGGCCAATCTGACTCGAACCAAGCAGTTCATTGAAACATGCCCAAGACCAGCCCCTTAGTAGTCATCGCTCATCATCACACAATGACAGCAGCTTAGGCCAAACATTGCAATGCTATTTAGTTTAGGTTTAGTTATGCATACTAATATAATAATATATGTGACTAAATCAATCAGACAGGCAACAGTGTCTATTCCACTTCCTCCCTCCCTTTGTGTCAGTGACAAGCATGACTAACAACACGACTGTAGCAATAGCCTGAACACTGGGCCCTTATTGTCTTAATAGGACTGGGACTGTAGTGACTACTAGATTGTGGATGAGGTAGCATAAGCACATCACAGTACAGTTCCTGACACAGGGAATAGTGTTGTCTATAGCCTACAGGTGGAAAATAACTATGTCTCAACATTCTGTTTCTTAGTCCATACAGCAGATTGAATCAGTAGATTCAGGAGTTTTTATCTGACCATGTGACCTGTCACATCAGAAATAAATTGGTGTGAATCAAAACAGGGTAGACACTAATCAGAATTCTAGGGACAACCCTACCCTAAACCCTAACCATTACCTTAACCGTTTAAAATGTCTTCTTCAATGGGGTGACGTCGGAATGAGGTTGTCCCAAGCATCCCGATTAGCAATAAACATCAAAATAGTCTCTCCTCACCTGAACGATGTCCAGCACCATACCCGCCGCCACTGTCCCGAACCCGGCCAGCAGGAACGGTAAGACCACCTGGAGGCCAATAGAGAAGGAGGTCTCCTTCAATGGCGCCGGTGGCTCTGGGCTCTGGTCAGTGCTTATGTCGTCACTCTCATTGCTCTGGCTGGCGTTCTCCAGGAGAGCGTCCTCCTCGCGCTGGCCCTTGGCATTCGCCCTACAGTCTATCACCACTATCTCCCGGTCCTCATCTCCTGGTTCACCAGACCTGTCCGCGACGGATGTCACCTCCGTGAGCTCGTACTCGCCCCTCTCCTCCGGTCTCATCTCCTCGGGGTCCTCGGTGAGGATGGCTGGGTGAACGGAGCCGTTGGAGTGGAGGTATGCTGGTGGCACCACTTCCTTCTTCATCTCTATCGCCCCCGATGACATGTCAGTGTCCAACGGTTTGTCTTGATCTTTCGACCAAAGTACCATGCGGAAGCTTTTGGGGACAGTAGACTGAATGAGAAATATAGGTTATGGCCAAAAGGTGTGGGACGTTTAATTGAGTTTAGATTTCCCTTGATCGGTTTTTAATAACCTGATCTCACAACATAATTTATCCCATTAAAAAATGCTGGTGAGTGGCACTCAGGTGTGGTCACGAACGCAAAATTATGTGGTAATAAAAAAACGATTCAAGGGCGCAACTAGGCTACTCTTGCGTCTGCAAAGGCAGGTGTGAGTCGCCGCTCTCCCCCAGGCGTGCGTACCCTCTTGCCGGTGCTTCGGGAGAAGCTCGAGTATGTTCTCCATTCACTGCGTGCTCAAGGTAGGCAGATGGATAGAAGAATGAAACATATATTTTCCAAAAAGATATCAAAAACAAAGAAACAAACAAATTGTTATCTGGTCAATGTTATCTGATAGCATAATCTGGTCAATAAAGTCTGGTAGCCAACGGGTATTGAAAAGTTGGTCTTAAAAGGTAAATGAAGTAGCCTAGGTCCAGTTGTTATTTTCAGAAAGTCATCCAAGAGCGCAGTCCAGTCTTGCACGCACTCTGACAGTTCTCTCAAGACTAGCTCGCGCCAGTCGGTGTCCGGGGCTGGGAAGGTCTCACCTTACACCACGTGGTTATTTTATGAAGAGTATTTAAAGATCTGCAGCACGGATAGGGTTACTGAACTGCGGAAAAGTACTTATCCTCCAGCGCTCTGGCCACGGTTCTCCTGAAAGAAAAGAGATTAAGAATAACGTTTATGCATAGGCTACATAGGCTTCTGTCTCTTTCACATGAAATATTAGCTTTACAAAATTGATTCAAACTGTTTTATTGGCTTTTGTAGCCATTTGCCTTTAAATGGCATTATTGCGCGCAAATGTCCAATGGAATGGACATGGCAATACTGAATGTATTTGGTAGGCACTGGTGAGATATTTAAAAATACAATTTTAGGCTGTTTGCCTATGTTATCCTCAAACGGGTGATATCCATATCAATAGGCCTACATTGTTACCTAATTCCACAGCGGCATCATTTCTTGACATGATCATGATCTATGGATGAACAGAACCCTTAAACACTTAGGCTCTAGCCCACCTAAATCAGCATTTACTTTCAGCTGTCTACTTCAAGATGAGTTTACTAAGGTTCGGCTAACCGTTAAAAGCGGTGTTTTGTGCCAACACCTCTCCACGCTTTACACTCTTGTTTGGCGTTGTGAAGAGGGGTTGCCTATAGGAACGTTTACAAACGGGTATATATACAGGATACAGCGCCAATTTCCTCTGACCGGCTATAAATAATCTGCCTTCAATCAAGGTGTACATCCTCTAACGCTGATTCTCTTCCAGCATGTTATGACATCCGTAGAGGATACGCTGAAACGTCAGTGCGCATTTGGTTTCCCCCCTGGTCCGGGAACAATCCTTTGCTCTGTTTAGTAGTCAAGACCAATACCCCGCAGCCCAACATGGCAAAGGCGTAAATTAGTACAAGCTTGGTCGTAGCTGAATAGGGGGAACCCTCCTGTTTTAGTAATAATTCCAACACGATCGTTGTATTAAATGACAGATCATGTGGATTTTTTCTCTCAAAGTGTAGCCAGCCCAGTTATGTCTAATGAAATAGTTCAAGCAACTGGCTTAACAGATAAACTAGCCATAACATAACGCTAACATGAGGCAGGAAATATTCTCTGAAGTAGCCATGACAACAACAAAAAATATTCCCTTACCGATAATAAACATTTATTCACACACACACAGAGAGAGAGAGAGACAGAGAGAGAGGGGGGGGGGGGTGCAGTGAGTAATAAAACATGAAAATAGTCTATGGTCAGCATCCCCATCCAATAGGTCTGGATCGGTACCAGCACATCAGGTATAACAGACAGTTCTTTACCTAAACCGCGTAGATCCACAGAGGAGACGAGAGAACTCAAAACAGAAGCAGAACAGAGGGCACTGCTGAACGCCACACAACGGTTGTCTCATATCCTGCACTCGGATATAATGTGTGCTGCAGCCTGTGTGGGCGCAGGTGTGCATGCCTTATGTACGGTAACGGCCCGTATCAGGCTTAATCGTTAACCCCGAGTGGTTAAGGCTGTCACTTTCCGACCGTCACATTGTTCCATTCAGAAGAACCATGCGAGCCGCTACATGCGCATCTACTGTATAAACCACATCCTGGCATAGGAAATCACAAGGCGGGTCCACCAGAGATGACGTGAGCACGTGTGCGTGAGAGCCCCCTCCTGCTTCTCCCTGTTTATAAATTAATGTTTATATTTTCTCCATGAACGGTTGAGCCACGTCTCTGTCCAATAACCACGGAAGTGATTTGATCTATCCCTGCCAATAACACCCATGGAGCGAAGAGTTGGGATGGTTATAGACTGGATTCTTCATTGCATCTGAAGTGGACTTTCAGATTACCCTTTTCACCAACACATCCTTATATAACTGGATTGGTCGACATGCTCATTCAGAAGTACACATAGACAATACAGGATTAGGATGATATTCTAATATCCTTATAGTACACCAGTAGAGATCATAGACAATAGCACAGGGGAAATGGTATTGAGCCCAGGTCATCTGTACTTTCCACCTTTCCACCTTGAAAGTGAGCTAAAACTTAGGCATTCACAGAATTACATCAACTATAATTTGACCTCAGCAACTGATAGGCTAGATATCAACTATGTGACTCAGGTCAAGGCACCAATGTGACCTGTTTTCACCAATGTCAAGTGGACGGACTAGGTATTGATCTTGGGTCATCTGTTTCACTCAAGATGACATTTACCCAAAATGTTTATGTTTCTGTCTCCATATGACATGGTAAATATATACAACGCAAAAAAACAACGCTTAAAGCCCATATAGGTGTTAGTGCTGGATTACACTCAGGGTTTTCACAATGGCAGGCAGGGGCCAAGTGCTGTTTGCTAACTGACTGGTTTTCCTATTGAATTTGGGGTTGTACCAGGTTGGAGATGTAACAAGATGTAACAAGAAATACCTTTTACCGTATCATAAGTAGACATAATTGCAAAGGATTTCCTTCCAATATAAATAAATAAAACAATTTAGTTACGGATTGAACTAATTAAATTAGTTGACTCTTCACACGGGGTGATTTCACTGAACATCAAAAGAAAGGGAATATTGAATGATCCCCAATGATCCATTGCATCTCCCAAAAAGGTTTTCAACATACATCTATAAAATTATAGTCTAGAAACTAAAGCTTTGGTTGACTTTCTCTCAGGATTCCATGTCTTCTCCCTGGACGTCTGACTCTGAGACCTCATCTTCACTGTCACTTTCCAACCTTGTTGAGGATGGCTCGTTATCAGGCTCAAAAAGCATCAAATTTGCCTGGATGGCCACCAATTTTTCGACCCTTGTATTGGTCAGCCTGTTGCATGCTTTGGTGTGTGTGTTCCCAAACAAGGACCAGTTGTGCTCTGAGGTGGCTGATGTTGGTGGGATTTGGAGGATGATGAAGGCAACAGGGGAAAGAGCCTCAGATCCACAAATTCCCTTCCACCAGGTTGCTGATTAGATAAGGTGGCACGACTGCCATATTTTGCATCTCCATCCCAAAGCACTTCAGTGTCATGATGTCCTTGAGGAGCAGATTCAATGCATGAGCAGCACAGCCAGTGGGTGTGATGTGAGGGTATGACTCCTCCACTTTAGACCAAGCAGCCTTCATGTTCGCAGTATTGTACAGTGGGGAGAAAGTATTTGATACACTGATGATTTTGCAGGTTTTCCTACTTACAAAGCATGTAGAGGTCTGTAATTTTTATCATAGATACACTTCAACTGTGAGAGACGGAATCTAAAACAAAAATCCAGAAAATCACATTGTATGATTTTAAGTAATTAATCTGTGTAGTAGACAGTGTGTAATCCCATGGGAGGGTTTGAGTGCTGTATAAACAAGTTGAGGAGGGGAAGAGAGAGAGAGAGAGAGAGAGAGAGAGAGAGAGAGAAATAGAGTGTGCATAGAGGCAGACATACTGTACCTGCCTCCCCTTCCCACCTTTCCCCCTTCTTCCCTCCCTCTCGCCCTCCCTAGGGGAGCCCAGCTAATGAGTTCCCCAAACTAGTAGCACCACAGGGATCAGGGGGCTTAGCAGCAGCAGGAATGATGGAGGACGGCTTACTGTTTATCACCACATCTCAGGCCTCTGTTGCTGCTGGTGCTGCCTGGCAGCCTGTATGCCTCAGTGTACACACACCACCTCAAACCATCTCCTGGAATGGTGCTGCCTGGCAGCCTGTATGCCTCAGTGTACACACACCACCTCAAACCATCTCCTGGAATGGTGCTGCCTGGCAGCTTGTATGCCTCAGTGTACACACACTACCTCAAACCATCTCCTGGAATGGCGGTGACTGGCACCAAATAACATAAGGACAACAAGGCTAATGAGGTGTTTAGCTCACATGGAGAGCCTGTTTGGGGAGTGTGTGTGTGCACGTGCATGCACAGGATTAACCACCACTCCTCTGAGTTGTGTGCATGCGTTTATAAAGTCTAGATAAGGCCCCTTTTGAAGGCCCTCAGATCAATTTTCCCCCCAAAAAGTATATAGCATAATATGGAGTTGGTCCTCGCTTTGTGCACGGGTGCATTGTCATGCTGCAACAGGAAAGGGCCTTCCCCAAACTAATGCCACAAAGTTGGAAGCACAGAATCATCTAGAATGTCATTTTATGCTGTAGCATTAACATTTCCCTTCACTGGAATTAAGGGGCCCGAACCAGGAAAAACAGCTCATGACCATTAAGACCAAACTTTACAGTTGACACTATGCATTGGGGCAGCTAGCGTTCTCCTGGCATAGACCAAACCCAGATCCGTCTGTCAGACTGCCAGATGGTGAAGCGTGATTCATCACTCCAGAGAATGTGTTTCCACTGCTCCAGAGTCCAATGGCGGCGAGCTTTACACCACTCCAGCTGACGCTTGGCATTGCACATGGTAATCTTAGGCTTGTGTGCAGCTGCTCGGCCATTGAAACCCAGGGTTTTTCTTAATTTGTTACTATTTTCTACATTGTAGAATAATAGTGAAGACATCAAAACTATGAAATAACACATATAGTAACCAAAAAACATTAAAGAAATCAAAATATATAGTTGGAGAAGTCAGAAGTTTACATACATTTAGGTTGGAGTCATTAGAACTAGTTTCTTTTCAATCACTTGCCAAGTTGGTTAGGACATCTACTTTGGGAATGACAAGTAATTTTTTCAACAATTGTTTACAGACAGATTATTTCACTTATAATTCACTGTATCACAATTCCAATGGGTCAGAACTTTACATACACTAAGTTGACTGTGTCTTTAAAACTTCTCAGGGGGCTGAAATACCATCAACGGGATCGATATGACAACAGCCAGTGAAAGTGCAGGGCGCCAAATTCAAAACAACAGAAATCTCATAATTAAAATTCCTCAAACATACAAGTATCTTATACCATTTTAAAGGTAATCATGTTGTTAATCAAACAATTATGTTAGGTCAGAGCCAAGCCACAGAAAAACACAGGCATTTTTCCAGCCAAAGAGAGGAGTCACAAAAAGATAAATAGAGATTAAATTAATCACTAACCTTTGATGATCTTCATCAGATGACACTCATAGGCCTTCATGTTACACAATAAATGTATGTTTTTTTTGATAAAGTTCATATTTATATAAAAAAATCTCAGTATACATTGGCGTGTTTTGTTCAGTAGTTCCAAAAACATCCGGTGATTTTGCAGAGAGCCACATCAATTTACAGAAATACTCATTATAAATGTTGATGAAAATACAAGTGCTATGCATGGACTTTAGATACACTTCTCCTTAATGCAACCGCTGTGTTAGATTTCATAAAAGCTTTACGGAAAAAGCAAACCATGCAATAATCACACGGGAGATACCTCTCATGTGAAATGCGTGTGCCTGCTGGCAGACCTCTGACTCATTCCCCTCTCATTCAGCCCCCCTTCATAGGAGAAGCATCAAACAAGTTTCTAAAGACGGTTGACATCCAGTGGAAGCCTTAGGAAGTGCAACATGAACAATATCCCACTGTAATGTCAATAGGGGCTGAATTGAAAATCGACCAACCTCAGATTTCCCACTTCCTGGTTTGATTCTTTCTCAGGTTTTTGCCTGCCATATGAGTTCTGTTATACTCACAGACATCATTCAAACAGTTTTAGAAACTTCAGAGTGTTTTCTATCCAGAAATACTAATAATATGCATACATTAGCAACTGGGACTGAGGAGCAGGCAGTTTACTCTGGGCACCTTATTCATCTAAGCTACTCAATACTGCCCCCCAGCGATAAGACATTTTTAATTAAACAGCTTGGAAAATTCCAGAGAATTATGTGATGGCTTTAGCAACTTCTGATAGGCTAGTTGACATAATTTGAGTCAGTTGGAGGTGTACCTGTGGATATATTTCAAGGCCTACCTTCAAACTCAGTGCCTCTTTGCTTGACATAATGTGGAAATCAAAAGAAATCAGCAAAGACAGAAAAATATTGTAGACCTCCACAAGTCTGGTTCATCCTTGGGAGCAATTTCCAAACGCCTGAAGGTACCATGTTAATATATACAAACAATAGTAAGCAAGTATAAACACCATGGGACCACACAGCCGTCATTCCGCTCAGGAAGGAGACATGTTCTGTCTCCTAGAGATTGAAGCAACATCTCAAGACATCAGTCAGGAAGTTTGGTCACAAATGGGTCTTCCAAATGGACAATGGCCCCAAGCATACTTCCAAAGTTGTGGCAAAATGGCTTAAGGACAACAAAGTCAAGGCATTGGAGTGGCCATCACAAAGCCCTAACCTCAATCCCATAGAAAAATTGTGGGCAGAACTGAAAAAGTGTATGTGAGCAAGGAGGCCTAAAAACCTGACTCAGTTACACCAGCTCTGTCAGGAGGAATGGCAATTTAAAGGCAATGCTACCAAATACTAATTGAGTATATGTAAACTTCTGACCCACTGGGAATGTGATGAAATAAATAAAAGCTTATTTAAATCATTCTCTCTGCTATTATTCTGACATTTCACATTCTTAAAATAAAGTGGTGATCCTCACTGATCTAAGACAGGGAATTTTTACTAGGATTAAATGTCAGGAATTGTGAAAAACTGAGTTTAAATATATTTGGCTAAGGTGTATGTAAACTTTCGACTTCAACCGTATTTTAGATGATAGATTCTTCAAAGTAGCCACTCTTTGCCTTGATGACAGCTTGGCACACCCTTGGCGTTCTCTCAACCAGCTTCATGAGGTCGTCACCTGGGATGCTTTCCCAACAGTCTTGAAGGAGTTCCCACATATGCTGAGCACTTGTTGGCTGCCTTTACTTCATTCTGTGGTCCAACTCATTACCAACCATCTCAATTGGGTTGAGGTCGGGTGATTGTGGAGGCCACATCATCTGATGCAGCACTCCATCACTCTCCTTCTTGGTCAAATTGCCCGTACACAGACTGGAGGTGTGTTAAAACCTAGAATTGCAGGAAATTAGCTGTAAAACAACGCATTTTCCTCTCGGCCCCATGGCAAAATGTGTAGAATTGCATCAAACTTGCTTTGAAGCTGCAACATTGTCTCTGCGCCTAATGGAAAAATTTGTAGAATTGCATCAAGCTTGCTTTGAAGCTGCAACATTGTCTCTACGCCTAATGGCAAAATGTGTAGAATTGCACAAAATGTATTCTAAAATGTAAAAATGTTCTCTCCGCTGTCAAGAGGGGGGCTGCTAAATGTGGGTACGCAGACCCATGAGCAACTGCAGCCCCTCATGATGAGTTCAGATTTTTTGTAGCCCCACCCAAATCAAAGTTGCCATCCCTGGACTAGAGAAACAGGAGCAGGGTGTCTCTGTGGTTTGGATGGTGGCTGCTTGGGGACACATTGATGCGATGTCATCATGTCACATGTCAATTACCTCTGACAAATCTGCCAGGCTAGTTATGCTCTCTGTGCATTGTGTGTTTGAGAGAGAGAGAGAGAGAGAGATGATGATATTATACTTGTGCAGAGATGTTGAATGCTCACTTGCTCCACGTCACACAGGTTAACACAGATGTGTGTCCTCAGAAGATGGCTGATCCTGTTGTCCATAGTGAGTCTGTTGTATGTGTGCTGTGCTATGGAAGAAGCCTGTTCTATTGTGGTGTGCAAGTGCTAGCCGGGGCTGAATGAATGACTCTGTGAAGGGAGGTTGTGTGACCTCTCTCACAATGATAGTGCTGTACGAGACAACCCTGTCAAAAAGACTAGCCCTGCCCATATCTGTAAAACCAGAAAAACCACAATGGTTAATCAGAATCTGTGGTGCGTCTGAGGTGAGAGAAGGACAGAGGCAGACGGGCAGAGGAGGGGGTCAGTGAGTCTAGACATGCTGAACTGAGCTGAGAGCAGTGGGACAGGAAGCAGAGACTGGCCCGACCGGCAAGACACACACACACACACACACACACACTACGAGGGAGTTCTGAGTTGTAACATTATTATAAAATTGGTGTCCCACTGGACACATACGTCAAGTCAACGTCTATTCCACCATTGGGTCACCATTGTTCCTGTTCCCAAGAAAGCTAAGGTAACTGAGCTAAACGACTACCGCCCGTAGCACTCACTTCCGTCATCATGAAGTGCTTTGAGAGACTAGTCAAGGACCATATCACCTCCACCCTACCTGACACCCTAGACCCACTCCAATTTGCTTACCGCCCCAATAGGTCCACAGACGACGCAATCGCAACCACACTGCACACTGCCCTAACCCATCTGGACAAGAGGAATACCTATGTGAGAATGCTGTTCATCAACTACAGCTCAGCATTTAACACCATAGTACCCTCCAAACTCGTCATCAAGCTCGAGACCCTGGGTCTCGACCCTGCCCTGTGCAACTGGGTACTGGACTTCCTGACGGGCCGCCCCCAGGTGGTGACGGTAGGTAACAACATCTCCACCCCACTGATCCTCAACACTGGTGCCCCACAAGGGTGCGTTCTGAGCCCTCTCCTGTACTCCCTGTTCACCCACGACTGCGTGGCCATGCACGCCTCCAACTCAATCACCAAGTTTGTGGACAACACTATAGTGGTAGGCTTGATTACCAACAACGACGAGACGGCCTACAGGGAGGAGGTGAGGGCCCTCGGAGTGTGGTGTCAGGAAAATAACCTCACACTCAACGTCAACAAAACGAAGGAGATGATTGTGGTCTTCAGGAAACAGCAGAGGGAGCACCCCCCTATCCACATCGACGGGACAGTAGTGGAGAGGGTAGTAAGTTTTAAGTTCCTCTGCGTACACATCACGGACAAACGGAATTGGTCCACCCACACAGACAGGGTTGTGAAGAAGGCGCAGCAGCGCCTCTTCAACCTCAGGAGGCTGAAGAAATTTGGCTTGTCACCAAAAGCACTCACAAACTTCTACAGATGCACAATCGAGAGCATCCTGTCGGGCTGTATAACCGCCTGGTACGGCAACTGCTCCGCCCACAACCATAAGGCTCTCCAGAGGGTAGTGAGGTCTGCACAACGCATCACCGGGGGCAAACTACCTGCCCTCCAGTACACCTACACCACCTGATGTCACAGGAAGGCCATAAAGATCATCAAGGACAACAACCACCCGAGCCACTACCTGTTCACCCCACTATCATCCAGAAGGCGAGGTCAGTACAGGTACATCAAAGCAGGGACCGAGACTAAAAAACAGCTTCTATCTCAAGGCCATCAGACTGTTAAACAGCCACCACTAACATTGAGTGGCTGCTGCCAACATACTGACTCAACTCCAGCCACTTTAATAATGGAAATTTATGTAAAGAATGTATCACTAGCCACTTTAAACAATGCCACTTAATATAATGTTTACATACCCTACATTACTCATCTCATATGTATATGTATATACTGTACTCTATATCATCTACTGCATCTTTATGTAATACATGTATCACTAGCCACTTTGTTTACATACCCTACATTACTCATCTCATATGTATATACTGTACTCGATACCATCTACTGCATCTTGCCTATGCCATTCTGTACCATCACTCATTCATATATCTTTATGTAAATATTCTTTATCCCTTTACACTTGTGTGTATAAGGTAGTAGTTTTGGAATTGTTAGGTTAGATTACTCGTTGGTTATCACTGCATTGTCAGAACTAGAAGCACAAGCATTTCGCTACACTCGCACTAACATCTGCTGTGTATGTGACAAAGAACATTTGATTTGATTTGGTTGAACGTCATTTTGTTGAAATGATGTGGAAACAATGTTGATTCAACCAGTGTGTGTCCAGTGGGTTGTCTCTCATACAGAAATTAAACTTCAACGTGTGGGTCAATCAATGGTGTGGGTGTATCTGGGGTGAATGTGCATCTGTAGACTTCCTTCAGTCAAGTAGATTTCCATTTGGAATGTATTCAGGCATATGGGGGCCTGATAGACCTACTTGACACACATTTGAGTCCTTGCAGGATTTCAGAGAATATGGAAACTCACAGGGTTTCCCTTAATCATGTAAAAGGATTCCGCTTTGGATTTAGAGCATGGCATTTCTTTCATACTACATTTATGGTCACATTCTCCCACTTCTGAGCTTTCATCAGACACCTTTCTTGAAATTCTGAGTGTTAAAGGAATTGGGAGGTTGTGTGTAGGGTAAAGTAGAGTAGATCTGACTGTATTGGCAAATATAGGCCATTATAGGCCACTGAAATGTACATGAAACATCATGTTAACAAATTAGACATTTGTCTCTGTCTGGAGTTCCAGCATGTGAAGTCGTGGGCCACTAATATAAAATAATTACTGTTCTATTAATTACTATCTAGTGATTCAATTTCTATGGGGCCTCCTGTAATTGCATCGCTGTTGCTCCCTGGCCTATCAGCCACAGGCCCGGTGGATTGAGGACATATCTTGACACCACAGGGTCATGGTTAGAGAGTGTAAGCTCTCCGAACAGACACAGAGAGTATGGAAAGATCTGGCCCGGGTCAGTCTGTTAACCAGTCAATACAACTACCGGAGGTATGCAGGAGTTTTTCCTTTCTTGAAAGCCTCCATTACTCAAAAACCTACGCCATCCCTCTGTCTGCCCGGTTACACTGGTGTATGTTTGTTTTAGTACAGCTAAAAATAATGACATTTGCTGCCGGAGGACAGAAATAGGTAACCAAAGTGGGTGGTGAGACTGTAGAGATGGTGTTGGCACTGCTGGGGGGTTCTGGTTGGACAGTAGGGGCACTCAGAGGGTTAATGATTCTCTTCCTTCTTTTGTCTCCTCCATATTCTCCAACAGGAAGTGAGGTGGCAAAGGGACAAAAAACAGCATTCACCCTGGCAAAGCTTCAGGAAAGCGCTTCTCCATAGCAACCGGGGGGCAGTCTGTGCCAGTTCTGTGCCAGTTCTGTCCCTGTGTTTCTTTGAGGCCAGAAGAATGTCAGGGGAGATTTGGAACCTTCCCTTGGGCTTGGTGAATAGCTGTCCGCTGACCTGCCCCCCCCCCCCCTCTCCCCTTCACTACCTCCTTTAAAAGTTGAGAGGCCCAAATAAGCAACTTCAACCATCAGGTTTGTGGATCTTTTTTGTCTCACACTGCACAATCTGGCTGAACATACTTGCTTGTGCTCTTTCAAAGTTAAGATGTGCTTTCAATTTTTTTGAACCTTTATTTAACTAGGCAAGCCAGTTAGGAACAAATTATTATTTTCAATGACGGCCTAGGAACAGTGGGTTAACTGCCTTGTTCAGGGGCAGAACGACAGATTTTTACCATGTCAGCTCGGGGATTCGATCTTGCAACCTTTCGGAGGCCCCATAGAAATTTAATCACTAGATAGTAACCTTTCGGTTGCTAGTCCAACACTCTAACCGCCCAACGCTCTAACCTTCTAACATTCTAACCACTAGGCTACCTGCTCTAACCGTCTAACACTCTAACCACTAGGCTACCTGCTCTAACCGTCTAACACTCTAACCACTAGGCTACCTGCTCTAACCATCTAACACTCTAACCACTAGGCTACCTGCTCTAACCGTCTAACACTCTAACCACTAGGCTACCTGCTCTAACCGTCTAACACTCTAACCACTAGGCTACCTGCTCTAACCGTCTAACATTCTAACCACTAGGCTACCTGCTCTAACCGTCTAACATTCTAACCACTAGGCTACCTGCTCTAACCGTCTAACACTCTAACCACTAGGCTACCTGCTCTAACCGTCTAACATTCTAACCACTAGGCTACCTGCTCTAACCGTCTAACACTCTAACCACTAGGCTACCTGCTCTAACCGTCTAACATTCTAACCAGTAGGCTACCTGCTCTAACCGTCTAACACTCTAACCACTAGGCTACCTGCTCTAACCGTCTAACACTCTAACCACTAGGCTACCTGCCGCCTCTACATTCTAACCACTAGGCTACCTGCTCTAACCGTCTAACACTCTAACCACTAGGCTACCTGCCGCCTCTACATTCTAACCACTAGGCTACCTGCTCTAACCGTCTAACATTCTAACCACTAGGCTACCTGCTCTAACCGTCTAACATTCTAACCACTAGGCTACCTGCTCTAACCATCTAACACTCTAACCACTAGGCTACCTGCCGCCTCTACATTCTAACCACTAGGCTACCTGCTCTAACCGTCTAACATTCTAACCACTAGGCTACTTGCCGCCTCTACATTCTAACCACTAGGCTACCTGCTCTAACCGTCTAACATTCTAACCACTAGGCTACCTGCTCTAACCGTCTAACATTCTAACCACTAGGCTACCTCCTCTAACCGTCTAACACTCTAACCACTAGGCTACCTGCTCTAACCGTCTAACATTCTAACCACTAGGCTACCTGCTCTAACCGTCTAACATTCTAACCACTAGGCTACCTGCTCTAACCGTCTAACATTCTAACCACTAGGCTACCTGCTCTAACCGTCTAACATTCTAACCACTAGGCTACCTGCTCTAACTGTCTAACACTCTAACCACTAGGCTACATGCTCTAACCGTCTAACATTCTAACCACTAGGCTACCTGCTCTAACCGTCTAACATTCTAACCACTAGGCTACCTGCTCTAACCATCTAACATTCTAACCACTAGGCTACCTGCTCTAACCGTCTAACACTCTAACCACTAGGCTACCTGCCGCTTCACTGTAACTTTGTTAAAAGGAATCACTTAATACGATAGATTTATTTTATTTTCCTGGTAAAAATGTACAGTCATTCAAATCTGAACACGACTTAAAAACTAGCTAGCATAAAACATCACAATTTCAAGCAACCCAGGCCACTTCATCACCAACCACATACAGAGCACACTACCGTAACTGATGGATCTACAAATCAGTCAGCCAGTCAGTTAGTCAAGATGGAAACTTGGAAAGTGGTTATGTCTATAATGTACTTTAGAGTTAGGTCAGCGATAAACATTTACAGTGGACAACATCACTCATTCACACCAAACTCACTGACAAGAAATGATGCAGTTTGTCAACCTGCATCATGTTAGAGATTAACAAGGAACCTCGCCCATTAACCACCACACCTCCCTCTCTCTCTCTCTCTGTGTGTGTGTGTGTGTGTGTGTGTGTGTGTGTGTGTGTGTGTGTGTGTGTGTGTGTGTGTGTGTGTGTGTGTGTGTGTGTGTGTGTGTGTGTGTGTGTGTGTGTGTGTGTGTGTGAGAGTGTGTGTGTGAGAGTGTGTGTGTGGGTGTGTGTGTGTGAGTGAGTGAATAACTTAATTTATGCATCTCAAAACCATTCATCTTCTTACCATCAAGGAAGCAGAATCATAGATGACCGTTAGGGGGTTGGTCCTAGGGGGTGGAGGGGTGTGATCCTTAACCTTAGTGGATGAGGGCACACTCTGCCCTCACTCAAGCATGAATGTCCTCTCTTCTGTATAACCTCAGGGAATATATAGAACACGTTTTGTTGCATAAGTATAGGATGAGTGTTGACTGGCCCGTATTTCTGTGTCTGACCCATGTTTCAGGGTCAGGTGTGGGCTGCCATGTACCTGGCAGATGTAAACCCAGGGCAGGTACAGTACACAGAGGGAGGAGGGGAGATGGTGCTTTAGCTTTTGCTGTTAGACAGTTGATACCACAGAGATGGAACCTACGGTAAAGGTTGATCTGATCAAGAAGATCTCATACTGTATGTTCCATAGCCAGCTAAGGTGGGATGTTGTACGGTGCAAATTGTGATTAAATAGTTATGCATATACAGTATATAAACTCAGCAAAAAAGAAACGTCCCTTTTTCAGGACCCTGTCTTTCAAAGATGATTAGTAAAAATCCAAATAACTTCATTGTAAAGGGTTTAAACACTGTTTCCCATGCTTGTTCAATGAACCATAAACAATTAATGAACTTGCACCTGTGGAACGGTCATTAAGACACTAACAGCTATCAGATGGTAGGCAATTAAGGTCAGTTATGAAAACTTAGGACACTAAAGAGACCTTTCTACTCACTCTGAAAAACACCTTGTGCCTATGGGCACAAACCCAACATCGCTGGACCAGACAGGATGGGCAAAAAGTGCTCTTCACTGACGAGTCACGGTTTTGTCTCACCAGGGGTGACGGTCGGATTCACTTTTATCGTCAAAGGAATGAGCGTTACACCGAGGCATGTACTCTGGAGCGGGATCGATTTGGAGGTGGAGGGTCCGTCATGGTCTGGGGCGGTGTGTCACAGCATCATCGGACTGAGCTTGTTGTCATTGCAGGAAATCTCAACACAGTGCATTACAGGGAAGACATCCTCCTCCCTCATGTGGTACCCTTACTGCAGGCTCATCCTGACATGACCCTCTAGCATGACAATGACACCAGCCATTCTGCTCGATTTGTGCGTGATTTCCTGCAAGACAGGAATGTCAGTGTTCTGCCATGGCCAGCGAAGAGCCCGGATCTCAATCCCATTGAGCAAGTCTGGGACCTGTTAGATCGGAGGGTGAGGGCTAGGGCCATTCCCCCCAGAAATGTCCGAGAATTTGCAGGTGCCTTGATGGAAGAGTGGGGTAACATCTCATAGCAAGAACTGGCAAATCTGGTGCAGTCCATGAGGAGGAGATGCACTGCAGTACTTAATGCAGTTGGTGGCCACACCAGATACTGACGGTTGATTTTGGCCCCCCCTTTGTTCAAGGACTCTTTATTAAAAATGTTGTTAGTCACATGCCTGTGGAACTTGTTCCTGTTGTCTCAGTTGTTGAATCTTGTTATGTTCATACAAATATTTACACATGTTAAGTTTGCTGAAAATAAACGCAGTTGACAGTGAGAGGACGTTTCTTTTTTTGCTGAGTTTATGATAGTATGTTTGTGAAGGGGATTGTTTGTCTCTGAGGTCTATAGACAGTAGTCTGTACTTTACCCAGATGCTTAGATCACACTGACAGTGTCATTGCATGTTGGTACACCAGAAGTACATTCATTTCCAATGAAACGCTGGGTTTGCCTTGCAGCGTTGCGTTGCAGAGGCAGTTGCAGTAAGATCGGTGAGGTGCATATGTTGGATTTATCCAATGTATGCAGTCAAACTGTGTGCGTAGACGGCTTGACAGAAACGGTAGCAAAAGCTGATTGTTGAACTTTTGCATACATATCCAGAATATGCTGCGACTATTTTGCGCAATGACGCTGTCGGTGTGTTGGAAGTGAGACAAACACACACAGCTCCCTCTGTCTCAGAATTCGATCAGGAAATGCCCCAGAGATGGGTTTATAATTTCACTTTTAAAATAATGATGCAACATGTCTATTTGACATTCTGGTCAATTCTGATCTTTTCAAAGAGCCAGGAGCAAACTGACTACTAAAAATGTTCAACCACTCCCGGAGGACAATGGGAAATCAATACAAGTGCATGTACTGTAGACAGTTCTACGAAATACAGTATTACTAAAGACCAATGCATTTCAGTCAGAAATCCTTTGTCAGGCAGAAGACAAAGTTAAGATGAAAGTTTAAAGACCCAGGAACAGACGAGACCAAAATATTCAGATATCCACAGACAGCACAGAAAGTAAACATTTCACGGAAATGTCTACACCTGTTGTATTCGGCGCATGTGATTTAATGAAAAACAACAAACAGTTGAAACAAAGTAATTATTCTCACTTCACTGAAGATCTGGGATGGGCACCAACACAATCCTGGTCCTGGTCTATATACCGCCCTAGGTGAGACAAAAACAATGCTTCCCTCCTCCTATTCCTGCAAAGTAGAATAGTAGCCTAGGCTATACAGTGTCGGCTGCAATCCATTTTTATGAATGCCTATCCATGTGGTTTGTAAAACAGGCAGTTGCATTGGCTTTAGACTTAAGACTAATCATGTTGGCTATTCAAACTCTGAATATCAGCTGCCTACCATAGGCAGTGTGTCCTAAAGTAAATTGAAATATGTTTGGCAAAATTATATAATTTCTCCTGTCTTTACAGAAAAAAATGAAATCATTAAAATACTTCCCCAGAGAGCATGACTTAGCCCCAGAGGATCATTAAAATACTTTCCCAGGGAGCATGACTTAACCCCAGAGGATCATTAAAATACTTCCCCAGGGAGCATGACTTAACCCCAGAGGATCATTAAAATACTTCACCAGGGAGCATGACTTAACCCCAGAGGATCATTAAAATACTTCACCAGGGAGCATGACTTAACCCCAGAGGATCATTAAAATACTTCACCAGGGAGCATGACTTAACCCCAGAGGATCATTTAAATACTCCCCCAGAGAGCATGACTTAGCCCCAGAGGATCATTAAAATACTTCCCCAGAGAGCATGACTTAGCCCCAGAGGATCATTAAAATACTTCCCCAGGGAGCATGACTTAACCCCAGAGGATCATTAAAATACTTCACCAGGGAGCATGACTTAACCCCAGAGGATCATTAAAATACTTCCCCAGGGAGCATGACTTAACCCCAGAGGATCATTAAAATACTTCACCAGGGAGCATGACTTAACCCCAGAGGATCATTAAAATACTTCACCAGGGAGCATGACTTAACCCCAGAGGATCATTAAAATACTCCCCCAGGGAGCATGACTTAGTCCCAGAGGATCATTAAAATACTTCCTCAGGGAGTATGACTTGACCCCAGAGGATCATTAAAATACTTCCCCAGGGAGCATAACTTAGCCCCAGAGGATCATTAAAATACTTCCCCAGAGAGCATGACTTAGCCCCAGAGGATCATTAAAATACTTCCCCAGAGAGCATGACTTAGCCCCAGAGGATCATTAGCTTCTTTTAAAAAATTAATGTATTTCTGTAAATGAATGTATTAATCATAGTAATTTACCATTCTCATTCTCAGAGTGGAAACGTTGTTTGCAGAGCTCACAACCTGCTACACTTGTGAGAAACGCGTTTTGGTTTATTTCATAGCATTATTTAGGCCCTATGGGTTTTGTGTCTGGTTTGATTCTCTGTCCTGTTAATGTCAACAGTGTGCATGCCTGAGCAAGCATAAAGTAGGATACCTGGGCTGCTGTGCGCAAATGTTAGAAAGAGCCCATTTGGGGTTGTCTGATATCTGACCACCACTAATAATAAGCTGAGCTTGTCAGTCATTGTTTTCTTCACCTCACACAGTAAGTCAACAAATTCCTCTTTTTTTTTTTACATCCACTGTGAATGATAAGCTAATAGTTCCTCACAGTATTTGAAAAATCTTTCCAACACATTCCCCCTCAATAATCACCAAGCCTCAGTGTGAAAGAGCAAAATGTCATGTACCCAGTTAAAACATCATAAAATGCCTGAACACTTTTCCCTTGTGTAAAAACAGCTCTGTCCTGAGCTCACTGGTGTGGAAACTCTGAGGGTCCAGAATAGTTGATACAATGTTGCAAGTTCGCTAGCCAGTTGATTGATTTGATACAATGTTGTACTTCACTAGCTCAAGTCAAGACCAATAGAAAGGGAGGCAGACAGGCGGAGTAGACAGATGAATGTGATTGAAAGAACCTGAATTTTCATCAGGATATTTTCTACTGTTTTTATTTGTCCGTTTTATGTATTTTTACTTAGTTGACAATGGAAGTTTTCGGCCTAATGCTGATTTGGCCAATAGGCTATCTCTGAGTCCCGTGCGCTCATTTCCAATAGCTCGTGGTTTAGACCTATCAATGTTTCCATAAGGCAGAGGCTGGTGCTCTCGCATTAGTTGAATTTGAACTTTTAGATTTTTTATCATTTTCATTCAGATTTGTTTTATTAACCACGTAACAACGATTTTGAGAAAGAAAAACCTTATATTTGAAATGAAACTTCCACGAAAATGCTAATATTAAAATCATAACTGTCACACAGATGGTAGAAATGGTAGAATAAATTCTTAGCTTCCCCAAACATGGAACTCACATGTCACGCCACCTACTGTATGTCAGCTATTGGCCTACCCAAGTTTATCAGGCATCACTTTGTCTTGGAAAATGCGGTTTGTATTTTCTTCTTCGCCATGATCAGCTAAGAAATGGATGATTAAGCCTAATTATCATGACAGTTTAGCCCAATGAGTGAAACTCCGGGACAGCAGTCACGAGTAGCCTAATTTCATTCCATAGGCTATTGTCCTGCTTTTAGGATATGGTGTGTTTGTTAACATGTTAATTCATATTCACAACGATGCAAATGTGTATTTGCTATGGCGCCATTTAGGCTATTTGATTGGAAACACACATGATGTAAAGAAGTGTCTGTCTCATGTCATAAATTCGGTTGCCCTGTGGGCTACTGTCGGCTTTTTCCACTCCTCAGTTGTCCAGTGTTGGTGATTGTGTGCCCACTGGAGCCGCTTCATGTTTCTAGCTGATAGGAGTGGAACCCGGTGTGGTCGTCTGCCGCAATAGTCCATCCGTGACAAGGATCTATGAGTTGTGCGTTCTGAAATGCCGTTCTGCACACCACTGTTGTACTGCGCCGTTATTTGTCTGTTAGCTTGCACAATTCTTGCCATTCACCTTCGACCTCTCTCATCAATGAGCTGTTTTCACTCACAGGATTCCCACTGACTGGATGCATTTTGGTTGTTGCACCATTCTGGGGAAACCTGAGACTGTTGTGCGTGAAAAGCCCAGGAGGGCAGCGGTTTCTGAGATAGTCGCTTAGGTCTCCCGTTTCGCCCATTCTAACGTTCAATCGAACAGTAACTGAATGCTTCGATGCCTGTCTGTTTGATTTACAGTATATAGCAAGCCACGGCCACTTCACTCACTGTCTGTAGGAACGATCCATTTTCGTGAACGGGGTGGTACCTAATAAACTGTCCAGTCAGTGTATGTTAGATGACTTTGATGGAGTGTTGGTTGAGCGCAGCAATGCTCTAGGTTGCGGTCTACTCCTGCCTAGTGGGCGGGCCGGCCCTGGGCACCATTGTTAGTAACGTTACATTGAATTCCTCATGGCAGGATGGCTGTGATGTTCTGACCATATTGTTACTTCCTGCCTTGGTCACATGCTCTTAACCAATCATATTCTGACACAGACGAGCTGAAGGTGAAGCCATGACTTCCTTCCTTCCCCACTTTTCTCCCCATATCCTCAGTAGCCACATTGTCTTTCGACAGGTGGCATCACTCCTATGAGATACTAGTCCTTTGACTGAGAATTTTACAATCTGACATAAGACAATGTCATAGCCATTTAGGGGCCTAGGGCTGACAGAATATGACTGTGATCAATTGAAAGGATACAGCAGTTATGGATCCTACCCATATCATGGCCTGTTGGCAGCAGTCACGAATGAACAGTTAAACATGCGACTAGTCTGAACTGAAGCTGTCCCACTGTCCATCATAATGTCTCCTTCTCTCTCTCTGCTGCAGGGCAGCGCCATAGAGGCAGGCAATTTACCCCGAGTTAATAATGTGGAAAAAGCACAGGGGAGAATACAGTGGTCACAGAAAACAGTCAAGCCTGGGACACGTAAACTCTCTCCTCTGAAAGCAAACAATCCATTAGGCAGTGGTGACTCAGTGTGCGTGTGTAGGGGCAAAGAGGGGTCAGGGGGTGAATTTTAACCAAAAATGGACACCAGCAGCCATCACAAACAGGAAGTCTAAGTTACAGCAGTAGAATTAAAAGGACAGAGGTTTCCATTCACAACAAATCTCCTCTGTGGTGGATGAACAGGAGGAATACTATTTTGAGGAATGTTAATGTTGGTTTCTCAAATGATTGCCTCGCCTGGTTCACCAACTACTTCTCTGATAGAGTTCAGTGTGTCAAATCGGAGGGTCTGCTGTCCGGACCTCTGGCAGTCTCTATGGGGGTGCCACAGGGTTCAATTCTTGGACCGACTCTCTTCTCTGTATACATCAATGAGGTCGCTCTTGCTGCTGGTGAGTCTCTGATCCACCTCTACGCAGACGACACCATTCTGTATACTTCTGGCCCTTCTTTGGACACTGTGTTAACAACCCTCCAGGCAAGCTTCAATGCCATACAACTCTCCTTCCGTGGCCTCCAATTGCTCTTAAATACAAGTAAAACTAAATGCATGCTCTTCAACCGATCGCTACCTGCACCTGCCCGCCTGTCCAACATCACTACTCTGGACGGCTCTGACTTAGAATACGTAGACAACTACAAATACTTAGGTGTATGGTTAGACTGTAAACTCTCCTTCCAGACCCATATCAAACATCTCCAATCCAAAGTTAAATCTAGAATTGGCTTCCTATTTCGCAACAAAGCATCCTTCACTCATGCTGCTAAACATACCCTTGTAAAACTGACCATCCTACCAATCCTCAACTTCGGCGATGTCATTTACAAAATAGCCTCCAATACTCTACTCAACAAAATGGATGCAGTCTATCACAGTGCCATCCGTTTTGTCACCAAAGCCCCATATACTACCCACCATTGTGACCTGTATGCTCTCGTTGGCTGGCCCTCGCTTCATACTCGTCGCCAAACACACTGGCTCCATGTCATCTACAAGACCCTGCTAGGTAAAGTCCCCCCTTATCTCAGCTCGCTGGTCACCATAGCATCTCCCACCTGTAGCACACGCTCCAGCAGGTATATCTCTCTAGTCACCCCCAAAACCAATTATTTCTTTGGCTGCCTCTCCTTCCAGTTCTCTGCTGCCAATGACTGGAGCGAACTACAAAAATCTCTGAAACTGGAAACACTTATCTCCCTCACTAGCTTTAAGCACCAACTGTCAGAGCAGCTCACAGATTACTGCACCTGTACATAGCCTACCTGGTTACTCATACCTGGTTAAATAAAACATTTAATTGATGCTTATAACATGTTTATTTCAACTGTTCACAATACATTCTAAAACTCAATTTCACTCCAACATTCTACAATGGTTCATTCCAACATTCTAGAACTTTTGAATCGATGGTGTGTCAAACAGGGCTTGTAAATCAGTGGCTTAAAAATGTAAGAGTAATGCTTATGTTTCACCTATTTTTCCCAGGTTAGCATTTTTCATCAAGAATCTTGTTCAGGAGGCAGCTCTGCAGAAAGTTTACTAGCTGGCACAGCCACAAAGTCAGAGAATCTGATTTTTAACCTAACCATAACCTTAACCCTAGCCTTAAATTAAGAAAAAAAAGCACATTTTAGTTTTTTTGAATTTTTACAATATAGCCAATTTGATGTTCCAGCTGGCCTATCTAGCGGGAATTGCTCAGTTCTGCCTCCAGGACAAGACTCATCCCAGTAAATGTCAACCTGCCTATTTTTCTCACCTTGGTATTTTCTAAAGACAAGTGTTTCAGGGCGCAGTTATAAATTCACTGGGTCATTGAGTTTGAGGGAGAAGGTACAAAACTGAGCGTGTGTTTGCATAGTTAGTGTGAACTTGGATCATTTGTTTTATCATGCTTTGACCTATTGCCAGGGGCCCCAGGCAAAGGCCAGCCTGAGCCCATACCCCCCCCCCTTAATGTGCCATGAACACAATCATGAGGTTTTCATCTGATTGTCAAACAAATCACTTCAAAAAAAGGCTACCTTCTCACATTCATCCACAATAATTCCAGTATCCAAAAATCAGAGTGAGCAAAACAGCACCCCCTGTCTTACTATGTGTAGCCCATGTATTGGATGCTGTCTGGCCAAATGACATGCCATACTCTTTATGACCTGACAGCATCAGATACGTGGGCTGCACTTACGGGCTGCACTTACAGAACATGTTCTATCAGCAGCAGCTGTCTTTTTACTAAAGAAATGCATTAACTTAGGTCATTCTTCTGTTAAAATGAAAATGACCTTTTAATTTTCTTGGCCCGGCTCTGAAAACACCTCATTGTTGCATGTTAATTTCAATGAAAGTCCCATTTGCAATCATATCATGTGAAACAATGCACGAGAACTCTGTCGGGGGGGGGGGGGGGGGGGGGGTGCAGCAGTTGGTGGGCCTTGAGACGGAGCATGGCAGGGCCTCAAGCGGAGAAAAAAAAAACATTACTAGTATAGTTTCACGAGACCCCTTGATGATGTGAGGCCTGAGGCAATTGCCTCTTCTGCCTAATGGTAAATCCGCCACTGCCTATTGATACTGTCAAACCAAAACGACTGTTGAACAAAATGATACGTACACCATAAATGGTGGCTATGTACAGTGCCTTGCGAAAATATTCGGCCCCCTTGAACTTTGCGACCTTTTGCCACATTTCAGGCTTCAAACATAAAGATATAAAACTGTATTTTTTTGTGAAGAATCAACAACAAGTGGGACACAATCATGAAGTGGAACGACATTTATTGGATATTTCAAACTTTTTTAACAAATCAAAAACTGAAAAATTGGGCGTGCAAAATTATTCAGCCCCCTTAAGTTAATACTTTGTAGCGCCACCTTTTGCTGCGATTACAGCTGTAAGTCGCTTGGGGTATGTCTCTATCAGTTTTGCACATCGAGAGACTTAAATTTTTTCCCATTCCTCCTTGCAAAACAGCTCGAGCTCAGTGAGGTTGGATGGAGAGCATTTGTGAACAGCAGTTTTCAGTTCTTTCCACAGATTCTCGATTGGATTCAGGTCTGGACTTTGACTTGGCCATTCTAACACCTGGATATGTTTATTTTTGAACCATTCCATTGTAGATTTTGCTTTATGTTTTGGATCATTGTCTTGTTGGAAGACAAATCTCCATCCCAGTCTCAGGTCTTTTGCAGACTCCATCAGGTTTTCTTCCAGAATGGTCCTGTATTTGGCTCCATCCATCTTCCCATCAATTTTAACCATCTTCCCTGTCCCTGCTGAAGAAAAGCAGGCCCAAACCATGATGCTGCCACCACCATGTTTGACAGTGGGGATGGTGTGTTCAGGGTGATGAGCTGTGTTGCTTTTACGCCAAACATAACGTTTTGCATTGTTGCCAAAAAGTTCAATTTTGGTTTCATCTGACCAGAGCACCTTCTTCCACATGTTTGGTGTGTCTCCCAGGTGGCTTGTAGCAAACTTTAAACAACACTTTTTATGGATATCTTTAAGAAATGGCTTTCTTCTTGCCATTCTTCCATAAAGGCCAGATTTGTGCAATATACGACTGATTGTTGTCCTATGGACAGAGTCTCCCACCTCAGCTGTAGATCTCTGCAGTTCATCCAGAGTGATCATGGGCCTCTTGGCTGCATCTCTGATCAGTCTTCTCCTTGTATGAGCTGAAAGTTTAGAGGGACGGCCAGGTCTTGGTAGATTTGCAGTTGTCTGATACTCCTTCCATTTCAATATTATCGCTTGCACAGTGCTCCTTGGGATGTTTAAAGCTTGGGAAATCTTTTTGTATCCAAATCCGGCTTTAAACTTCTTCACAACAGTATCTCGGACCTGCCTGGTGTGTTCCTTGTTCTTCATGATGCTCTCTGCGCTTTTAACGGACCTCTGAGACTATCGCAGTGCAGGTGCATTTATACGGAGACTTGATTACACACAGGTGGATTGTATTTATCATCATTAGTCATTTAGGTCAACATTGGATCATTCAGAGATCCTCACTGAACTTCTGGAGAGAGTTTGCTGCACTGAAAGTAAAGGGGCTGAATAATTTTGCACGCCCAATTTTTCAGTTTTTGATTTGTTAAAAAAGTTTGAAATATCCAATAAATGTCGTTCCACTTCATTATTGTGTCCCACTTGTTGTTGATTCTTCACAAAAAAATACAGTTTTATATCTGTGGCAAAAGGTTGCAAAGTTCAAGGGGGCCGAATACTTTCGCAAGGCACTGTATATGGTGCCAACACTGTGAGGATTGTAAGCCTGTTTAGAATGTTTTAAATCTCCCACAATTTATAGTTTATATGTTGTTTAATTGCCATCTAGTGGTGAATCGTGAGATTGCAAGGCCATTTTCAACACCAACCAGATGCAGAGAATTGATAACAATTAAACAAAAATGATATAGATATAAGCACACTAGATACAGGTAGGAACTGGATGCACTCTATGGATTGTTTTTTAAACTTCTGTTGTTTTATTTTCTAAACAAGTTAGAAGAATATCTCATTGAACCCATACTGACTGTATGTATGTATCCATCTACTAGTTTGTGCTTATTAAATCACATCCTGAGAATGAAGCTATTCATGAATGATATTTCACATCAATCAATTGCCAATACACAGTGCACTAATGACAAACCCTAACATATGAACCAACGATTATTATTGCAGCTATGAGTATGACATATTTTCTAATATTGGGATGTTAAAGAGCTCTTTCTCCCAAACAAAACTTAAATAAGATTGAATAACACAACTGAATATACACCATTTGATATATACACTATATACTCATTGACTAATATATGAACGTATGATATCACACCAATAGAATTCATATTGCCATAGCCAATACAAAGGCTACACTATCAAATGTGTGGAACAGTCAACTTTGGATAATTGCACTCTGTTTCCGTACAGTGTAGTTTTTCAGATACATGATTTGGATCGGCTCAGGATATCTGCATGCTCCAGTTAAGTGGAGCTGGAAACAGTGCTTGTATTCATGCCAGTCCAAGCAACTGCATACTGTACGTCAGGAGTTGACTGTACTTTAGGCCCTAGAAATGGGTGGACACTGACATGAGGTCATTTGGATCTACAGTATGAACAGCAAACTGTTGACAAACTGCACACATTTCCTATACAACATATATATACAGAACTCTAAGTAACAAAACAAACTGTTTTACCTTACTTTAGCCTTTACTTACTGTTAAGATATCATCTATATTTCCTGTCGAAAACATTTAATGCAAGGCAATCAGTAAGTCTACAACAATATATGTAAAAGTTAAAAAATATTGAAGACCTTTCTAAGCTTTCTAAGATAATTCTAAAGCAGGATTCTCCAACCCTGTTCCTGGAGAGCTACCGTCCTGTAGGTTCACACCAACCTTGTTCATGGAGAGCTACTGTCCTGTAGGTTCACACCAACCCTGTTCCTGGAGAGCTACCGTCCTCAGAAGAGGAAGTGGGAGAGACTGGAGATCTCCAGGAACAGGGTTGGTGTGAACCTACAGGACGGTAGATCTCCAGGAACAGGGTTGGTGTGAACCTACAGGACGGTAGCTCTCCAGGAACAGGGTTGGAGAGCCTTGCCCTAAAGGGATATCACACACACAGTGCAGAGGAATCTTCTCATTACTAAAACTCGTATATATAACTTATTTACAGAGAAAGCCAGCTCCTCGTCTGTGTAGAGTATATTTGGATGCTGTGAGTCAGTATGATTATTATTGGGATCAATTCTGTGTGTGGGATCTAATCTATGTTTGTTTGAGTGTGTATAGACAACCCAGCAGAGAGCAATGTTCTGTGTTTGTGGCATGACTTCCCCTTCCTTACTATTCCGCTGTAGATCTTTGGAAAATATTGCACTTGTCCAAGACCAACAGCCATTCTGAAAGCACTGGAGCCACTAGTCTTGAATAGAATGTTCCAGGAATCTTCTTGCTGTCATCCTGCTGTCAATCATCATGTAAGGGGCATGTCCTTGAGCCTACAGACACTCCTCCTCTTTTACGTACAGGATCTCATGGGCTGAACTAGGGACCTTATAGACAGACAGAGACAGACAGTCAAAAAAACAAGTGTGTGTAACGGTGACTAACCCCATTCCGTACAAATCTGCGGAGGAAAGTTGAAAAAACGGACCCCTCTGACGCTGTACGTTAAATTGTGACGTGTCATGACGTGAAGCACAGCGCGCACAATGCAACTCATTCTGTGTCGTACAGCCTCTCTCCACCAGGGGTAGCACTTCTCTCAGATTAAAAACAAGAAAAGGGACAGGGACAAGGTAAGGGCGGATATCTAGTCATTTTTTGCTTCATCACTTGCAAGCCATCATGACTCTCACTGTTTACTTCTGAAGATAACTTTAGCGGCGCTCTAAAAACCAGATTCAAATTGGACACAAACCTTCCAATAGGTCTGTAATGACACGTTATATAAACTCTTTATAGGGCTTTATTTACATTCTAGAGGTGATAAGTTGGACAGATCGGGTGAAATACACATCTGTCCTTTTCACTATCACGGAGGAGGTTTCGCTTCCCCACCCGCCATTTTTTAAAAGACCCCACGGAGCTCATTGCCATATGGGATCATGCAGAGATGGGCATCATGAAGGTCTCGTCATTGATTTTGTTGGAAAGGGGAGAAATTTAGCTTTACAATGGTATTGATATTACAGTTGAGCTGGAAGTATTACATTTTTGGGGTGCTAAAATAAGGTCAATTGTACAGACCAGCGCGATGTACAGAAGTGAGTTAGTTAATGTTATGTGTGTGACAACATGCAGAGCAATATTCCAGCACCTGGTTAACTCCTCCAACCACCAGCAGGCGGTCCCTGATGACGATGGAGGAGGCGGAGCATCGTGGCATTGCCATAGGAACCAGTCTCTCCCACTTCCTCTTCTGAGGGTGGAAGGCTTCCACCGTGTCGAGAACTGAGGGTTGGTGACCTGGGGACCACACCCGGCCATCACACGTTGTCAAGACCAACTAGGTGTCAACAAAAACACACATATACAGGCACATATACACGCACATTCACACTCCCTCCCTCACCAAGTCCTCCTGCTACAACCATCCTGCCCCTGAGGAAAGCTGAGGCGAAGTCAGCCCTCTTAGTCTTCATGGCCACCGTGTCCTCTGACTTCAGCCATGACCCTGGGGGGACAGGAGAGGATGATGTTAACACTTTTTAGTGGAGGCATTGAAGTGTTGTAAAATCCACTTTGACCACTGCATAAAACATGTTTCTTTGTTCTGCCAATTCTGCAAGCTACAATTTGGTGTTCTTGAATGCTGGTGGCATCACAACTCAGTAATACTGTGCGCACCATGAATACAAATGTCCTCGCACTCACACCTGGGCACAATGCACGCACACACACCAAACTATCAGGTCAGGGCCCAAGATATTGGAAATAAGAAGAAAGAGACAATTTCACGATGAAACCAACAAGTCGGTACATTTCAATCGCTTCAAAGGAGAAAAACAAGATTATTCCCTCCTGCAGTCTGGCAGGAGGTGACCTCTGGAGTAAAATTGCATATTATTTACACTTCTACTTAGGCAAACACTTGTGTGGCTAAAGACGGTGAAACTATTTCAGGGAAACAGCAAATAGGGAGGATACACAGTGCGTTATTCAAGTCCTCTTTTTAAGCTTTTATGTTGTGCCTCATCTGTCTGTAGGACGTTAAGTATTTCTGGCATCACAATCAGCTCCACAGCTCCACAGAGAGAGTCAGAGGGGGAGAGAGAGAAACTGAACCAGCAGATAAAAGCACTGTGTTAATAAACTGTTTTGATGCCAGCCCAGACTTGAACTTGAAAGGGAATAAGGCAGAGCACAGCTGGCGACAGGCACACTCCTCTGCCAAGGCCTCTGTTGTTGATGTGGTGGCTGGCTGGCACTCTCAGGGGCTTCCTCTAAATAACTTGTTTTAAACATATCACATTCAGCAGTAAGGAAGTTCCCTTCAGATTCAGAGTGAGGGGAACACACTAACACACTAGCAGGAAGACAGATCAGAGAGTTTAGTTGCTCTACTACAGATAGCTAAACTAGCAGGGACTGGATATATTATAGTAAGTGGTGCAGTTAATGTACAGCAACAGTCAAACGTTTGGACACACCTACTTATTCAAGGGTTTTTCTTTATTTGTTACTATTTCCTACATTGTAGAATAATAGTGAAGACCTCAAAACTATGAAATAACACATATGGAATCATGTAGTAACCAAAAAAGTATTAAACAAGATTCTTGAAGGACGCCAGCCTTTGCCTTGATGACAACTTTGCACACTCATTCTCTCAACCAGCTTCATGAGGAAGTCACCTAGAATGCATTTCAATAACAGGTTTTTCTTGTTAAAAGTTAAATAGTGGAATTTCTTCCCTTCTTAATGCTTTTGAGCCAATCAGTTGTGTTGTGACAAGGTAGGGTTGGTACACAGAACATAGCCCTATTTGGTAAAACACCAAGTCCATATTATGGCAAGAACAGCTCAAATAAGCAAAGAGAAACGACAGTCCATCATTACTTTAAGACACGAAGGTCCGTCAATCTGGAAAATGCCATGAACTTTGAAAGTTTCTTCAAGTGCAGTCGCAAAAACCATCAAGAGCTATGATGAAACTGGCTCTCATGAGGACCGCCACAGGAAAGGAAGACCCAGAGCTACCTCTGCTGCAAAGGATAAGTTCATTAGAGTTAACTGCATTTCAGATTGCAGCCCAAATAAATGCTTCACAGAGTTCAAGTAACAGACACACCTCAACATCAACTGTTCAGAGGTGACTACATGAATCAGGCCTTCATGGTCGAATTGCTGTAAAGAAACCACTACTAAAGGACACCAATAATAATAAGAGACTTGTTTGGGCCAAGAAACACGAGCAATGGACATTAGACCAGTGGAAATCTGTCCTTTGGTCTGATCCGTCCAAATTGGAGATTTTTGGTTACAACCGCCATGTCTTTGTGAGATGCAGAGTAGGTGAACAGATGATCTCTGCATGTGTGGTTCCCACCTTGAAGCATTTAGGAGGAGGTGTGATGGTGTGGAGGTACTTTGCTGGTGACACTGTCTGTGATTTATTTCGAATTCAAGGCACACTTAACCAGCATGGCCACCACAGCATTCTGGAACAACCTCAACCCAATTGAAATGTTTGGGATGAGATGGACCGCAGGGTGAAGGAAAATCAGCCAAAAGGTGCTCAGTATATGTGGGAAAAGCATTCCAGGTGAAGCTGGTTGAGAGAATGCCAAGAGTGTGAAAAGCTGTCATCAAGGCAAAGTGTGGCTACTTTGAAAAATCTCAAATGTAAAATATATTTAGAATTGGTTTTTTTGCCCCCTTTGTTACCCCGCCTTGGCTCATTACTGTGATTCATTGCTGATTCCTGTCTGTAGCTCACTAGTCCCTATGAGGTGTCTAGTGATACAGGTTATTGGCTCTGTAGGCATTTAGTTGTTGGTAGGGGAGTCGCGGGAACGAGGAGGGTTGGACACGACCATGCTATTATCCCACACACAGTCTCTGGGGTTCATATGAGCCCCCAAATGAGCTGTCTGTTAAAATAGAAAGGGTCACTGTTTCAGAGCTGTCTGTCCCTTTCTCAGCTAGGTTACAAGGCGCTTTGTCGCCAATACCTATGACTGGTCGGTAGGGTAACCTCCATGATAATGTTTTTTTCTGGGTCTATTTTTAATGCATGCGGTCCAGCGCTGGGTGCCATCCGGTTACCGGAACGCATCTTACCGCCTAAACCAATGAGGGTATGTTACTGGTCACCGGACCCAGAGTGGGACGATCGGTAGTTTTCACCATTGTTAAAAGTGCTTCCTCCTGTATGTGAGTTAGAAGAAAAGTCTTCCTTCTCCAAGTTCAGTCACACGGTCGTCAAGAGTGGTGCAAATGGAAGAAGAACCAATCTCTCCCAGTCACTTCAGATGACACTACACAAGATTCTCACTGTCTGCTCCAACCAATGGCTGGCATGCACAGTGTCGCCCTGGATCATGTGAACAGTGATGTCAGGGTACAGGCTACAATTGGTTGCCCCCACACTTCTGCAGCGTCGTCATGTCGACTGTTCCCGAGGCCTCAGTGCCCGTTTTGAGGGAGGAAATATCCTCCATCTCCAGAAGCAGGCAATCTGAGTGGTTCCTGTGTCGAAGATCTGGGACTGCTGGTACAGCCGGTACTCCTGGTTACGAAAAGGGGACTTTGTGTCTCATTCTAGAGAATGTGCCCTCAACAAGCATCTCCAGAATCTACAAACAGAATGTTCACGAGCCGCCGGCTATTACAGCGATTGACTGGTGGGAGCTACTGTCCCGTATTCAGTCTCTAGGCTTCATAAGAAACTAGAAAAAGAGCTGTCTGACTCTGCGCATTCTGTTTCTGGGTCTCGAGCTAAACTCACGGACGGTGTCCGGGTTCCGGCTCTGCTTAGACAAATTTTGTCTGGGTCACAGGGCGTTTTCACCAGTGCCTATGCCTGCTGGGGATGATGGCTTCTGTGATGGAAGTTGTTCCCATGAGGCTTTTGTTGATAAGGCCCGTCCAGCGCTGAGTGCTATCCACTCACCTGGCCGCATCTCACAGCCTAAGCCGGTCGCTTCAGGTGTCCCTGTCAGGGTGTGGTGCGCTGTACGAAGACAACTCAATTAGGGGGGTATGGTCACTGGTGCAGAGTGCACCGCATGTCAGTTATCCGGAGTATCTGGCGCCGGCAAGAACCAGTAATATGTCAGTGGTGGCGTGCATCAACAGAAGGAGAGAGACTCCTAAACTCTCCCTCTGGGGAGCGGTGCAAACATACGGTGTCCTCAACTCAGGTGCAGACCTTTTATCCAGGTGGGACCCTCTCTCTCAGTAGTGGAGGCTCTCCCAGGTATGGAACATTTTTGTCACGGCCAACGTAGATCTTTACATATTGAAATAAAACCTGTAGTGTCGTCTGTTTTTCATTGATGAGGGCACGAGTGCCCCGTTGGGAGCCGACGCTCTGGCACACCAGTGGCCCCAGACCCTCCTTTATTTGTTTCCTTAGTGGGTCCCCCGGAAGGGTTTACCATTGATTGTTGTGGCTCTCCATTGGCCCAGGCAGCCTTGGTTCACGGAGACATTCGCCTTTTAGGTGGGGACCCGTGGAAACTCCTGTTGCGCAGGGACCTGTTGTCCCTGTTTGTCAAGCGAGGCTAGAGATTTGGTTCCTATGGGCCTAATCTGATGGCTCGAGGTTTACCTCTGAATGTTATTCCTACCGTTCAGTCTGCAAGGGCGCCCTCCACGAGAGGGCTGTATGCGTATCAGTGACAAGCGTTTGAGCTCTGGTGCCAAGATAAAGGACTTTTCACTGCTCTGTGAGGGGCATACTTATGTTCTTACAGGGGCTTTACAAGCATTCTCCACTTTAAAAGTGTACATGTGCGCTGTATCGGCGTGTCATGTGGGAATTGATGGAACCTCACTGGGGGCTCACCCCCTGGTGGTGCGGTTCCTGTAAGGTGTACGTCGTCTCGGTTTTGTGTGTAGATTGATGAGGGGGAAAATCAAATGAATCCATTTTAAAATAAGGCTGTAACGTAACAAAATGTGGAAAAAGTCTAGGGGTCTGAAGAGCAACAGAGGTTACATGCCCTGTGTTCGGTGCGAGCTTTACGCAGGTACATTGAACAGACCCAGGATATCCGGTTATGTGATCAAGGTTTTGTCTGTTTTGCTAATCCAGCTCGCAGCAGGGCGCTCTCTAAACAGCGCCTCTCCCACTGGATTATGGATATCTTTTGTGAGGTTTTATCTCCTGGATGTCACTTCTCCCAGTGTAGCTGTTCTTACGGCTGCAACAGGGGAAAGTCACTAGGCAGCGCGCCATGTGCTCAACACCCAGACTGATGCATCTGGGTGGTCAGTTCTGGGTGGTCAGTTCAGTTCGGCCATGTGCTCAACACCCAGACTGATGCATCTGGGTGGTCAGTTCAGTTCGGCCATGTGCTCAACAACCAGACTGATGCATCTGGCGGGGTCAGTTCTGGGTGGTCAGTTCAGTTCGGCCATGTGCTCAACAACCAGACTGATGCATCTGGCGGGGTCAGTTCTGGGTGGTCAGTTCAGTTCGGCCATGTGCCGTTTAATTTCATTTCCTTTGGGGTCAGCTTGGTACGTGATTATATTTCCCCATAGTACAGCGTTTCCCAAACTTAGACCTGGGCACCCCAGGGGATGCTGATTGTTTTTGCTATTTTGCACACTGGTTTTCAGTCAACATTCTCTAAGGACATTAAAGAATGGATAAGTATAGCCATGATTGCGATACAGGGTATAATATCCCAGATTCCCTGTGTGTGAGTTGTAGACTCTGTGGGGAAAGAAAGATAATAAAGCAATCTGTTTCTGAATCCTGTAATTGAAACATCTCCCTCCTCGCTATAGCTGGTCTCCCATCTCATCTCCACTTAGATTAGATTGGGAGGGGGTGTGAATGGGTCTTATTGTTTACCGTGTGTGTGTGTGTGTGTGTGTGTGTGTGTGTGTGTGTGTGTGTGTGTGTGTGTGTCTGTGTGTGTATGTGTGTGCCTGAGGAGGGTAGAGTAAATGAATGTATAATATATCTGGAGTAAAACACAGACAGACAGACAGACAGACAGACAGACAGACAGACAGACAGACAGACAGACAGACAGACAGACAGACAGACAGACAGACAGACAGACAGACAGACAGACAGACAGACAGACAGACAGACAGACAGACAGACAGACAGACAGACAGGCAGACAGGCAGGCAGACAGACAGACAGACACACTGACATTCTCACTGAGGTGTTAGATTAGTATTCAGACTCCTACTGCTCCTTTCATTTGGCTTTGTTTGGGAAAAATACAAAAATACTAATGCGTGAGAAAATACCCTACTGTCTGAAATTACTTATCGATTTTTTCTCCCTGGTCTCTTCTCAATTTGATATTTTGTTATTCAGAGATTTCTTTCTGTGAGACGAAAAATAAGTAATTTTTTCCAGGAATATGAGATGTGTGTGTGCAGCATGCAGCCAGCGGGGACAAGCTTCTTACATTTAGAGAATTCATTTTCTTTGGGGAGAAATTCAATAGGATGACTGTCTGACAGGCACCTTTAAAATTAATAGGAGACACTATCACTATCACTATCACTCACACACACACACACACACACACACACACACACACACACACACACACACACACACACACACACACACACACACACACACACACACACACACACACACACACACACACACACACACACACACACACACACACACACACACACACACCAAACCCCCAAGCTGACAAGGTACAAATCTGTCGTTCTGCCCCTGAACAGGCAGTTAACCCACTGCTCCTAGGCTGCCATTGAAAATAAGAATTTGTTCTTAACTGACTTGCCTAGTTAAATAAAGGTAAAAAAATAAAAAAATAAACACACACACTGTTTGTGTATGTCTTTGTACGTGTGTTCTAAATTCTACATGTAGAGAGTGGTCTTTCTCCTAACTCTCTCTCAGATTTGCAGTGTGGCTTTTACAATAGAATAGGACTTTATTGTCTTCCTGGAGAAGGGAATCAGTGCACTTACATGTATGTTTGTGTGTGTGTGTTCTTGGTGGTCTATACCCTGGTTAGTATCAAAGATGTTGACGTTCTTGGTGAATTTGGAGCTCTGGTGGCCTCCTCCCTTCCTCAGCCCCCCCAGCAGACACAGCCTCCCCGAACTGTCCCAGAACATGCCCCCGTACGAACGTTTACACGGCATGTTGGGTAGTGTAGTCCAGGAGCGTGTCTCTGAGTCGTATACCTCGAAGACCTTCAACGTGCGTTTACACTGACGCCCACCTAGGGAGAACACACACACTTAGTATACTCTGCGGGCGCTGATGATGTGGACCTCAATTAAGGCAGTCCACCGCAACTCACTGATTCAGAGGGGTTGGGTTAAATGCGGAAGACACATTTCGGTTGAATGCATACCATTGTGAAACTGACTAGCTATCCCCTTTCCTCCTTCCCATTACACATGCAAACATGCACACACACACACACACACACACACACACACACACACACACACACACCCTTTCCTTACCTGCCACGTAGATCTTGTTGCCCAGCAGGTGTGCGGTAGCGTCATACCGCGGTGTGGGCATAGGGGGCAGTAGTGCCCACACGTCCTTCCTCATGTCATACTGCTGCAGTATACTACGGGGGAGCAGGTCTGCACCCATACCCCCTACAGCCAACGCACGTCCATCTACAGAGAGGTGAGAGAGAGAAAGATAGACAAAGACAGCGAGAGGGGGGTAGAGAGAGAGGAGGGAGGGGAGGGAGGGGAGGAGGTAAAAACTGAGCCAAAAACATGTTTCTGGTCATGTATAGAATGTGCAACTAACTATGAACAGTGAGCAACCCCCACCCTACACACCTTTCACAATGATGGCCACCCCCATCAGTGCTTCTCTGAGGGCGCTCCTCTTCCTCCACCTCCCCTCCTCTGTGTTGTACACCTCCACCACCTTCAGGGGGCGCTGGTCATCCCCTACACCGCCCACCACCAGGATCTGCTTGCCCAGCACCGCCACGGCCGTACCTGCCCGAGGGGTGGGCATGGGGGGAAGGCTCAGCCACCGGTCCCCCTGATAACAACAATCAATAAAGTGTCATTATATGGTTGTTTAGTCCTGTTATATTTGAACTGTGTGTGTTCTTTGTTTAATCCTGTGTGTGTGTGTGTGTGTGTGTGTGTGTGTGTGTGTGTGTGTGTGTGTGTGTGTGTGTGTGTGTGTGTGTGTTTCTGTGTGTGTGTGTGTGTGTGTGTGTGTGTGTGTGTGTGTGTGTGTGTGTGTGTGTGTGTGTGTGTGTGTGTGTGTGGGTGTGTTTCTGTGTGTGTGTGTGTGTGTGTGTGTGTGTGTGTGTGTGTGTGTGTGTGTGTGTGTGTGTGTGTGTGCGCCAACCTACCTCTGGAGAGTAGAGTTCTAAGGCTGGGGAGGGCCTCCCTGCAGCATCACAGCCCCCCAGCATGTACATCTGCCCCCCCACCTCCGCCAGGGAGTGGTAGACACGCCCGCTGGGCAGCCGTGCCAGGCTCTGCCAGTGAAACTCATGGGCCGAGGGCACAGACATCTCTATCTCAACCCAGGGAAGGGACGGGTTGCTGGGGGAGAGGTGAGGGTGAAGTGGGTCCAGGGAACCAGAGGGAGATGGACAGGGTTAGCACCCCGGGGTATAGAGCCGTGTCTTGGGGAAGAGCTACGAAAGTGGTGTTGTCAGGAGATCCAGTGACCTAGGTGGAAAGATAGGGGGTAAAGTAAGGTCCGCAAAGCCCAGGCAGAGGCTCTTCCACTGGAGTTTACTACTGGCTCAGACTGGGTCCTGCAGGAAATGAGAGAGAAGGATGGTTAGTATGGAACAGGAAGGACATAAAAAGGCCTCATCTAATTTCCCAATGACTCATTATATGGTCATTGAGCAGATGCTTCTAATCAAAGCAACCTACAGCCAGTGGCGCCTCGTCATTCACTTGTTTTCTAGCTTTCCTGCTTTGCATGTTATTTTGGCATTAATACGAGTCACATATCAGTTTGCAAACAATGTAAAAAAAAATATATATATATAATTGAGTTAATAAAGCCGCATACAAACATGGTCTCTTTGTTGTTTTGAATGGTCATCCAAATCCAAATCTAAATCCGGCCTCTTTCTAGAGCTACGACCTGAAGATCAATGACGTCATCATGATTCACCTTGTTTTTTTCCAGAGTTCCCAGTTGTTTTGAAAGCACCATAAATCCAAAGAATGCCAGACTCTAATGACAAAATTTGCCCACGAAGGACCCCTGCGCCACCTTCCTGTTCAAGTGAGCACAGCAAAACAAGGTGAGTCCAAAAATGTATTGTATGCTGCTGCATAAATGATGTAATATGCCAGGAGATATGTATACTGTAATTATGAAAGTAATTCTATGTGTATGTTGTGTAGTAACATGTTAGTAGCCCATATGCCTCACCCTAATAATTTGGTCTATTTACCCCTCTTAATTTCACTTACTTTTCTGACTTGGTGGTGCACATGTAGCCTACAACCTGTTTTAGAGAAATGTAATCATTGAATATTGTAAGAGCTTTCATTGTCTGCTTATATGTCCCCTTTATTTATCCTACGGTTCTGACTTGGTGTACAGGGAGAACACTGTAAGAATGGCCCATGTTCTGAATTCTGTCGCTGTACATTTCAAAAGTGCTAAACAAATAGTTATATTGACTACGTCCGTCCTAGCTCGCTCATTAATGTCTTAATCGAATTTACGGATTGCCTTGTATCCTCTTGTCGTCCCCTTATGCCATAGTTTGTACATCTCAGTTGTCATTAGAAACCACATTTGTTTAAGCAAGTCAGCCATAACAGCTATGTTTTTTTAAAGGTAGTAAATGAGGCTGAATGAACTGTTTCGCTGCCAGACAAGGCTGATGTTGAGACAGCTTTATGTAGGTCCTAACAGTTTGTGGGCACCGTTTGTCACCGTTATAGTGCAATTAATGTATTGTTTAGTGTTGTGGCTTTGCTGGCAAGCATCCCACTTGTTATTTTTTTGGCCCCACCAACATTTCCATGCTAAAATTGCCACTGCCTACAGCAATTTACTTTTCAACAGATTGGATGTTCACTCAAACATAATTGGTCACTCAAACATAATTGGCTTACTTCAGTACAAATTTGTGTGGGTTTGGCACATTCAACAACGGAAGTTTAGTTCGTCTCTCCATCCATTTTCACTGTTTGACCACAATGCACTATATTCCCTAAAGAGTTCCCACTACTGTCAAAGTGTGTATATGCAGTAGACAGATTCTTTGTCTCTCTGTCTCTCCCTCATCCCTCCTTCTGTCTTTGTCTGCTCTCTCTCTCTCTCATCAGGCTGTCATACCTTTCTTCCAATCGCAAACAGACAAATAAAAGGAAGAGAGAGACACTTCTTTAGAATATTTTTTATTCTCTTTGGAACATTTGAGTGCAGGGATGGGTTACCATAGAAACAGTGACATGTGTTGTTGTGAGGGTACAGAGTTCCACCCAGTCAGTATATTGTTTGGTTTGGTTTTAATAATGGATGAAAGAAAAGCATAACAGCCAATAAAAGCTGTGGTGTTGTTCTCCACTCTGACCCAGGCAGGCAGAGTCTTGTTAGTGAGACAGGATTGCATTCTCCTGTTGTGCCTTGCAGAGCATATTAATTGCAATCTGTAACCGATTTTGCTTCACCACATCTTTCTTTAATTAACTGCTTGAACATTTTGAGATCAACAGAAGTTCCACCAGCACCCACGTAAGTCG
This sequence comes from Oncorhynchus kisutch, assembly GCF_002021735.2. NCBI lineage: Eukaryota > Metazoa > Chordata > Actinopteri > Salmoniformes > Salmonidae > Oncorhynchus > Oncorhynchus kisutch. The sequence goes on from NC_034174.2 coordinate 31,603,845, forward strand.
TTCACAATCAGCATGCATCTCTTTCCAAACTTTTAATTAGTTAGTCTCCCTCGGCTCGTTCCCTTTATATCCACAAATTGTCCCCTCGTACAGCAGTTCCAACAACAGTGTTCATGCTGGGTTGGGTTTAAATAAACGGACACCCAGGAGAGCCAATCAATGCTAGGGCCATAAAACTGCTGCTCTAACGTCGTCATCAAATCCAATTCAATGCAGCACAAACACAGTCCAACACGGCTTCATTCCACTCATACAAGGCTGTCCACACTAAGGTGGATGACTCACTGACTTTCCAACACAGTAGAATAACGGTGCTGGCCCCATGAGACCCAGACAGAGACGAGATCCAGATATATACAAACCTACCGTAGAACTGTCCATGTAGTATCTTTTAATACACTACTCCTGACTGCAGTTCTACACTGGTGTTTTACCAGCCTGGGGACTTGCTATACAGCAGTATACTGCTTATGCTATTATTCTTTGTTTACAGAGTTACAGCACAGTACAGTGCAAGAAGGTCGTCTATCACAGTGTCACACCACCCTGCAGGCTATCGTTACTCCTTAGAACTATCTGAAGAGCAAGAGAAGCATTCTCTCCACAGGGCCAAATATAGGGATTAGAACATCTCATCCTCATGTTTCATCACTACAAAAGTTGTATCAAGGATCGGTTCTGCCTGCATTCATTAGTGTCTGCAATGCTCTCCTGCTTCCTGATAATAGAAAATGTGTTTTCAATGAAAACGATGACAAGAACAACCTAGACGTTTGGTTTAAATGTCTCCACTGTTAGCTTGAGGCAATAACTTTCTTTCAATACTTGTTGTTGTACAGTATGTATGTTCACACACAAAAACACACAGACTTTCAGCTACATCTTCCCATTTGTATCAGCAACTGACACACAAACAGCAAATCAATAAGAATGAGAAATGCATCTCTTGGAGCTACTGTACTCAGTGAAGGGCAGTGGTCGCCAACCCTGTTCCTGGACACCTACAGGGTGTGCAGACTTTGTTACAGCCCATCACTAACACACAGAAATTCAGCTAATCAAGGCCCTGCAGTTGATTAGTAGAATCAGGCGTGTTAGTGGTGCTAGATCAAGGTTGGACCAGCTGATGTAAGGCTGTTGGCTGAGGCCAGGCCACTAAGTGATTATCCACATGACTAATTATATCTAACAGCTCATTGTCTCTCTCTCAATCAGGGGGTTTGACCTGATGAGCCTTGGGTCAATACACATTGGCAACGATGAGAAGAGGCCAAGTCAGCTCTCTCTCTCTCTCTCTCTCTCTCTCTGTCTCTCTCTCTCTCTCTCTGCTGTTTATACAGTAACTTACTGACAGTCAGCTACCTGTAAATTACTGTAAAAAATGTATGGTAACTTAATATACCCTTTTCTTACAGTTACTTACAGGTAACTGGCTGCTAATAAACACAACAGGATAATTATTTTTACAATGTTGAATCAGGCGCTGTCTGTCTCACCCTCCTGGCATCGCACGTGTGTTTGTGTCTGTGTGCTGTCTGTGTGTGAGTAAATGTGCTCTCTCGCTCGCATGCTTTTCGGTAAACAGCTGCTGTAAAAGCAGACCAATCGTTTCCATAGCAACCCAGCAGCATGCATACAGGCAGCACAAGCGGATGCAAGGCGGAATGACCAAGAGGTGATGATGTCACAATGAGAGCTGAGAATATCAAAAGCTGAGATAGAATGACACCCTATCTGCCAAATAACAGACCACTGTAGACTAGAACATGTCTCTAGACCAGAACATGTCCCTATAAATGAATATAAGGCCCGACACCCATCCCAACAATAAGCTAATATTCCTTTTTAATTATAAGATAGGTGCATTTGTCCTATTTCACACATATACAAGTGTGTATTATAAGCATGTGAATTGTATATTATTTGTTGTCACGTTCTGACCTTTATTTCCTTTGTTTTGTATTTATTTCTCCTTCACCACAGGAAAACCCTTACAGGATCACCCACCTTAACAGGACCAAGCGGCGTGGTAAACAGCAGCTGCAGCATAAGCAGCAGCAGGAGAAGGAACAGAGGCAGCAGCAGCAGGAACAGCAACAGCGATGTCAGGATTTCGGGACATGGGAGCAGAATCTGGACTACACAACTTGGGAGGAGATAGACAGGTGGGCGGTCGACCCAGGGAGAGTGCCAGAGCCCGCCTGGGATTCGATGGAGCAGTGCGCGGAAGGTTACAGGAGAATGAGGTTGGCGAAGCGAACACGGCTGGCAAGGAAGCCCGAGAGGCAGCCCCAAAAATGTATTGGGGGGAGGCACACAGGAAGTGTGGCGAAGCCAGGTAGGAGACCTGCGCCAACTTCCTGTGCTTACCAGGGGGCGAGAGAGACCGGGCAGGCACCGTGTTATGCTGTGGAGCGCACGGTGTCCCCAGCTCCGCGTATCAGCCGGGCTAGAGTGAGCATTGAACCAAATGCCATGAAGCCGGTTCTACGCATCTGGTCCCCAGTGCGTCTCCTTGGGCCGGCTTACATGGCACCAGCCTTGTGCACGGTGTCCCCGGTTCGCCTGCATAGCCCAGTGCGGGCTATTCCACCTCGCCGCACTGGCAGCGCCACCGGGAGCATTCAACCGGGTAAGGTTGGGCAGGCTCGGTGCTCAAGAGCTCCAGTGCGCCTGCACGGTCCGGTCTATCCGGTACCACCTCCACGCACCAGCCCTCCGGTGGCAGCCCCCCGCACCAGGCTGTCTCTCCGTCTAACCCCTACAGGTGCTCCTGCCTGTCCAGCGCTGCCGGAGCCTTCCTCCTCTCCAGCGCAGCCGGAGTCTCCCACCTGTTCGGTGCTACCAGCGCCATCTGAGCCACCCGTCTGCCCAGCGCCGCCTGAGCCACCCGTCTGCCCAGCGCCGCCTGAGCCACCCGTCTGCCCAGCGCTGCCAGTGCCGACCGTCTGCCCAGCGCCGCCAGTCTGCCAGGTGCCGCCAGTCTGCCAGGAGCCGCCAGTGCCTCCAGTCTGCCAGGGGCCACCAGTGCCGACAGTCAGCCAGGGGCCGCCAGTGCCGCCAGTCAGCCAGGGGCCGCCAGTGCCGCCAGTCAGCCAGGGGTCGCCAGTGCCGCCAGTCAGCCCAGAGGCGCCAGAGCCCCTCAGCCCAGAGGCGCCAGAGCCCCTCAGCCCAGAGGCGCCAGAGCCCCTCAGCCCAGAGTCGCCAGAGCCCCTCAGCCCAGAGGCGCCAGAGCCCCTCAGCCCAGATGCGCCAGAGCCCCTCTGTCCCGAGCTGCCGCCCCTCTGTCCCGAGCAGCTCCACCTCTGTCCCGAGCAGCTGCACCTCTGTCCCGAGCTGCCCCTCTGTCCCGAGCTGCCCCTCTGTCCCGAGCTGCCGCCCCTCTGTCCCGAGCAACTCCACCTCTGTCCCGAGCAGCTGCACCTCTGTCCCAAGCTGCCCCTCTGTCCCGAGCTGCCCCTCTGTCCAGTGGGGTCATTGAGAGGGGTTGCCATGGTTAGAGAGCCACGGAGGCGGACAATGAGGCGGAATAAGACAATGGTGAAGTGGGGTCCGTGTCCCGCGCCAGAGCCACCACCGCGGACAGACGCCCACCCAGACCCTCCCCTATAGGTCAAGGTTTTGCGGCCGGAGTCCGCACCTTTGGGGGGGGGGGGGGGTACTGTCACGTTCTGACCTTTATTTCCTTTGTTTTGTATTTATTTAGTATGGTCAGGGCGTGAGTTGGGTGGGCAGTCTATGTTTGTTTTTCTAGGTTTTGGGTATTTCTATGTTTCGGCCTAGTATGGTTCTCAATCAGAGGCAGGTGTCATTAGTTGTCTCTGATTGAGAATCATACTTAGGTAGCCTGGGTTTCACTGTGTGTTTGTGGGTGATTGTTCCTGTCTCTGTGTTTGCACCAGATAGGACTGTTTAGGTTTTCGCACATTTATTGTTTTGTTAGTTATTTCATGTCTAGTTCCTTTATTAAAGAACATGAATAACCACCACGCTGCATTTTGGTCCACTTCTCCTTCACCACAGGAAAACCCTTACATTTGTGCATATCATATACCCCCTGAGCCACCCTCAGAGAGTGGGGTCAAGGCCAGGGATCAGCCATTATTGACAGCAACCCTGGAGCAATTAGGGTTATGTGCCTTGATCAAGGGCATTTCAAACGAATGTTCACCTAGTCAGCTCAAGTATTTCAACCAGCAAACTTCAGTTACTGACCCAATGCTCTTAACCGCTAGGCTACCTGTTGCCCATGTTTAACGTTGGCCAAACAGATATAGTCTTCATATATGTAGGCATCAAGGCAAAGAATGGAAGACACTGGAGCTGCTACTGTATAGATCAATATGATGTAATCATCATGACGTATAAGTTACCAGACACGGTCTCAGGGATGGCTAACCCTGGAGATCCCTTCAATCGCCATGAGTTAGGTAAATCTGCTTTTAGTTTTTATGAGCATCAAATGTGGAGAAAAATCTCCAAACATCCTTGTGTAATTGATGTGTATATAAATGCAGTATGTATAGTGTCATGGTTGTTTATTGATTTGTTCATGCAGATCTCATCTGTGAAAGAGACTGTGGTGTCAGCATGACTACCTGCTTAAATTAAGGTTAAATATTAAAAAAACAAATCACAGCACATGATGCAGGCATTCTGTTATTCAGACCAATGGACTTTATACTCAGTCAGACATACTGCTTTTAAATGCTAGTAAAACTAAGTGCATGCTCTTCAACCGATTGCTGCCCACACCCTCCCGCCCGACTAGCATCACTGCTCTGGACGGTTCTGACCTAGAATATGTGGACAACTACAAATACCTAGGTGTCTGGTTAGACTGTAAACTCTCCTTCTAGACTCACGTTAAGCATCTCCAATCCAAAATTAAATCTAGAAACGGCTTCCTATTTCGCAACAAAGCAACCTTCACTCATGCCGCCAAACATACCCTGATTATCCTACCAATCCTTGACTTTGGTGAAGTCATTTACAAAATAGCCCCCAATACTCTACTCAGCAAACTGGATGTAGTCTATCACAGTGACATCCGTTTTATCACCAAAGCCCCATATACAGTGCCTTGCGAAAGTATTCGGCCCCCTTGAACTTTGCGACCTTTTGCCACATTTCAGGCTTCAAATATAAAAATATAAAACTGTATTTTTTTGTGAAGAATCAACAACAAGTGGGACACAATCATGAAGTGGAACGACATTTATTGGATATTCCAAACTTTTTTAACAAATCATAAACTGAAAAATTGTGCGTGCAAAATTATTCAGCCCCTTTACTTTCAGTGCAGCAAACTCTCTCCAGAAGTTCAGTGAGGATCTCTGAATGATCCAATGTTGACCTAAATGACTAATGATGATAAATACAATCCACCTGTGTGTAATCAAGTCTCCGTATAAATGCACCTGCTCTGTGATAGTCTCAGAGGTCCGTTAAAAGCGCAGAGAGCATCATGAAGAACAAGGAACACACCAGGCAGGTCCGAGATACTGTTGTGAAGAAGTTTAAAGCCGGATTTGGATACAAAAAGATTTCCCAAGCTTTAAACATCCCAAGGAGCACTGTGCAAGCGATAATATTGAAATGGAAGGAGTATCAGAACACTGCAAATCTACCAAGACCTGGCCGTCCCTCTAAACTTTCAGCTCATACAAGGAGAAGACTGATCAGAGATGCAGCCAAGAGGCCCATGATCACTCTGGATGAACTGCAGAGATCTACAGCTGAGGTGGGAGACTCTGTCCATAGGACAACAATCAGTCGTATATTGCACAAATCTGGCCTTTATGGAAGAGTGGCAAGAAGAAAGCCATTTCTTAAAGATATCCATAAAAAGTGTAATTTAAAGTTTGCCACAAGCCACCTGGGAGACACACCAAACATGTGGAAGAAGGTGCTCTGGTCAGATGAAACCAAAATTGAACTTTTTGGCAACAATGCAAAACGTTATGTTTGGCGTAAAAGCAACACAGCTCATCACCCTGAACACACCATCCCCACTGTCAAACATGGTGGTGGCAGCATCATGGTTTGGGCCTGCTTTTCTTCAGCAGGGTCAGGGAAGATGGTTAAAATTGATGGGAAGATGGATGGAGCCAAATACAGGACCATTCTGGAAGAATACCTGATGGAGTCTGCAAAAGACCTGAGACTGGGACGGAGATTTGTCTTCCAACAAGACAATGATCCAAAACATAAAGCAAAATCTACAATGGAATGGTTAAAAAATAAACATATCCAGGTGTTAGAATGGCCAAGTCAAAGTCCAGACCTGAATCCAATCGAGAATCTGTGGAAAGAACTGAAAACTGCTGTTCACAAATGCTCTCCATCCAACCTCACTGAGCTCGAGCTGTTTTGCAAGGAGGAATGGGAAAAAATGTCAGTCTCTCGATGTGCAAAACTGATAGAGACATACCCCAAGCGACTTACAGCTGTAATCGCAGCAAAAGGTGGCGCTACAAAGTATTAACTTAAGGGGGCTGAATAATTTTGCGCGCCCAATTTTTCAGTTTTTGATTTGTTAAAAAAGTTTTAAATATCCAATAAATGTCGTTCCACTTCATGATTGTGTCCCACTTGTTGTTGATTCTTCACAAAAAATACAGTTTTATATCTTTATGTTTGAAGCCTGAAATGTGGCAAAAGGTCGCAAAGTTCAAGGGGGCCGAATACTTTCGCAAGGCACTGTACTTCCCACCACTGTGACCTGTATGCTCTCGTTGGCTGGCCCTCACTACATATCCGTCGCCAAACCCACTGGCTCCAGGTCATCTATAAGTGTTTGCTTGGTAAAGCCCCGCCTTATCTCAGCTCAATGGTCACCATAGCAACACCCACCCGTAGGATGCGCTCCAGCAGGTACATTGCACTGGTCATCCCCAAAGCCAACACTTCCTTTGGCCTCCTTTCCTTCCAGTTCTCTGCTACCAATGACTGGAATGAATTGCAAAAATCTCTGAAGCTGGAGTCTTATATCTCCCTCTCTAACTTTAAGCATCAGCTGTCAGAGCAGTTTACCGACCACTGTACCTGTACACAGCCCATCTGTAAATAGCACACCAGACTACCTCATCCCCATATTATTACTTACCCTCTTGCTGTTTTGCACTGTACATTACTCCTGCAAACACACACAAACACACAGACACTCAGTCAGTACACTGGCTGCTGGGTGGGAGAACCATTAGAAGGCATGAGCGCAGAAAGAGAGAGGGCAAAGAGCAAGAGTAAAGAGAGTGGGAAAGAAGGAAAGAGAGATGAGGGGAGTATTGAGTAGGAGTGGGATAAAAGAGGGAGTATTGCTAAGGTAGATAATGAGAGTGAGATGACTGATAGAGCAATAAAGGGATGGAAGAACAAGTAGAGGTATTGATGGTAGTTCTATTACAGAGGGGAGCCAGGGACACAGTACCCCCTATAGGATTTTATACTTCATTACTACTACTGTGTGTGTGTGTGTGTGTGTGTGTGTGTGTGTGTGTGTGTGTGTGTGTGTGTGTGTGTGTGTGTGTGTGTGTGTGTGTGTGTGTGTGTGAGAGAGAGAATGAGAGGGGGAATAAGGGGAAAGAAAGAGAGCCTACAGAACCAGTCTAACTATTTCTCCCGTGTCAGCAGAACGTGACTCTCTTGTGTCACTCTCTGCTGTGCTGACTGGGCCAGCAAGATGGAGACAAAAAGAGAGAGGGGTGAGGGGGAAGGGGACTGCCAAGGCTCCCAGCAGTGAGAGGTAGCAGACTGACAGGCCAAACTCCAGAGCTGTTAACTTTGGCAGAGTGGTCGTGGGCCTCAGTCTTCTTTTTGCACAAGCAATAAGGAGAGTTACCCAGAGCAGCTTTACAATGGCCTCAAGTGTTTGTATTTATTTCGCATGAACCACAAGTATCTCCATGCACAATGCACAGGTCCATTGATTTATAGGGCATTCATGACTGTAGGTAATTAATAGATGCTAAGAGGAGTGGAGGATGGAGAGAAGAAGTAAACAGAGGAGAGGATTTCAGTCGCTATTCAACTCAGTGGGTGACCCAGATCTCCCAGCCTTGCTACTAGCTGTATAGCGTGTGTGTTTGAGTCCGGGTTACACAGCCAGCCAGTCAGCATACAAATTACCCATCAGACTGAAAATGGCATGAGTCATTATTAATTCTCCTTTTCAGCACTATTCTCCTTATCACTACCAAGAGTACAGTCATGACCAACAACACCAACCTCGTCACTACTACCACAATCATCATCATCATCATCATCATCATCATCATCTTACCACTTGTAAAAAATAACAAGTTAGAACTGGAAAAGAGATAATAGGTCTAGTACAATTAATAATAGGTTTATAAGCTACTGTATGTATCGCACACTTATCTGTGATTTATTGAGGTGCACTCACCAGCATGGTCACATAAACTAGCTGTTACATAGTACACAGAAATACAGGACATTAAAATTAGTATATGTTACTTTTGGTATGGGTACATAAGACAGAAGGTTAATTAAGGCAAAAGATAAAGTGTGTAGGTTGGTCGGGATGGATGGATGATGATGATGGGCGGGCGTATAACGTCTAGCAACCCAAAGGTTGCGTGTCCGAATCTCATCACCGGCAACTATTTACCGGGCGGGCATATAACGCCAACATCTAGCAACCCAAACTTTGCAACTACTTAGCATGTTAGCTCTCCTAACCTTAACCCTAACCTTAACCCCAATCTCTAACTCCTAGCCTAGCTAAGGTTAGCTAACGTTAATGTTAGCCACGTAGCCACATACCTAACGTTAGCCACAACACATTGGAATTCGTAACATATCATAAGAAATGGATGATCGACATCCACAAATTAATACAAACCATACCAAACATAACATATCATACTAATTGGAGTGTCCCGGATTCACGTTTACTATGTTAAGTCTACACCTGAGTCCAGGTTGCACACACACACACACACACACTGGCCTCAGAAAAGTTGAACACAAAGCGGACACGGCGCTTGCAATGACAGGTCGGTCACATTAAGCGACAATATTTCAAATAATCCTTCTCACTTACTTTTCTATCCTCACGCTGTCCGATTTCTCCCAGATATTCTCTCCGTCTGCGTCTTTGCTGGGAAGGCTGAGAGATGGAGAGAGAAGCTTCAGTGCAATAATCCACCCGAGAAATAGACACTCCCTCCTTCCTCTCTTCTCGCTGGTTTAGCAGTGTGTTTTCGCAGTAAAACAGGCACTGGTAGTAGCGCACTCTAAAAATGTATGTTCAAATAAGCCCAACCACTTCCATCCTTCGTCATTATGTGGGTCACACTTGAAATAGGAATTTCTGCTTTCGCCGTAGCCTACTGGTTGTCATTCATACATGAATTGTGGAATAAGGAGGGTCGGCCGCTGTGCCATGCCGATAACCCACATCGCGCTCTGACACACGCTGACACACTTTTTACACCTTTTAATTGTAGGCCTAACAGCCATTTTTCATACAAAGAAAATCACTGAAATGTTTTTCCCTTCATAAATATTTTATAAGTCAGTACATAAAGCGCGTGGGGATTTTAGCATGTACATATTGGTGGGGCAAACACATCATTTTTGCCAGCAAAGCCACTACACAACACTAAACAATATATGCACTATAACGGTGATAAACGGTGCCTACATAAAGCTTTCCCAACAGCAGAGCTTTCTTTTCAGCACCATGGAGTGAATCCTTGCCACTGCTACACCTGGCTATCAGCTGAGCCTCGACTTGCAGCGAAACAGTTAATTCATTTACTGCCTTTAAAAAAAAACATAGCTGATATGGCGGACTTGCTTAATCAAATCTGATTTCTACTGACAGTTGATATGCACAAACTATGGCATAAGGGAACGACGAGCAGATACAAGGCAATCCGTAATTTCGATTAGGACCTTAATGAGCGGGCTAGGATGGATGTGGTCAATATAACTATTTGTTCAGCACTTTTGAAATGGACACTGACATAATTCAGAACATGGGCAGTTCTTACACTATTCTCCATGTACACCAAGTCAGAACCGTATGATAAATAAAGGGGGCAATATTCAATAATTACATTTCTTTAAAAACAGGCTATAGGCTACATGTGCACCACCAAGTCAGAACAGTAGCCTAAGTTATGAGGGGAAAAGGGACCAAATTATTAGGGTGAGGCACATGGGCTACTAACATCTTACTACACAACATACACTTAGTATTACTTTCTTAGCTAGAGTATACATATCTCCCTGGCATATTACATCATTTATGTAGCAGCATACAAGACATACAAGCCTTAGGCCTATTTTTGGACTCACCTTGTTGTGCTGTGCTCACTTGAACAGGAAGGTGGCAATGCGGTCCTTCTTGTGGGCAAATTTTGTCATCAAACAACTGGGACTCCGAAAAAAACAAGGTTGAATCATGATGTTAGTGATCTTCAGGTCGGAGCTCTAGAAAGAAGCCTGACTTCCTGACTTCATGACTTAGAATTCCGAGTTGGATGACCAGCTTGCAGTAAGTCACTGATTCCTTCCAAACCACTCATTGTTGAATTTGCAATTTCCAATCTGTTGTTTAATGTTTATGTCCAATGGCCGATGAGCAATGATACATTTTATATATAATTTCTCTTCCTGTGACAAGGATGAAAAGGATTTGCCAGTAGATTGTCGACGTGATGCATGATGATGACTGCTTGTCTAGCTTGCTAGCTAACATTTTGAAAGTATGACGTTGACATGATCAGTCCAATGAAAGCTACGGTAGATATAACGTGATTTGACGTCATTTAATCTGTGGCAATGACCTTGAGCCCTCTTGGATGGGTACTTCTAATGTAAATTCATGGCATCACCCAAGGCGCTTGAATTTTCTAGCTCTCCCTGTAGAATTTGTCGTGACCTATTGTCCCCATGAGTGACAGAACACTGAGCCATTCACGGCGCAACTAGAGAACTTTACCAACCCCTACACTCCGTATTTTCCACTGGCTGCTCCATGACCACAGAAAGCACTGAGTTTGGCTGAAACACCTGCATTTTGGAGCTGCCTTACTCAAGAATGCAAAAAAGAGACCATATTTGTATGTGGCTTTATTAACTCAATGACACGTATTAATGCCAAAATAACATGCAAAACAGGCAACAAAAAAGCTGTCATATATACAGTACCAGTCAAAAGTTTGGACACACCTACTCATTCAAGGGGTTTTCTATTTAAAAAAAACTATTTTCTACATTGTAGAATAATAGTGAAGACATCAAGATATATATAAATATATATGTTTTTTTGTTGTTGTTGTAATTTTTATTTATTTATTGCTGAACAGGTGGGGCTCATAACAGGTGAGCAAACTGCCCTGAATGACAGGTCACCACTGTATATAGCTCTGTTTGATGTTTATTGTCATAATAAACATTGAGAATTGAATGTTTCCCCCCTCAAGGCAACTCAGGACATGCCAGTAGGGCCTATTGGAATGATTCATGTCAATCTCAATGCCAACTTTCCTTTTGTTTTTGTTTATCTGTTTAACTGTCAACTTTTTCTGTCAATTTCTGTGCATCAGTTCAGTGCCATTGATTTAACTCATTATTTGTGTCATTATGTACTCTGGAAGCACATTTTCCTTTCATTTCTGCTGATCTATGGCTACATACATTCATCATGGAGAAGAAACGTTAGTTGGCTGGAGCGATGCGTAACCAGACAACATTTTCTTGATCTGGATTGCCTCTCAACTTTATAGCAGGCCTACATCATGAAGCTCAAAGCTTTCCTCATAATTACACTTCTGTTCATCTGTACTTAATTACTCAAATCAAGTAATTACAACATATTGAGTCTCTCTCTTTCTCTCTCTCTCTCTCTCTCTCTCTCTCTCTCTCTCTCCCTCCCTCTCTCCCTCCCTCCCTCCCTCCCTCCCTCCCTCCCTCCCTCCCTCCCTCCAGTTATGTATGATGGAACAGTGTGTCCTACATACTCACAGTTAAACCAGTGGACTCATTCTGTCTGCTCTGCTATCTGGAGGGCCGCATGGGACCTAACCTGCTAATGGTACTATTCCTCACTCTATCTTTATTCCTGCCTCCTCGCTCGCACTCGCGCACAAACACACACGCACACGCACACACACACACACACACACACACACACACACACACACACACACACACACACACACACACACACACACACACACACACACACACACACACACACACACACACACACCGGTGGAGGCTCCTCAGAGGAGGAAGTCACTAAATAACTGATCAAAATGTACTGTTTTGCAATGAAGTTTACAGTAGCCTCAACAGCACCCTCTAGGGTAGCTCCATGGTGTAGCCGGAAGACAGCTATTTTCCAAACATTGACTTCAATACTAAACCTAGGAGGCTCGTGGTTCTTCTGACCCTCTTCCATAGATTTACACAGTAATTTGATAACTTCCAGAGGACGTTATCAAACCTATCAGAGCTCTTGCAGTATGAACTAACTTCTCGTCCAATCCAATCAAAGGATTAGAAAATTATATCTAGTACTGAAAGCATAAGCTACAGCTAGCTAGCAAGCACTGCAGTGCATAAAGTGTCACCACACTTTATGCAGTGCAGTGCTTGCTAGCTGACTCAAGTTGACTCAAAGAGAGAGAAAGGCAACCGTTTTGAACAAATACATTTCTTTAAAAAATAAGATGCAGAAGAGAGAGAGAGAGCTAGCTATATTTTGTATATTTTTTGTCTTAGTTTACCTTTCACTTACTTAGCTAGCTAATGCAGCTCATTTAGTCTACTCAACAACCTGACTCAAACAGAGAGGAATGCTATGTATGTTAGCTAGCTGGCTAAGGCTATCCAACATTGCAACTCCTCCATGTCTAGCTGTATTAATGTATTGGATTTGGGCTAAGGCTATCCAACACTACAACTATTCCAAGTCAAGGTAAGCTTTTGGTTTTATTAATGTATTGGCTCCGGGGCCCACCGGTGGAACTGCTAAACTTCTTGCTGTACACTGTACTGTGTGATTGTACACATATATTTGATTGCGTGTCTCATTAGTTCTAGTTGCTGCTTCGTAAACAAATGCTTTGTAAACAACAGGTGTAGACTAAAAGTGAGATGCTGATTTATGGGCCCTTCCTAACACAGCAAAGAGGAATATAAAAATAGTAGAAAGATAATAACACAAGGAATATATGCACAATGAGTAACGATAACTTGGCTATATACACAAGGTACCAATACAGAGTCAATGTGCAGGTGTATGAGGTAATGGAGATAGATTTGTACATATAGGTATGGGTAGACTAGGGAACAGGATAGATAATAAGCAGTAGCAGCAGCGTATGTCATGAGTCAAAAGAATTAGTGCATAGGGGGTCAATGCAGATTGTCCGGGTAGTTATTTGGTTAACTATTTAGCAGTCTTATGACTTGGCGTTAGAAGCTGTTCAGGGTCCTATGAGTTCCAGACTTGGTGCATTGGTCCTGGATGGCAGGGAGCTTGGCCCCAGTGATGTACTGGTCAATTCGCACTACCCTCTGTAGCGCCCTGTGGTCGGATGCCAAGCAGTGTCCATACCAAGTGGTGATGCAGCAGTCAAACTTTTTGAGGATCTGAGGGCCCATGCCCAAACCTTTCAGACTCCTGAGGGGGAAGAAACGTTGTCGCGCCGCCTTCACTTAATTCCTTAGTGATGTAGACACAGAAGAACTTAGAGCTCTCGACCCACTCCACTACAGACCCGTTAATGAGGAGGGGGGTGTGCTCAGCCTGCTCAGCTCACATTTTCTGGAGTCCACGATCATGCTCCTTTGTCTTGCTGAAGTTGAGGGAGAGGTTGCTGTGCTGGCACCACATTCCCAGGTTACTGACCTCCTCCCTATAGGCTGTCTCATTGTTGTTGGTAATCAGGCCTACCACCATTGTGTCATCAGAGAACTTACGGGGCAGACCGTAAGTAAGTCCAGGATCCAGTTGCAGAGGCAGGTGTTCAGTCCCAGGGTCCTGGGCTTATTGATGAGCTTGGAGGGCACTAATGGTGTTGGACGTTGAGCTGTAGTCAATTAACAACATTCTCACATAGCTGTTCCTCTTATCCAGGTGGGAGAGGGCAGTGTGGAGTGCAATAGAGGGTGCGTCAACTGTGGATCTGTTGGAGCGGTATACAAATTGGAGTGGGTCCAGGGTGTCTGGAATGAGGTGGAGATATGAGCCATGACCCGCCTTTCAAAGCATTCCGTGACTAAAAATGTGAGTGCTATGGGGCAATAGTAATTTAGACAGGTTACCTCGGCGCACAGAAAATATGGTGGTCTGCTTGAAACATGTAAGTATTACAAACAGGGTCAGGGAAAGGTTAATCAAGTGCATGCTTTGAGTACCTGTCCTGGTAATCCTTCTGGCCCCTGCGGCCATGTTAACCTAATTTAAGGTCTTACTCACATTGGCTACGGAAAGCGAGATCACACAGTCGTCTGGAACAGCTGATGCTCTCATGCATGGTTCAGTGTTGATTGCCTCGAAGCGAGCGTAGAAGGCATTTAGCTCGTCTGGTAGGCTCGCGTCACTGGGCAGCTTGCAGCTGGGTTTCCCTTTGTAATCCATTATAGCTTTTAAACCCTGCCACATCCAACGAGCATCAGAGTCGGCGTAGTAGTATTTGATCTTAGTCCTGTACTGACACTTTGCATGTTTGATGGCTCGTCTGAGTTTGTAGCAGGATTGAAACAGGCAGCTCTAGCCTTTAGGTCAGTGCGGATGTTGCCTGTAATCCATGGCTTCTGGTTGGGATATGTACTAACAGTGCATTCAGAAAGTTTTCACACCCCTTGACTTTTTCCATATTTTGTTACATTACAGCCTTATTCTAAAATGTATTAAATAGTTTTCTCCCTCATAAATCTACACACATAACCCTATAATAACAAAGCAAAAACTGGTTTTTAGAAAAATGGAAATAAAATGGAAATATTACATTTACATAAGTATTCAGACCCTTTACTCAGTACTTTGTTGAAGCACGTTTGGCAGTGATTACTGCCTCAAGTCTTCTTGGGTATGATGCTTGGCACACTTGTATTTGGGGAGTTTCTCCCATTCTTCAATGCAGATCATTTCAAGCTCTGTCCGGTTGGATGGGGAACGCCGGTACACAGCTATTTTCAGGTCTTTCTAGAGATGTTTGATTGGGTTCAAGTCCGGGCTCTGGCGGGGACACTCATGGACGTTCAGAGGCTGGTGCCGAAGCAACTCCTGCGTTGTCTTGGCTGTGTGCTTAAGGTCGTTGTCCTATTGGAAGGTGAACGTTCCTCCCAGTCTGAGGTATTGAGTGCTATGGAGCATGTTTTCATCAAGGATCTCTCTGTACTTTGCTGCATTCAATTTTCCTTGATCATGACTAGTCTCCCAGTCCCTGCCACTGAAAAACATCCCCACAGCATGATGCTCCCACCACCATGCTTCACCGTAGGGATGGTGCCAGGTTTCCTTCAGATGTTACTCTTGGTATTCAGGCCAAATAGTTCAATCTTGGTTTCATCAGACAAGATAATCTTGTTTCTCATGGTCTGAGAGTCCTTAGCTGCCTTTTGGCAAGCTCCAAGTGGGCTGTCATGTGCCTTTTACTGAGTAGTGGCTTCCGTCTGGCCACTCTACCAAAGGCTTGATTGGTGGAGTGCTGCAGAGATGGTTGTCCTTCTGGAAGGTTCTCCCATCTCCACAGAGGAACTCTGTAGCTCAGTCAGAGTGACCATCAGGTTCTTGGTCACCTCCCGGACCAAGGTCCTTCTCCCCCCGATTGCTCAGTTTGCCCGGTTGACCAGCTCTAGGAAGAGTGTTGGTGGTACCAAACTTCTTCCATTTAAGAATGATGGAGGCCACTGTGTTTTTGGGGACCTTCAATGCTTCAACCCTTCCATAGATCTGTGGCTCGACACAATCCTGTCTTTTGTCTCTACAAATCCTTTGACCCCATTGCTTGGTTTTAGCTCTTACATGCATTGTCAAGTGTCCAATCAATGGAATTGACCACAGGTGGACTCCAATCAAGTTGTACTGTAGAAACATCTCAAGGATAATCAAAGGAAACAGGATGCACCTGAGCACAATTTCGAGTCTCAAAGCAAAGGGTCTGAAAACGTATGTAAATAAGGTATTGCTGTTTTTGTTTATTTTTTATACATTTGCACAAATTTCTAAAAACATGTTTTCGCTTTGTCATTATGGGGTATTGTGTGTAGATTGAAGAGGGAAAACAATCATTTAATCTATTTTAGAAAAAGGCTGAAGCTGTATGTGGCTGGTATGTAAGTGAACTGTGATCAGATCAACTAACAACCTTACGATGGGTATAGGGCAAATTCCAGTATCATGTTGTAGCTTAAACCTATCGATGTTGTATATATTAAGCTGGGCTAATGGAATATGAATGATAGTCATCCAATATGCTGTGATAGAAATACTGTAAGGCCATGCTCACACAAAAAAATGTCATCCCAAATCTTGAACGGCACCTATCGCCACTGACACACACACACACACACACACACACACACACACACACACACACACACACACACACACACACACACACACACACACACACACACACACACACACACACACACACACACACACACACACACACACACACACACACACACGTATCACACTGTCATCCACCGTGATGGGAGAGAGAGGCCCCATCCAGAAATAGCCCATAGCCCAAAGGTACATTGTAGATTCTGGAGGGGAAAATGCAGCAACTACCATATAGCTATCAAATTGTTTCAGATCAACATGAAGTGCCTAGGAGGTGGTTGTGTCTGTTTGGGATCTCTGACACTTAGTGTTGTGGATCAATGGTGGGAGGCAACATTATTGGGTAGTCAAAACAACACTCTCTTTCATCCATCGGCCAGAACTGAGGCCTGGAGAGTAGAACTCCTGTGGAGTGAATAACTACAGTATCGCCCACACACACATCTCTCAGTAAGAGGGATGATTCACCCAATTACACTTGATGCAATTACACTTGACTTTATCATGCTAACAGGACCCCATTCAATCCCATTGCTGTCTAGGCATCAATGCTGATGGCAGTCTTGCATGACTCAATGAGGGTTAATTTACTGGCCAAGAATCAAATGTCATGATATGGTTATTTTTATAGCAACTCCCTCTGTGTGTTTCTAAACTGAGACCCATCTGTGTGGTTTTTTTCGAGCTTAACTGAGGAGAAGGAAAGTAGAGCATTACTCTCAGACCCACACGTCTCTCACACACACACACACACACACACACACACACACACACACACACACACACACACACACACACACACACACACACACACACACACACACACACACACACACACACACACACACACACACACACACACACTGTAGAGTAGAGAACCAAAGAACACATTACCCATGCACAGAACAGAGTGTGCCCCAGGCAAGTCTCTCTGTCTGGGGGCGTCTCGCTAACTGTCTGCCCTGTTCCGCTTTGATCATGGAGCCGAACAAAGTGGAATCAGAAAGGCTTGGCAATCTCAAGCCTGTGATGAGATGCAGTGTAGTGACGTCTTGGGTGGTACCAGGCTTTTGTATGGTAATTTGTTCATTAAGGAGGGGGAGTTGTTTTTCAGAGGAGTGTTTTGAAGGTTCATGGAGATATGAATGGGGGTAGAAGATTATAGTAGCTGCAGAATGCCGGGTCCAAGACAATGAAGGTGGAGATGAAAGCAAGTGAAAACATGTCAGATAAGGCCTTTAAATGCCTTTAGCCCAGCAGTAAGTAACTGTAATCTGCATGGGGATTCTAGTCTGTGGACCAAGTGAGGATTTTCTACCCTGTATCTGTTGGCTGCCATTCTGCTCATTCACAGGCAGCCAGAGATGGCTCAGTCCCAGGGGAGAGGGCATTCAGATGTTGATGGCAGACAGACAGACAGACAGATAGACAGATGGCAGCTCCCTGGATAGGTGACAGGAGACAGCCAGCTAGGAGGGAGAGAATGGAGAAGTGACAGGTAGGGGAAATACAGGAGCAGCAGTGCATCATGGGACAGTTCAGAGAGTATCCAACAAGCATTTATTTACTTCAACTTATTAAAATGTACTGTTTACACAAACATCTACACACACTTGTGCACACACATACGCATGCACGCACACATACACACACAAACAGATATGCAACCCACAGAGCTGACAAATTAGTGTAACGAGGGTTGGCCTCCCACGGCAACGCGTCACACAAATACACAACACATGTGCGTGCTGATAAAAACACTCCAGGGGACCAACACATGCATTGTTTAAAATAACCCAAGCATTGGGGCGAGTTGTTGCAGTGAGAGATTGCTGTACACAAATAGGCCATATTGCTAAAACTGGGACACACGTAGTAGTCTCAGAATAAAATCCCTCAGTGTGTCTCTGTAGGCAGGATGTGAGTGGCTGTGTGCTCGTTATCTGAACAAACAGAACAGCGAGCTGAAGAATAGAGAACACACAGCGTTTCACAGAAAAAGGATGAAAGCCAGAAGGAAAAACCAAACATTCCCAATGAGGAACAGAACACATAGCAGTAACATAAGAGAAGGAGAATTATTCAGAGCTTTTTATACATTGTAAGTCTAGCAAGCAAAAACAAAGATATAGTAGATATTGTGTTCTGAAAAATGTAATATGAAACAAAATCAAGATCAGTGTTACATTTTACAGATTTAAACCCGTAGAGTGTTTTTTAGTGTCTCTAAAATAATAAACAGTACCAACATAATCTCTTTTCAATCCCCTTAGTGTGTCAGCTTTTGTAGGCCTACATTGTCCTTGTTTTGGTAAGTGATGGGAGTGTGTAGGTTTCTGTAAGACAAAGGGATCAACCCTATCTCTGACTATTTCTCCGGCTTGGATTAGAGGCTGTGGCTGTGATGACTGGGATCCAACACTGTGGTAACAGTGATAAGCCTGCCGTTATATTTGACATCCCTTATCTCAAACCAAAAACCATTAAAACCCTTGTCAGTGATCTGAGCCTCCGTCCGCCCAGAACTGCAGTGACTGCCCAGTTTTTCTCAGTAGTTTTGAGGGAGAATGGATCTCAGGAAGAGATAAACGTGTAAGACTAAGAAGTGACGGGATACGCAGAGTCTTTGATACGAGCCGCTCAAAGAGCCTCACAACTCAATAGGATGCGTCTAGACGTCTGGGAGCTGCACACTGATATATTACTCCCATGCCAGATGGAGTCAGTGGACAAGTGTTCTTATCACTATACCTGGGTCGTTCCACGAAATGAGTGCCTTTTACGATCTTTTGATATTTTAAGTAGAGATTGTGCACAAATATTGCATTTTAAAAGCCTGGTATACTAAATGAAGCCTTTAATATATGTCATTGATAAAGACTTGCTTAAGTGGCAACATTCAGCATTTGGAAATGTCCCTCTGTGACTTCTGTGAAGATTTTAAACCACTTAACCCCAACACACCCCACGTTTTCACCATCATTGTAATTCCTATGTTATTTTGTTACATTGGCAAAGTAATTTCTGAAGATTATGATTTATTTCATGTGATTAGTGAGCTTGCATTCATTTGCCTCTCTCTGTTGTATGAAATAAGCTTCCATTCCCCCTGTCACATGGGGATTTGTGGCCGATATTTTTCCTGAAATCGTCAACCCTGTTACGGTCAACCCTGTTACGGTCAACCCTGTTACTTTACTTGGCACTTAATAGGCACTTACTATAGTATTTTTTAAATTGAACCTCTTGAGATGGGATTTTATTGATTTTTATTAAGTTGAACATGTGCTCTTTATGACAGGCTGTTACGATTAGGTGAAATAAGAAATGTTATTAAAGAAATTAGGTTACACTGCTCAAAAGGCATCTAATTGGTGAAATGACCCACATGTGTACTACATTGTCTGGCCGCATATTTCATCAATTCAAATTCACCTCTGTAATCTACTGGTTTGTGTTGGATGATTTGTTCGCATATGAGTTGTATTGATCGGTAAGGTGATTATGTGACGTTGAAAGGTCAGTCTTTTCACAGTAAAAAGATAGATCTGCAGTATGTAGCTCAGCCAGGAGATGTCACTGCTCCACTAGTAATAGGTCTGATATTGAGGCCCTTTCTCCAATCTGTACCTTGAGATCTGTTTCACATTCTTCCTCTCTTTTCAGACATTGATTCGGATCTGGGACTCCAGGTGAGCAGAATCTTGGCTTTGACAGACAGATAAATAAACAGAGAGGTGTGTGTGTCCATATCCTTCAGCAGTAGAACAATCAGAGGCGTCATGCTCATAGGGGGCACAAAGGCACACGCCCCCTCAGATTATTATATGTACATTTTTGTGTCAAATACATTTTTCATCTTCATTTTTATATTTTGTGGAGGGGGCACACTGACTGGACCAGGCAAAGAGTACCCCCCTCTTATTCTCCCTAGTAAATGGTTCCTTCCAAGGTGCACCACGGAGCAGAGATATGCTATGCAGGATGATAGATACTCTAGGGCAGGGGTACTCAACTCTTACCCTACGAGGTAGCGTAACCTGCAAGCTTTCCCTTCTACCTGATAATGAATTCCACCCACCTGGTGTCCCAGGAGTAAATCAGTCCCTTATTAGAGTGGAATAATTAAAAAATGCAGTGGAACTGGCTTCGAGGTCCAGAGTTGAGATTGAATACTCTAGTGCATGCAGACAATATTGTCAGAGGAGGAGGAGATAGAGTGCAGAATGAGTGACACACACAGTGTTTGATTTGATTTTAGCTCCCGGTGATGGGCAGGACTCACAGGAGGTATGTTTGTAAATGAATTTGATCGAGCTATGTAGGTTATTGATTCAGTCTTGATTAGTAAATAAAACAAACATGTTTTGTTTTTCTCTGTAATACCAGCCACCTAGCAATTTGATGAAGTTGGCTTTAGCTATAGCCAGGTATATAGGTTCCAATTTCACAACCTCATAAATAGCTACTAAGCCATTTCAGGCTATCAATAAAGTTAGAGTAGCTTGTCTAACTATATTAGCTGGCATGGCTGCTGGCAAAGTTTCTAGACTTTAGAAAAGCAAAGAATTACGAAATATACTGAGTAAGACTTACATTCCTTTGACTCTTTTGCCCAGATTTGAACAGAGATGCAGAGAAGCATTGGCCTATTTACACCAGTCAGGTGGATACAGACAGCTCAAGAGGTATGCTTAGACATGCAGAAAGATACTTGGTTTATATTTTGTATTTGCATTTATTAGGATCCCCATTAGCTGATACTCTTCCTGGGGTCCAGCAACATTAACATACTTACAGTACATATAATTATACATGTACATATTACATTTCATAACACTTTTCACAACACATTAAGTGTGTTCCTTCAGGCCACTACTCTAATACCACATATCTACAATACAAAATCAATGTCCGTGTGTGTAGAGTGTGCGTAATTGTATCTGCTATTCAAATCTGATGCTACTGCTTGCATCAGTTACCTAATGTGGAATAGAGTTCCATGTAGCCATGGCTCTATGTAGTACTGTGAGCCTCCCATAATCTGTTCTTAATTTGAGGATTGTTAAGAGACCATTGGTGGCATGTCTTGAGGGGTATGCATAGGTGTCTGAGCTGTGTGCTAGTAGTAAACTAGTAGTAAACTACTAACAGACAGCTCAGTGCATTCAGCTTGTCAACACTTCTTATAAAAACGAATAGTGATGTCGTCCATCTCCCCTCCACTTTGAGCCAGGAGAGATTTACATGCATATTATTAATGTTAGCTTTCTGTGTACATTTAAGGGCCAGCTGTGCTGCCCTGTTCTGAGACAATTTTTGTGTCACCTGACCACACAAATGAACAGTAGTCCAAGTGCTACAAAACTATGGCCTGTAGGACCTGCCTTGTTGAAGGATGCAGATCAGTGCTTTATTATGGACAGACTTCTCCCCAACTTAGCTACTGTTGTATCAACATGTTTTGACCATGACAGTTACCAATCCAGGGTTACTCCAAACAATTTAGTCACCTCAACTTAATCAATCTCCACATGATTTATTTGACGATTTAGTGAATGATTTGTCCCAAATACAATGCTTTTAGTTTTTAAAATATTTAGGAGTAACATATTCCTTGCCACCCATTCTGAAATTAACTGCAGCTCTTTGTTAATTGTTGCAGTCATTTCAGTTGCTGTAGTAGCTGATATGTATACTGTTAAGTCATCCGCATACATAGACACATAGGCTTTTCTCAAAGCCAGTGGCATGTCATTAGTAAAGATTGAAAGAAATAAGGGGCCTATACAGCTGCCCTGGGGAATTCCGGGTAGCCATTTGGTTAGCTGTTCAGGAATCTTATGGCTTGGGGTAGAAGCTGTTAAGATGCCTTTTGGACCTAGACTTGGTGCTTGCCCCAGTGATGTGCTGGGTCGTATGCATTACCCTCTGTAGTGCCTTGTGGTCAGAGGCCGAGCAGTTGCCATACCAGGCGGTGATGCAACCAGCCAGGATGATGTCGATGGTGCAACTGTATAACTTAAGGGGGAATAGGCGTTGTCGTGCCCTCTTCACAAATGTCTTGGTGTGTTTGGACCATGACAGTTCATTGGTGATGTGGACACCAAAGAACTTGAAGCTCTCAATCTGCTCCACTACAGTCCTGTCGATTAGAATGGGGGCGTGCTCGGCCCTCCTTTTCCTGTAGTCCACGACCATCTCCTTTGTCTTGATCATGTTGAGGGAGAGGTTGATGTTCTTGCACCACACTGCCAGGTCTCTGACCTCCTCCCTATAGGCTGCCTCATCGTTGTCTGTGATCAGGCCTACCTGTTGTGTCGTCGGCAAACTTAATGATGGTGTTGGAGTCGTGCTTGGCCATGCAGTCGTGGGTGACCAGGGAGTACAGGAGGGGACTGAGCACGCACCCCTGAGGGGCACCCATTGTAGAGGATCAGCTTGACTACCCTTAATAACCTGGGGGTGGCCCTTCAGGATGTCCAGGATCCAGTTGCAGAGGGAGGTGTTTAGTTGCAGAATCCTTAGCTTACTGATGAGCTTTGAAGGCGCTATGGTGTTGAACGCTGAGCTGTAGTCAATGAATAGCATTCTCCCGTACACTACCGGTAAAAGGTTTAAGAACACCTACCCATCCAAGGGTTTTTCTTTATTTTTTACTCATTTCTACATTGTAGAATAATAGTGAAGCCATCAAAACTATGAAATAACACATATGGAATCATGAAGTAACCAAACAAGTGTTAAACAAATTAAAGTATATTTTATATTTGAGATTCTTCAAATAGCCATCCTTTGCCTTGATGACAGCTTTGCACATGCTTGGCATTCTCTCAACCAGCTTCACCTGGAATTTTTTTCCAACTGTCTTGAAGGAGTTCCCACATATGCTGAGCTCTTGTTGGCTGATTTTCCTTCACTCTGCAGCCAGACTCATCCCAAACCATCTACCAACGCCCATGGGATAATGTACATTTGCTGAAGCATTATGACAACTCAGCGACACAATGGTAGGGATTAACTGAGATAGGCTTGGGTCATTGATAAGTAATTGTCTTAACACAGCCTTATAATGATGTGAACGCATCCAGGAACCCAAAAGATTTGGGTGGATCCCATCCTCTTTATAATATGACCTTTGTTTCCAGAAGGTATTAACATTTTCAATGAATGTTACACCCAAAGAGCTACAATAGTTAGGTAGCCAGTTACGAAGTGCTAAAATGCCTGGAATTAGGGAGGGCACAGGGCCAGATATTATGGGGCATTTGTTGGTGTCAAGCAGAGACCCAATCAGTTCTTTAAAATGGAATGTGGCACATTATATTATTTGTGTATTAATTATGATTCCACGATATGTGCCTGTATTAATGTGTGTTATGATCCCATGTGCAGTGTTGTAATTTGGATGTAATATCCTAGGCATGTTAGTGCAGTATATTGAGATGTGCGATTTACAAGAGTCAGAATGACACCCTCATTTAAATGACAATTGAAAAGTTAAAATGGGTAAGCTTAGATAACCTATGCATCAAAATGTTCATATTGTTTTTATAGAATAAGGCATAGTGATTATGGCTCTAGATTACAGGGAAAAGCTGTTTCAGGTGTTTTCTCAATTCTCCAACCACCCCCCCTCCATCCTCACATACTTCGTGCCCCCTCTAAACTAGTAGGTGCATGATCCCCTAGAGAACAATTGCCTGATCAGGACTGCTAAAATGATGTAATTTAGTTTTTATGGAGATATTCTACTCTGTTATCCCAGAGAGGTATCCTCTCTCTCTCTTCCTCTCTGGTCTCCTTTTTATTCTATATCAGCCTTATGTATTATAAATAGAGGCTGCTAAATTCAATCCAAATCAATGATCAGCACTTGGCTATTCCTACAGGAACATAGTGTCTATATTCTGAAACAAGCAGTCAACAATTCACAATCGCTTCACGCCAGAGAGGCAATATTACTTTGCACGCTACACATTTGTTTTCTCTCTCTTTCAGCGTGTCAGAAATTACAGAGGCGCAGGCAGCGAGCGAAGCAATTTCCTCCTCATTAAAAACCTGCAGGAATGAAGTGTCTGCGTAACATACTAACACACACACACACACACACACACACACACACACACACACACACACACACACACACACACACACACACACACACACACACACACACACACACACACACACACACACACACACACACACACACACACACACACAGGGATGCAGAGTGATGCTGGAGTGCTTTACTCACACTAACACAACCTGACGGAGTAATCAGTCATACACATTGCTTACCACTCCCTCTCCCTCTTTCCAATCTATTCTATCTTGCTCTCTATCTTCATCTCCTTTGTCCTCCTCATTCTCTTCCCTCTCTTAGGGACAGATCAACATTTACTGGACGGTGGGGGGTTCCAATTCAAGGTGTCGTAAAATAATGAACCCCCTCCACAACATAAAAAATATTTTCACATGACCCTCCCCTTGTGCTGTGAAATAAATTGAACACCCTCCTCCTCTGCGGATGCCTCATCAGGACCCGCAGAAGGCGAGTAGGAAGTTGCCATTACCGTCAATACTACTCGCCAACGTGCAATCATTGGACAATAAATTAGACGAGGTACGATCACGAATATCCTACCAACTGGACAACAAAACTGTAATATCTTATGTTTCACGGAACCGTGGCTGAATGACGACATGTATATTCAGCTAGCTGGATATACGCTTCACCGGCAGGATAGAATAGCACACTCGGGTAAGACGAGGGGGGGGGGGGGGGGGCGCGGTCTGTGCATATTTGTAAACAACAGCTGGTGCACGAAATCTAAGGAAGTCTCTAGATTTTGCTCGCCTGAAGTAGAGTATATTGTGATAAATTGCAGGCCACACTACTTGCCTAGTGAGTTCTCAGCTATACTTTTCGTGGCTGTTAATTTACCACCACAGACAGATGCTGGCACTAAGACTGCATTCAGTCAGCTGTATAAGGAAATAAGCACAGGAAACCGCTCACCCAGAGGCGGCGCTCCTAGTTGCTGGAGACTTTAATGCAGGGAATCTTAAATCAGTTCTACCAATAAATGTAATATCCATAACTTTTATGATTATTTATTTGAATTGCGCGGCCTCTAGTTTCACCAGAAGTTGTTCCGCTAGCAGGATGCCTAGCCTTAAGTTAACAAAGGCTACAGTCAGTCAGCCATACAAGGAAATAAGCAAACAGTAAACCGCTCACCCAGAGGCGGTGCTCCTAGTGGCCGGGGACTTTAATGCAGGAAAGATTAAATCAGTTTTACCTCATTTTTATCAACATGTTAAACGTGCAACCAGAGAGGAAAAAATTCTAGATAACCTGTACTCCACACACAGAGATGCGTACAAAGCTCTCCCTCGCCCTCCATTTGGTAAATCCAACCACAACTCTATCCTCCTGATTCCCGCTTACAAGCAAAAATTAAAGCAAGATGCACCAGTGACTCGGTCTATAAAAAAGTGGTCAGATGAAGCAGATGCTAAACTACTAACTGTTTTGCTGTCACAGACTGGAACATGTTCCGGGATTCTTCCGATGACATTGAGGAATACACCAGGAGTACACCATATCAGTCACGGGCTTTATCAATAAGTGCATCGAGGACGTCGTCCCCACAGTGACTGTACATACATACCCCCAACCAGAAGCCATACAGCTGCAATATCGAGAGCATCCTGACCGGTTGCATCACTGCCTGGTACGGCAATTGCTCGGCCTCCGACAGCAAGGCACTTCAGAGGGTAGTGCGTACGGCCCAGCACATCACTGGGGCAAAGCTGCCTGCCATCCAGGACCTCTACACCAGGCGGTGTCAGAGGAAGGTCCTAATAATTGTCCAAGACCCCAGCCACCCCAGTCATAGACTGTTCTCTCTACTACCGCATGGCAAGCGGTACGGGAGTGCCAAGTCTAGGACAAAAAGGCTTCTCAACAGTTTTTACCCCCAATCCATAAGACTCCTGAACAGATAACCAAATGGTTACCCGGACTATTTGCATTGTGTGCCCCCCCCCAACCCCTCTTTTACGCTGCAGCTACTCTCTGTTTATCATATACGCATAGTCACTTTAACTATACATTCAGGTACATACTACCTCAATTGGCCCGACCAACCAGTGCTCCCGCACATTGGCTAACTGGGCTATCTGCATTGTGTCCCACCACCCGCCAACCCCTCTTTTTACACTACTGCTACTCTCTGTTCATCATATATGCATAGTCACTTTAACCATACCTACATGTACTGTACATACTACCTCAATAAGTGCCAATGCATCACACAACCAATAAACAAAACATACTGACATGGTTTGCGTTTTCAACACCACAATAAATAGACTATGTAAATCTTGACAAACAGAAAACACATCCCTCCCTCCCTTGTAGGCACATCCCACCCTACCTTGTAGGCACATCCCACCCTACCTTGTAGGCACATCCCTCCCTACCTTGTAGGCACATCCCACCCTACCTTGTAGGCACATCCCTCCCTACCTTGTAGGCACATCCCACCCTACCTTGTAGGCACATCCCACCCTACCTTGTAGGCACATCCCACTCTACCTTGTAGGCACATCCCACCCTACCTTGTAGGCACATCCCACCCTACCTTGTAGGCATATCCCTCCCTACCTTGTAGGCACATCCCACCCTACCTTGTAGGCACATCCCTCCCTACCTTGTAGGCACATCCCTCCATACCTTGTAGGCACATCCCTCCCTACCTTGTAGGCTTGCCCACTATTGAATCTTTGAATATCATTTTGGTGTTTTGTAACAGATGTCTCTTTACATTCATCAAATTTACTCTGCACAGTTTGGATTGATTGATTGATTTTATTTGTAGGTTAAAAAAAATTGTTTTACAGTCACAAGTAAGTCTCAAGTCTTAGCACTCAAGTCCCAAGTCAAGTCCCGAGTCAAGACAGGCAAGTCTGAGACAAGTCTCACATCAAGACCGTCAAGTATCAAGTCAAGTTAACTTTGAATTTCGAGTCTTAAACAACTCATAATGTGCTCTTCACCAAATGTAATACCATTTCATATTTTTAACAAGAGTAATAGTTAGTATATTACATTTACGCAAATCATGAATGCTTTTAAAAATATCTATAAATGTATTACTTTCCAAATAAACTTTATATTTCCATGGAATACATGGGTAGCCATGAGAAAGACCCCCCCACACCCCAATAGTGATCGACTATGGAGGATCGCTATGGGCGATGTAGGCTTGTACACAATCGCCCAACCTTGTTTTAAGAACATCAGGCAGGATTTAGGCTACCAACTGCCTAGCCAGTTGTAGCTCAATCTTGGGTACAATGATCACATTCCCACACTGACTGACTTTGTGGAGGCTCATTGATGTAACATTACGTTAGCCTACATGATACACTAGTAAAGTAATAAAATATATAGCTGTCGGCTATATTAGCCACGACTTACTGTTCTTTGTGCGCAACTTCAAATGTCGAACAAAGTTGGAAGTTGTTGCGCCTCCGTCTGTAATTTTCTTTCCGGATGTTTTGAAAGTTGCAATCTGTTTTTTGATGATACAGCGTTGTCTTTATATCCCAAAATAATAATTTTGTTTACCATCTTTCCAAGGGCTCCATCTGAATTCACCCGCCGACGTTCCTCTGCACTGCCAAGCACAACTTTTCTCAGCTGGCACAATTTGATTGGCTGCTGTCCGATACAAACTGTATTCCATTAAATGAAGAGTTGATGCGCTGCACACTGTTTTTAATAGCATCATTTTTTATATTTGGGCTTTTTTAAATATATATTTTTACCTTTATTTAACAAGGCAAGTCAGTTGAGAACAAATTCTTATTTTCAATGATGGCCTAGGAACAGTGGGTTAACTGCCTGTTCAGGGGCAGAACGACAGATTTGTACCTTGTCAGCTCGGGGGTTTGAACTTGCAACCTTCCGGTTACTAGTCCAACGCTCTAACCACTAGGCAGGGAGGGTATCAAGTCAGGTCGAGTCATAAGGCTCAAGTCCAAGTCAAGTCACGAGTCATTGGTGTTAAAGTCAAAGTCGAGTCATATTTGTGACTCAAGTCTGACTGGAGTCCAAGTCATGTTGTCTAGCCCTGACCTTAAAGCTGTTTAAGTCTCTATTTTGGTTTGGTCAGGGTTTGATTTGGGGTGGGCATTCTATGTTCTTTTATCTATGTTTTGTATTGTTTTGGCCGGGTTGGTTCTCAATCAGGGACAGCTGACTATCGTTGTCTCTGATTGGGAACCATACTTATGTAGCTTTTTCCCACCTATGTTTTCTGGGTAGTTGTTTTCTGTTTAGTGTTCTGCACCTGACAGGACTGTTTCAGTTTCGTTTTGCACTTTGTTATTTTTGTTTCAGTGTTCCGTTTAATAAAAGTCATGAACACTTACCACGCTACGCTTTGGTTCGATTCTTCCTCATCAGACGACGACGACCACACCTCTGCTAGGTAGGATCATTGTATTGTCCCTAAACAAGATCAATTGGGGAGATGTTTGAGCTGTGCGTCTCATGTCTTCACTGTTCTTTCATGCACAATGATCCACCTGCCCTCTCCGCTGCCTATCAGCTATTTCTATTGTTCTTGTCGATTCATAGAAAACATGTATGCAGATTTGAATGTTGTAATGTATGGTATGAATGCTGGATGGAAGACATTACATTGTCAAATCTGCAAAAGAGCAACGAGGGTAGAAAACGCACTACCCTCGCCTGTGCCCAAGAAAAAATAAAAGTTTGACAACCCTCCCCTATTTTGGAACATCCTTCCCACCCAGTAAATTGGTATCTGTCCACTCCCTCCTATGTTTCTCTCCACCCTCTTTCCCCATTCTCTCATATCTCCTCTCATATCTCCCTCCCCTCTTTCTCTTCATCCTTCTCTTTCTCCCATCTCCCTCTTCTCTTTCTGTGTTCACATCAGATGCTGGAAGCCTATTATACAAAGGACATGACAGGCCAGCCCAGTTTTAACAGCCCTCTCGTTTGTTCTCTGTTTCCTCCCTCTATCATTCTCCTTCTCCCTCACACTCTCACTCGTTCTCTCTCTTTCATGCTGTTCTCTGGGTGGAGGTGGAATGCAGAGAGAGAACTGGAGCGAGACCAAGCCGTATCTCAGTCAGGGAGAACCAGGTTCACACAGGGCTGGGTTACACCTCGATAAACCTACTCACATACACCCACGCATACACGTGCTTACACACTAGCATGCACGCACACACACTCATTCACTGGTGGTAGCAATTGCCATTTTCTTTTTGTATGTATCTGTGTGTGTGTGTGTCTATCACTGTGTGTGTGTGTGTCTATCACTGTGTGTGTGTGTCTATCACTGTGTGTGTGTGTCTATCACTGTGTGTGTGTGTGTCTATCACTGTGTGTGTGTGTCTATCACTGTGTGTGTGTGTCTACTTCACTGTGTGTGTGTGTGTCTATCACTGTGTGTGTGTGTCTATCACTGTGTGTGTGTGTCTATCACTGTGTGTGTGTTGTGTCTATCACTGTGTGGTGTGTGGTATCACTGTGTGTGTGTGTGTATCACTGTGGTGTGTGTGTCTATCACTGTGTGTGTGTGTGTAGGTGTGTGTGTCTATCACTGTGTGTGTGTGTGTCTATCACTGTGTGTGTGTGTGTGTGTGTCTATCACTGTGGTGTGTGTGTCTATCACTGTGTGTGTGTGTGTGTGTGGTGTCTATCACTGTTGTGTGTGTCTACACTGTGTCTATCACTGTGTGTGTGTGTCTATCACTGTGTGTGTGTGTGTCTATCACTGTGTGTGTGTGTGTATCACTGTGTGTGTGTGTCTATCACTGTGTGTGTGTGGTTGTGTATGTTTGTGTGTGTCTATCACTGTGTGTGTGTGTCTATCACTGTGTGTGTGTGTGTGTGTGTCTATCACTGTGTGTGTGTGTGTGTGTGTCTATCACTGGTGTTGTGGTGTCTATCACTGTGTGTGTGTGGTGTGTTGTCTATCTATCACTGTGTGTGTGGGTGTGTGTCTATCACTGTTTGTTGTGTTTGTGTGTGTGTGTGGGTGTGTGTGGTGTGTGTGGTGTGTGTCTATCACTGTGTGTGTGTGTGTGTATCTATCACGTGTGTGTGTGTGTGTGTGTCTATCACTGTGTGTGTGTGTGTGTGTGTGTGTGTCTATCACTGTGTGTGTGTGTGTGTGTGTGGTGTGTCTATCACTGGTGTGTGTGTGTGTGTGGTCTATCACTGTGTGTGTGTGTGTGTGTGTCTATCACTGTGTGTGTGGTGTGTGTGTCTATCACTTGTGTGTGTGTGTGTGTGTCTATCACTGTGTGTGTGTGTGTGTGTCTATCACTGTGTGTTGTGTGTGTGTCTATCACTGTGTGTGTTGTCTATAACTGTGTGTGTGTGTCTATCACTGTGTGTGTGTGTCTATCACTGTGTGTGTGTGTCTATCACTGTGTGTGTGTGTCCTATCACTGTGTGTGTGTGTGTCCTATCACTGTGTGTGTGTGCTATCACTGTGTGTGGTGTGTGTCTATCACTGTGTGTGTGTGTGTATCACTGTGGTGTGTGTGTGTATCACTGTGGTGTGTGTGTGTCTATCACTGTGTGTGTGTGTGTATATCACTGTGTGTGTGTGTGTGTGTATCACTGTGTGGTGTGGTGTCTATCACTGTGTGTGTGTGGGTGTGTGGTCTATCACTGTGTGTGTGTGTCTATCACTGTGGTGGTGTGTCTAATCACTGTGTGTGGTTGTCTATCACTGTGTGTGTGTGTGTGTGTCTATCAATGTGTGGTGTGTGTCTATCACTGTGTGTGTGTGTCTATCACTGTGTGTGTGTGTGTGTGTGTCTATCACTGTGTGGTGTGTGTCTATCACTGTGTGTGTGTGTGTGTGTGTCTATCACTGTGGTGTGTGTGTGTGTGTGTCTATCACTGGTGTGTGTGTCTATCACTGTGTGTGTGTGTGTGTGTGCTTCACTGTGTGTGTGTGTCTATCACTGTGTGTGTGTGTGTATCAATGTGTGTGGTGTGTATCACTGTGTGTGTGTGGTGTGATCACTGTGTGTGTGTGTCTATCACTGTGTGTGTGTGTGTGTGTGTGTGTGGTGTGTGTAGGTGTGTGTGTCTATCACTGTGTTGTGTGGGTGTGTGGGTGTGTTCTATCACTGTGTGTGTGTGTGTGTGTGTGTGTGGCTATCACTGTGTGGTGTGTGTCTATCACTGTGTGTGGTGGTCTATCACTGTGTGTGTGTGTATCACTGGTGTGTGTGTGTGTATCACTGTGTGTGTGTGTATCACTGTGTGTGTGTGTGTATCACTGTGTGTGTGTGTGTATCACTGTGTGTTGTGTGTGTGTATGTGTGTGTGTCTATCACTGGTGTGTGTGTGTCTATCACTGTGTGTGTGTGTGTGTGTGTGTGTGTGTGTGTGTGTGTGTGTGTGTGTGTTCTATC
Source organism: Oncorhynchus kisutch (assembly GCF_002021735.2). NCBI lineage: Eukaryota > Metazoa > Chordata > Actinopteri > Salmoniformes > Salmonidae > Oncorhynchus > Oncorhynchus kisutch. The sequence continues at coordinate 31,635,892 of NC_034174.2, forward strand.
ACTGTGTGTGTGTGTGTGTGTGTGTCTATCCTGTGTGTGTGTGTGTCTATCACTGTGTGTGTGTTGTCTATCACTGTGTGTGTGTGTGTCTATCACTGTGTGTGTGTGTGTGTGTGTGTCGATCACTGTGTGTGGTGTGTGTGTGTGTGTGTCTCTATCACTGTGTGGTGTGGTGTGTGTGTGTCTATCACATGTGTGTGTGTGGTGTGTCTATCACTGTGTGTGTGTGTGTGTGTGTGTGTCTATCACTGTGTGTGTGTGTGTCTATCACTGTGTGTGTGTGTCTATCACTGTGTGTGTGTGTCTATCACTGTGTGTGTGTGTGTATCACTTGTGTTGTGTGTGTGTGTGTGTGTGTCTATCACTGTGTTGTGTGGTGTGTGTGTCATCACTGTGTGTGTGTGTCTATCACTGTGTGTGTGTGTATCACTGGGTGTGTGTGTGTGTGTGTGGTTGTGTCTATCACTGTGGTGTGTGTGTGTGTGTGTGGTGTGTGTGTGTGTGTCTATCACTGTGTGTGTGTGTGTCTATCACTGTGTGTGTGTGTGTGTTCTATCACTGTGTGTGTGTGGTGTGTGTCTATCACTGTGTGCTGTGTGTGGTGTCTATCACTGTGTGTGTGTGTCTATCACTGTGTGTGTGTCTATCACTGTGTGTGTGTGTATATCACTGGTGTGTGTGTGTGTGTGTGTCTATCACTGTGTGTGTGTGTGTGTGTGTGTGTGTCTATCACTGTGTGTGTGTGTCTATCACTGTGTGTGTGTGTGTGTCTATCACTGTGTGTGTGTGTGTTGTGTGTTCTATCACTGTGTGTGTGGTGTGTGTGTGTGTCTATCACTGTGTGTGTGTGTGTGTGTCTATCACTGTGTGTGTGTGTGTCTATCACTGTGTGTGTGTGTGTGTGTCTATCACTGTGTGTGTGTGTCTATCACTGTGTGGTGTGTGTCTATCACTGTGTGTGTGTGTGTCTCTCACTGTGTGTGTGTGTCTATCACTGTGTGTGTGTGTGTGTCTATCACTGTGTGTGTGTGTGTATCACTGTGTGTGTGTGTGTATCACTGTGTGTGTGTGTGTCTATCACTGTGTGTGTGTGTGTATCACTGTTGTGTGTGTGTGTGTATCACTGTGTGTGTGTGTATCACTGTGTGTGTGTGTGTGTGTATCACTGTGTGTGTGTGTATCACTGTGTGTGTGTGTGTGTGTGTATCACTGTGTGTGTGTGTGTGTCTATCACTGTGTGGTGTGTGTGTGTCTATCACTGTGTGTGTGTGTCTATCACTGTGTGTGTGTGTGTGTGTGTGTGTGTGTGTGTGTCTATCACTGTGTGTGTGTGTCTATCACTGTGTGTGTGTTTGTGTGTGTGTCTATCACTGTGTGTGTGTTCTATCACTGTGTGTGTGTGTGTGTGTGTCTATCACTGTGTGTGTGTGTGTGTGTCTATCACTGTGTGTGTGTGTCTATCACTGTGTGTGTGTTGTGTGTGTCTATCACTGTGTGTGTGTGTGTGTCTATCACTGTGTGTGTGTGTCTATCACTGTGTGTGTGTGTGTTGTGTGTGTGGTGTCTATCACTGTGTGTGTGTGTGTGTGTGTCTATCACTGTTGTGTGTGTGTCTATCACTGTGTGTGTGTGTGTGTGTGTCTATCACTGTGTGTGTGTGTGTGTGTGTCTATCACTGTGTGTGTGTGTCTATCACTGTGTGTGTGGTGTCTATCACTGTGTGTGTGTGTGGTGTGTGGTGTGTCTATCACTGTGTGTGTGTGTGTGTGTGTGTCTATCACTGTGTGTGTGTGTCTATCACTGTGTGTGGGTGTGTATCACTGTGTGTGTGTGTGTGTATCACTGTGTGTGTGTGTGTGTGTGTGTGGTCTATCACTGTGTGGTGTGGTGTGTGTGTGGTGTTGTGTCTATCACTGTGTGTGTGTGTGTGTGTCTATCACTGTGTGTGTGTGTGTCTATCACTGTGTGTGTGTGTCTATCACTGTGTGTGTGTGTCTATCACTCACTGTGTGTGTGTGTATCACTGTGTGTGTGTGTGTGTATCACTGTGTGTGTGTGGTGTGTGTGTGTGTGTGTCTATCACTGTGTGTGTGTGTGTGGTGTCTATCACTGGTGTGTGTGTGGTGTGTCTATCACTGTGTGTTGTGTGTGTGTGTCTATCACTGTGTGTGTGTGTCTATCACTGTGTGTGTGTGTCTATCACTGTGTGTGTGTGTCTATCACTGTGTGTGTGTGTATATCACTGTGTGTGTGTGTGTGTGTGTGTCTATCACTGTGTGTGTGTGTGTGTGTGTGTGTCTATCACTGTGTGTGTGTGTGTGTGTGTGTCTATCACTGTGTGTGTGTGTGTCTATCACTGTGTGTGTGTGTGTCTATCACTGTGTGTGTGTGTGTGTGTCTATCACTGTGTGTGTGTGTGTTGTGTGTCTATCACTGTGTGTGTGTGTGTGTGTCTATCACTGTGTGGTGTGTGTGTGTCTATCATCACTGTGTGTGTGTGTGTGTGTCTATCACTGTGTGTGTGTGTCTATCACTGTGTGTGTGTGGTCTATCACTGTGTGTGTGTGTGTCTATCACTGTGTGTGTCTATCACTGTGTGTGTGTGTGTGTGTGTCTATCACTGTGTGTGTGTGTGGTATCACTGTGTGTGTGTGTCTATCACTGTGTGTGTGTGTGTCTATCACTGTGTGTGTGTGTGTGTATCACTGTGTGTGTGTGTGTATCACTGTGTGTGTGTGTATCACTGTGTGTGTGTGTGTGTGATCACTGTGTGTGTGTGTATCACTGTGTGTGTTGTGTGTGTGTATCACTGTGTGTGTGTGTGTGGTCTATCACTGTTGTGTGTGTGTGTGTCTATCACTGTGTGTGTGGTGTCTATCACTGTGTGTGTGGTGTGTGTGTGTGTGTGTGTGGTGTTGTGTGTCTATCACTGTGTGTGTGTGGTCTATCACTGTGTGTGTGGTGGTGTGTGTGTTCTATCACTGTGTGTGTGTCTATCACTGTGTGTGTGTGTGTGTGTTCTATCACTGTGTGTGTGTGTGTTGTGTCTATCACTGTGTGGTGTGTCTATCACTGTGTGTGTGTGTGTGTGTCTATCACTGTGTGTGTGTGTGTGTGTCTATCACTGTGTGTGGTGTGTGTCTATCACTGTGTGTGTGTGTGTGTGTGTCTATCACTGTGTGTGTGTGTCTATCACTGTGTGTGTGTGTGTGTGTGTCTATCACTGTGTGTGTGTGTCTATCACTGTGTGGTGGTGTGTGTGTGTGTCTATCACTGTGTGTGTGTGTGTGTGTGTCTATCACTGTGTGTGTGTGTCTATCACTGTGTGTGTGTGTCTATCACTGTGTGTGTGTGTGTGTGTGTGTGGTCTATCACTGTGTGTGTGTGTGTTTGTGTGTCTATCACTGTGTGTGTGTGTCTATCACTGTGTGTGTGTGTATCACTGTGTGTGTGTGTGTTATCACTGTGTGTGTGTGTGTGTGTGTGTCTATCACTGTGTGTGTGTGTGTGTGTGTCTATCACTGTGTGTGTGTGTGTGTGTGTATCACTGTGTGTGTGGTGTGTGTGTGTGTGTCTATCACTGTGTGTGTGTGTTGTGTGTGTGTGGTCTATCACTGTGTGTGTGTGTGTGTCTATCACTGTGTGTGTGTGTGTGTCTATCACTGTGTGTGTGGTGTCTATCACTGTGTGTGTGTGTCTATCACTGTGTGTGTGTCTATCACTGTGTGTGTGTGTATATCACTGTGTGTGTGTGTGTGTGTGTGTCTATCACTGTGTGTGTGTGTGTGTGTGTGTGTGTCTATCACTGTGTGTGGTGTGTGGGTGTGTCTATCACTGTGTGTGTGTGTCTATCACTGTGTGTGTGTGTCTATCACTGTGTGTGTGTGGTGTGTGTCTATCACTGGTGTGTGTGTGTGTGTGTGTGTCTATCACTGTGTGTGTGTGTGTGTGTCTATCACTGTGTGTGTGTGTGTGTGTCTATCACTGTGTGTGTGTGTGTGTGTGTCTATCACTGTGTGTGTGTGTCTATCACTGTGTGTTGTGTCTATCACTGTGTGTGTGTGTGTCTATCACTGTGTGTGTCTATCACTGTGTGTTGTGTGTGTGTCTATCACTGTGTGTGTGTTGGTGTCTATCACTGTGTGTGTGTGTGTGTATCACTGTGTGTGTGTGTGTCTATCACTGTGTGTGTGTGTGTATCACTGTGTGTGTGTGTGTATCACTGTGTGTGTGTGTATCACTGTGTGTGTGTGTGTGTGTATCACTGTGTGTGTGTGTATCACTGTGTGTGTGTGTGTGTGGTGTATCACTGTGTGTGTGTGTGTGTCTATCACTGTGTGTGTGTGTGTGTCTATCACTGTGTGTGTGTGTCTATCACTGTGTGTGTGTGTGTGGTGGTGTGTGTGTGTGTGTGTGTGGGTGTCTATCACTGTGTGTGTGTGTCTATCACTGTGTGTGTGTGGTGTCTATCACTGTGTGTGTGTCTATCACTGTGTGTGTGTGTGTGTGTCTATCACTGTGTGTGTGTGTGTGTGTCTATCACTGTGTGTGTGTGTCTATCACTGGTGTGTGTGTGTGTGTGTCTATCACTGTGTGTGTGTGTGTGTCTATCACTGTGTGTGTGTGTCTATCACTGTGTGTGTGTGTGTGTGTGGTGTGTCTATCACTGTGTGTGTGTGTCTATCACTGTGTGTGTGTGTGTGTGTGTCTATCACTGTGTGTGTGTGTGTCTATCACTGTGTGTGTGTGTGTGTGTGTGTCTATCACTGTGTGTGTGTGTGTGGTGTGTCTATCACTGTGTGTGTGTGTCTATCACTGTGTGTGTGTTGTGTGTCTATCACTGTGTGTGGTGGTGTGTGGTGTGTCTATCACTGTGTGTGTGTGGTGTGTGTGTGTGTCTATCACTGTGTGTGTGTGTCTATCACTGTGTGTGTGTGTATCACTGTGTGTGTGTGTTGTATCACTGTGTTGTGTGTGTGTGTGTGTGTGTCTATCACTGTGTTGGTGTGTGTGTGTGTGTGTTGTGTCTATCACTGTGTGTGTGTGTGTGTGTCTATCACTGTGTGTGTGTGTGTGTGTCTATCACTGTGTGTGTGTGTCTATCACTGTGTGTTGTGTGTCTATCACTGTGTGTGTGTCTATCACTGTGTGTGTGTATATCACTGTGTGTGTGTGTGTGTGTGTCTATCACTGTGTGTGTGTGTGTGTGTGTGTGTGTGTCTATCACTGTGTGTGTGTGTGTGTGTGTGTCTATCACTGTGTGTGTGTGTCTATCACTGTGTGTGTGTGTGTCTATCACTGTGTGTGTGTGTGTGTGTGTCTATCACTGTGTGTGTGTGTGTGTGTGGTGTGGGTGTGTGGTGTGTCTATCACTTGTGTGTGTGTGTGTGTGTGTCTATCACTGTGTGTGTGTGTTGTGTCTATCACTGTGTGTGTGTGTGTGTGTCTATCACTGTGTGTGTGTGTCTATCACTGTGTGTGTGTGTGTCTATCACTGTGTGTGTGTGTGTCTATCACTGTGTGTGTCTATCACTGTGTGTGTGTGTGTGGTCTATCACTGTGTGTGTGTGTGTGTATCACTGTGTGTGGTGTGTCTATCACTGTGTGTGTGTGTGTGTGTGGTGTGTGGTCTATCACTGTGTGTGTGTGTCTATCACTGTGTGTGTGTTGTGTGTGTGTGTGTGTCTATCACTGTGTGTGTGTGTCTATCACTGTGTGTGTGTGTGTGTGTGTCTATCACTGTGTGTGTGTGTGTGTGTGTCTATCACTGTGTGTGTGTGTGTCTATCACTGTGTGTGTGTGTGTGTGTCTATCACTGTGTGTGTGTGTGTGTCTATCACTGTGTGTGTGTGTGTCTATCACTGTGTGTGGTGTGTGTGTGTGTGGTGTTGTGTGTGTCTATCACTGTGTGGTGTGTGTCTATCACTGTGTGTGTGTGTGTTGTGTGTCTATCACACTGTGTGTGTGTGTCTATCACTGTGTGGTGTGTGTGTGTCTATCACTGTGTGTGTGTGTCTATCACTGTGTGTGTGTGTGTATCACTGTGTGTGTGTGTGTGTGTGTGTGTCTATCACTGTGTGTGTGTTGTGTGTGTGTGTCTATCACTGTGGTGTGTGTGTCTATCACTGTGTGTGTGTGTATCACTGTGTGTGTGTGTGGTATCACTTGTGGTGTGTGTGTGTGTGTGGTGTCTATCACTGTGGTGTGTGTGTGTGTGTGTGTGTGTGTGTGTCTATCACTGTGTGTGTGTGTGTGTCTATCACGTGTGTGTGTGTGTGTGTCTATCACTGTGTGTGTGTGTGTGTGTCTATCACTGTGTGTGTGTGTCTATCACTGTGTGTGTGTGTGTCTATCATCACTGTGTGTGTGTGTCTATCACTGTGTGTGTGTGTGTATCATCACTGTTGTGTGGTGTGTGTGTGTGTGTCTATCACTGTGTGTGTGTGTGTGTGTGTGTCTATCACTGTGTGTGTGTGTGTGTGTGTCTATCACTGTGTGTGTGTGTCTATCACTGTGTGTGTGTGTCTATCACTGTGTGTGTGTGTGTGTGTCTATCACTGTGTGTGTGTGTGTGTGTGTGTGTGTGTGTGTGTGTGTGTGTCTATCACTGTGTGTGTGTGTGTGTGTCTATCACTGTGTGTGTGTGTGTGTGTCTATCACTGTGTGTGTGTGTGTGTCTATCACTGTGTGTGTGTGTGTGTCTATCACTGTGTGTGGTGTGTGTCTATCACTGTGTGTGTGTGTCTATCACTGTGTGTGTGTGTGTCTATCACTGTGTGTGTCTATCACTGTGTGTGTGTGTGTGTCTATCACTGTGTGTGTGTGTGTATCACTGTGTGTGTGTGTGTCTATCACTGTGTGTGTGTGTGTGTGTGTGTGTGTGTCTATCACTGTGTGTGTGTGTCTATCACTGTGTGTGTGTGTGTGTGTGTGTGTGTCTATCACTGTGTGTGTGTGTCTATCACTGTGTGTGTGTGTGTGTGTGTCTATCACTGTGTGTGTGTGTGTGTGTGTCTATCACTGTGTGTGTGTGTCTATCACTGTGTGTGTGTGTGTGTGTGTCTATCACTGTGTGTGTGTGGGTGTCTATCACTGTGTGTGTGTGTCTATCACTGTTGTGTGTGTGTGTGTGTGTGTGTGTGTGTGTCTATCACTGTGTGTGTGTGTCTATCACTGTGTGTGTGTGTGTGTGTGTCTATCACTGTGTGTGTGTGTCTATCACTGTGTGTGTGTGTGTGTGTCTATCACTGTGTGTGTGTGTCTATCACTGTGTGTGTGTGTGTATCACTGTGTGTGTGTGTGTGTGTGTGTGTCTATCACTGTGTGTGTGTGTGTGTGTGGTCTATCACTGTGTGTGTGTGTCTATCACTGTGTGTGTGTGTATCACTGTGTGTGTGTGTGTGTATCACTGTGTGTGTGTGTGTGTGTGTGTGTCTATCACTGTGTGTGTGTGGTGTGTGTGTGTGTGTGTGTCTATCACTGTGTGTGTGTGTGTGTGTCTATCACTGTGTGTGTGTGTGTGTGTCTATCACTGTGGTGTGTGTGTGTGTCTATCACTGTGTGTGTGTGTCTATCACTGTGTGTGTGTGTCTATCACTGTGTGTGTGTGTCTATCACTGTGTGTGTGTGTATATCACTGTGTGTGTGTGTGTGTGTGTGTGTCTATCACTGTGTGTGTGTGTGGTGTGTGTGTCTATCACTGTGTGTGTTGTGTGTGTGTGGTGGTCTATCACTGTGTGTGTGTGTGTCTATCACTGTGTGTGTGTGTGTCTATCACTGTGTGTGTGTGTGTGTGTCTATCACTGTGTGTGTGTGTGTGTGTGTGTGTGTGTGTGTTGTGTGTGTGTGGTCTATCACTGTGTGTGTGTGTGTGTGTGTATCACTGTGTGTGTGGTGTTGTGTCTATCACTGTGTGTGTGGTGTGTGTCTATCACTGTGTGTGTGTGTCTATCACTGTGTGTGTGTGTGTCTATCACTGTGTGTGTGTGTGTCTATCACTGTGTGTGTCTATCACTGTGTGTGTGTGTGTGTGTCTATCACTGTGTGTGTGTGTGTATCACTGTGTGTGTGTGTGTGTGTGTATCACTGTGTGTGGTGTTGTATCACTGTGTGTGTGTGTGTGTATCACTGTGTGTGTGTGTATCACTGTGTGTGTGTGTGTGTGTATCACTGTGTGTGTGTGTGTGCTATCACTGTGTGTGTGTGTCTATCACTGTGTGTGTGTGTGTGTGTGTGTGTGTGTGTCTATCACTGTGTGTGTGTGTCTATCACTGTGTGTGTGTGTGTGTGTCTATCACTGTGTGTGTGTGTCTATCACTGTGTGTGGTGTGTGGGTGTGTTTCTATCACTGTGTGTGTGGTGTGTGTGTGTCTATCACTGTGTGTGTGTGTCTATCACTGTGTGTGTGTGTGTGTGTCTATCACTGTGTGTGTGTGTCTATCACTGTGTGTGTGTGTGTATCACTGTGTGTGTGTGTATCACTGTGTGTGTGTGTGTATCACTGTGTGTGTGTGTCTATCACTGTGTTGTGTGTGTGTGTGTGTGTGTGTGTGTGTCTATCACTGTGTGTGGGTGTGTGTGTGTGTCTATCACTGTGGTGTGTGTGTCTATCACTGTGTGTGTGTGTGTCTATCACTGTGTGTGTGTGTGTATCACTGTGTGTGTGTGTGTATCACTGTGTGTGTGTGTGTATCACTGTGTGTGTGTGTGTATCACTGTGTGTGTGTGTGTATCACTGTGTGTGGTGTGTCTATCACTGTGTGTGTGTGTCTATCACTGTGGTTGTGTGTGTGTGTTGTGTGTGTGTGTGTGTGTGTGTGTCTATCACTGTGTGTGTGTGTGTCTATCACTGTGTGTGTGTGTGTGGTGTGTGTGTGTGTGTGTGTGGTGTGTGTCTATCACTGTGTGTGGTGTGTGTGTGTGTGTGTGTCTATCACTGTGTGTGTGTGTCTATCACTGTGTGTGTGTGTCTATCACTGTGTGTGTGTGTGTCTATCACTGTGTGTGTGTGTGTGTGTGTGTGGTCTATCACTGTGTGTGTGTGTGTGTTGTGTGTGTCTATCACTGTGTGTGTGTGTGTGTGTGTCTATCACTGTGTGTGTGTGTGTGTGTGGTGTGTCTATCACTGTGGTGTGTTGTGTGTGTGTCTATCACTGTGTGTGTGTGTCTATCACTGTGTGTGTGTGTGTCTATCACTGTGTGTGTGTGTGTATCACTGTGTGTGTGTGTGTGTGTGTGTGTGTCTATCACTGTGTGTGTGTGTGTGTTGTGTGTGGTGTGTGTGTGTCTATCACTGTGTGGTGTGTGTGTCTATCACTGTGTGTGTGTGTGTTCACTGTGTGTGTGTGTGTGTATCACTGTTGTGTGTGTGTGTGTGGTGTCTATCACTGTTGTGGTGTGTGGTGTGTGTGGTGTGTGTGTCTATCACTGGTGTGGTGTGTGTGTGTCTATCACTGTGTGTGTGTGTGTGGTCTATCACTGTGTGTGTGTGTCTATCACTGGTGTGTGTGTGTGTCTATCACTGTGTGTGTGTCTATCACTGTGTGTGTGTGTGTATATCACTGTGTGTGTGTGTGTGTGTGTGTCTATCACTGTGTGTGTGTGTGTGTGGTTGTGTGTGGTGTGTCTATCACTGTTGTGTGTGTGTGTGTGTGTCTATCACTGTGTGTGTGTGTCTATCACTGTGTGTGTGTGTGTGTGTGTGTCTATCACTGTGTGTGTGTGTCTATCACTGTGTGGTGTGTGTGTGTGTGTGTATCACTGTGTGTGTGTGTCTATCACTGTGTGTGTGTGTGTGTGTGTCTATCACTGTGTGTGTGTGTGTGTGTCTATCACTGTGTGTGTGTGTCTATCACTGTGTGTGTGTGTGTATCACTGTGTGTGTGTGTGTGTGTGTGTGTGTGTCTATCACTGTGTGTGTGTGTGTGGTGTGTGTGTTGTCTATCACTGTGTGTGTGTGTCTATCACTGTGTTGTGTGTGTATCACTGTGTGGTGTGTGTGTGTATCACTGTGTGTGTGTGTGTTGTGTGTGTGTGTCTATCACTGTGTGTGTGTGTGTCTATCACTGTGTGTGTGTGTGGTGTGTGTCTATCACTGTGTGTGTGTGGGTGTGTCTATCACTGTGTGTGTGTGTGTCTATCACTGTGGTGTGGTGTGTCTATCACTGTGTGTGTGTGTCTATCACTGTGTGTGTGTTGTTATCACTGTGTGTGTGTTGTGTGTTGTGTCTATCACTGTGTGTGTGTGTGTGTGGTGTGTGTGTCTATCACTGTGTGGTGTGTGTGTGTGTTCTATCACTGTGTGTGTGTGTCTATCACTGTGTGTGTGGTGTCTATCACTGTGTGTGTGTGTGTGTGTCTATCACTGGTGTGTGGTGTGGTGTGTGTTTGTGTGTGTGTGTGTCTATCACTGTGTGTGTTGTGTGTCTATCACTGTGTTGTGTGTGTGTGTGTCTATCACTGTTGTGTGTGTTTGTGTCTATCACTGTGTGTGTGTGTCTATCACTGGTGTGGTGTGTGTGTCTATCACTGTGTGTGTGTGTGGTCTATCACTGTGTGTGTGTCTATCACTGTGTGTGTGTGTGTGTCTATCACTGTGTGTGGTGTGTGTTATCACTGTGTGTGTGTGTGTATCACTGTGTGTGTGGTGTCTATCACTGTGTGTGTGTGTGTATCACTGTGTGGTGTGTGTGTGTGTCACTGTGTGGTGTGTGGTGTGTGGTATCACTGTGTGTGGTGTGGTATCACTGTGTGTGTGTGTGGTCTATCACTGTGTGTGTGTTGTATCACTGTGTGTGGTGTGTGTTGTATCACTGTGTGTGTGTGTGTGTGTGTCTATCACTGTGTGTGTGTGTGTGGTCTATCACTGTGTGTGTGGGTGTCTATCACTGTGTGTGGTGTGTGTGTGTGTGTGTGTGTGTGTGTCTATCACTGTGTGTGTGTGTCTATCACTGTGTGTGTGTGTGTGTGTGTCTATCACTGTGTGTGTGTTGTCTATCACTGTGTGTGTGTGTGTGTGTGTCTATCACTGTGTGTGTGTGTGTGGTGTGTGTGTCTATCACGTGTGTGTGTGTGTCTATCACTGTGTGTGTGTGTGTGTGTCTATCACTGTGTGTGTGTGTCTATCACTGTGTGTGTGTGTGTATCACTGTGTGTGTGTGTATCACTGTGGGTGTGGTGTGTCTATCACTGTGTGTGTGTGTGTATCACTGTGTGTGTGTGTCTATCACTGGTGTGTGTGTGTGGTGTGGTGTGTGTTGTGTGTGTGTCTATCACTGTGTGTGTGTGTGTGTGTGTCTATCACTGTGTGTGTGTGGTCTATCACTGTGTGTGTGTGTGTATCACTGTGTGTGTGTGTGTATCACTGTGTGTGTGTGTGTATCACTGTGTGTGTGTGTGTATCACTGGTGTGTGTGTGTTATCACTGTGTGTGTGTGTGTATCACTGTGTGTGTGTGTCTATCACTGTGTGTGTGTGTGTCTATCACTGTGGGTGTGTGTGTGTGTGTGGTGTGTGTGTGTGTATGTGTGTGTGTCTCTATCACTGTGTGTGTGTGTCTATCACTGTGTGTGTGTGGTGGTGTGTGTGTGTGTGTGTGTGTGTGTGTGTCTATCACTGTGTGTGTGTGGTGGTGTGTGTGGTGTGTGTGTCTATCACTGTGTGTGTGGTCTGTATCACTGTGTGTGTGTGTCTATCACTGTGTGTGTGTGTGGTGTATCACTGTGTGTTGGGTGTGTGTGTGTGTGTGTCTATCACTGTGTGTGTGTGTGTGTGTGTGTGTCTATCACTGTGTGTGTGTGTGTGTGTTGGTGTGTTCTATCACTGTGTGTGTGTGTGTGTGTGTGTGGTGTGTCTATCACTGTGTGTTTGGTGTTGTGTCTATCACTGTGGTGTGGTTTGTCTATCACTGTGTGTGTGTGTGTCTATCACTGTGTGTGTGTGTCTCCATATCCTGTGTGTGTGTTGTTGTGTGTGGTGTCTATCACTGTGTGTGTGTGTGTGTGTGTGTGTGTGTTGTGTGTCTATCACTGTGTGTGTGTGTGTGTCTATCACTGTGTGGGTGTGTATCACTGTGTGTGTGTGTGTGTGTCACATCACTGTGTGGTGTGTGTGTGTGTGTCTATCACTGTGTGTGTGGTGTGTGTGTGTTGTGTTTGTGTGTCTATCACTGTGTGTGTGTGTGTGTGTGTCTATCACTGTGTGTGT